>NW_023494794.1:4260064-4487564 GCF_904425465.1 Colossoma macropomum
CACATGCATGCATAGTCACACTGAGTAAGTAGGTAATTAGGAGATTAGTATGAAGTGATGGAGGAGACAGCAGCATGTGCGATGTTTAATTTTGGAGATTAATTGACTGACATTGAATATCATTACAGTAATATGCTGGGGTGGGTTAGGCTTAATGCTAGCAAAGTGATTCATAGCAAATGTCTGACATGTTTTATAGGACGTCTTCAACTTCCGATAAAATATACAACTTTTTATTTCTCCAGGGAAGAAATTGAACAAAGTGGGGAAGACTTAGACTCTCAAGGCCAGGGAGAATCTAGAACATCTGGGGACAACAATTTTGGGCTAACATATGGGTGGGACCATAGTTCCCACCCAAATGTCAGCCCAAAATTGTTATTAGGAGATGAACAAACTGAGTGTGAAATTTCTAAACCAATACAATGCATTTTAAAGACAGAGTTTAAAGGAGGTAGTGATGGTGCACTCGCAAACAGTGTCTGACAGATAACCAACAACAATGGTAAGTTGGCATGTCAATGTAATGCATATTTTTCAGTATTTAGTGTGTCCACCCTTCCCTTTATTACAACTTCCAGTCTTTTTAGCAGACTTGCTTTTAGTTTTTTAAAGAAATCTGCAGCTGTAATACACAGTAGTGATGTTATTCGAGTGACAGAGAGCAGCCTAGCTTAGCCCAATTCAAACAAAGCTAAGTTCTGTTTTGTTTTGAATGCTGGCAGCCTTCCACCATACCTACACTAACCTCTCCACACAGTTGCAATAGCTGTGCCTGTTTATCCCAGAAGATAGCAGAGAGGCGACAGACGCTTGGCACGCCGCCCTCTGCCCCGAAATATCCCTCTGAGCAACAGATTCTCCACTGCGGAAGAGCTTGAGGACGTCCACCCGCAGGGATGGAGCTGGGGTGCTCTTCTTCAGCAGTTTCTGAGAGGCACCCATGCCTTCACGCCGGACCCCACTGCTGGATACCAACACATGGCATTCACGTTGGTCCGCACCACTGGACGCCAACACGCAGCATTCACACCTTTACACTGTAAATGTACCTCGACGTTGAAAATAAAGATTGATTGATTGACTGATTGATTGATGCAATGCCTCCCAAGTTCAGTCTTAGAAGTTGGCTGCATTTTCTGCCTCAAAGTAATCCCAAACACGTTCAGTGATTTTGAGATCTGGACTTTGGGATGGCCAGTCCATTGTTCCGAGAACACCAGCAGCTCCTTTGTCTGACTAGGACATTTTTTTTTCCAGTTTTCTTTTATCGGTAATGGCTGCATTCTCCATTTTTGCTTCTTCATTGACTTTTGGCTTTTTTTATGCAAGTGAACTATCAAAATCTAGTTTCCTCAAAAAATTTGATTTAATGGCCATTTTGACTAGAAATGAAATAAAAGGGTGGTCTCTGACTTGTGCCCAGTACTGACATTTATTTAGTACTGACAATTGCCTTATATCATTCCCTCATATCTGCTTTATCACAAAGCAGAGGAGTAACATGGTCACAACTAGTGGAGCAGTAACTGTAGAATGCAAATATGTCATCTTAAGTCAGTCATCTTTAACAGTAAAAGGCATACAGTTATACCTGTGACAGCAAATCTGTGAACACGGGGCAAGTTTTAACACACACACACACACACTTGAATTTATATTTATATTCAACTTCTGAAACAGTCATTGGATGTGAATAAAGTGAATGTAAAATTTCTAAACTAATCCAGCACTCCGTGAAGGCAGAGCTCAAAGTGGAGGGTAATGGTGCATTTGCCAATATTGTCCAACAGACAACATTCCTGCCATGTATGTAGTTTAAATTATCACAGCTGAAATGTCCCAAAAACCTTCAAATAAGCATGGAGATTTGTGTTACATGTACAGAAAACACTTTATATATGTTAAACATAGGTTAAAAAATAGATAACAGTAGTGTTTTGCTAACCAACATGTTTGGTTTGTGTTATGAATTGTACTCTGTAAAATTAAAAGAGCATGGATTAGAAAAATGTGGGGGTGGGTTTTAGAGTGAGCAAGTTCCAATTCAGCACTAAAAGTTTTACAAGTTATCCCCAGTCATGTGTTCTTATAATAAGTCCATGTCTGCACTAGGGGAGCCAATACTTCTTTCATTCTTCCAATAATGTGGGAACAATTTAGTTCCAATAATGTATCATAACATGGAGTTCCCAGCAATGAACTCCCGAAACTGTTTGTCATGAAAAGAAATCATCCATTAAGACTGTTAGATATAAACATTTCTTAGAAGGAATTATGGTGGCCGAGAAGACCCAACAAACTGCAAATAAAAAGAGATCCGCAAACGCAAAAAACACTTTCATCAAAATGACACAATGGGCGCTGCATTTTACAAACATGCTGCAAACTCACAAAGCAATTTCATCAAAATGACGACACAGATGCTACATTTCACAAATGCACTGCTAATACAGAAAACACGTGCAACTTCAGAAAAACTGATAAGCCAGTCACATCACAACACAACAGAGATGTTTCTGGAGGACACTCAGAGAGGACGGAGCCATTCTAAATTCTATGCAGCCCAGACATTCACAGGTAAAAGTAAGTTAACTTTTATTTGAGCAGATTACTATCATCACTGTACCACAATGGGGATTAGCTGTAGAGTGTAACTGTAAAATTTAAAGTAGTAACACCAGATTAACTACCACAGCACAGCTGTGACATCAGATAGTAAACTAGCCAGCCAGGTTAACCATGAACTTGGGATGTGAGTGTCTGAGTGTCTGTGGTCTTCTCTACTTCTGTAGTAGATTTTCCATCATAGATCATCCGTCCCCTTTGAGCCATTTGAGTCTTCCAGAAACATTTCTGTTGTGTTGTGGTTCACTTTTGTTGTGTTCTGACTAACTTTGCAGCATTTCTGAAGTTGCATGTGTTTTCTCTGTTTGCAGTGCATTTGTAACGTAGCTCTGATGTGGTCATTTTGATGAGTGTTTTCTGTGTTTGCTGCACATTTGTGAGTTTGCAAAGTATCAAGCATCAACTATGAATGTACACCATTGCTAGCTTAAAGCTAACACTGCAAGTTGTTCCCAAACAAGCATTCTCAATGGGCCTCATTTGCCAACTGTTCTTAAGAAGAAATTTCTACTTAAAACCCACTTACGCAGTTCTCACGAAGATTCTGACCACCAATGTTTTCCTATTTGAGATTTGTTCTTAGGTAAGAACAGAATCTTCACACACTCAAGAGCACAAAGGTGTGAACAATTCTGCTATTTAAGAACATGTCATGAATCTGACGTAGACTTTTTCTTAGGACAAATTTACGAAAAAGCTTGAGGCCCAATATGAGACCACATCTGGCCTTGTGAGACTAGATTTTAGCAAGAAATTATCTACAGTTTGATCAAATACAGAACTGGAGCTCAGCACCAACTGCTGTACAAGTAAACCAAAGGTGCCCAGTTTAACCCCTGTATGTGAGTAAATGCAGCGCAAAGTGGAACCAGTGTCATTTTCTATGACCTGCTTTGAAGCTTTAATGATGATTCATACTTTAATGATAATTATTTTAGGGGAATGGTGTGTTAAGAAAGTTAGTGGAACATTAATGACGGTTATTCTCAAAAGGTCATGCCTTACACAACCTCTCTTTGGCCATATCCATCCATCTCTCTGAGCCTCTCTCACACAACACACACACACACACACACACACACACACTCAAAAACACACGCACACTCACTCCTCAACACTTTCGGCTGCATATCGCGGCATTTACAGCACTGTGCAAAACTCAGAGAAGCCTCCTCATTTATTTAAAACAGCCATTAAAACAAGTTCTTCATTTTTCAGCATCACAGCTAAATAAGATGAAATATTTCCATACTTGCTTTCATTTTTTTTCTTGCAAGGCAATTTTTCCCAAAGTTCAGTCTTAGAAGTTGGTTTCATTTCCCGTGTCCATTTCTTTCTCAAGTCACAGCTTCTTGAAGTCCAGTTTTGCAAGCTGTTGTTTTTATTTTATTTTAATAAATTTATTGAACTTTTCTTTCAACTTGGATTATTTTATATCTAATCTTATATCTAATCTCATCAGAAGCATCTTCTGAAAGGGTGAATAGCTTGTACTTAGTAGCCAGTTTGAATGGAAATGGAAATCAAATGGGTGATTTCTGATATAAACATTATGAATATTTATGAAGAATTGACAGTTGCCTTAGTTTATCACAAAGCAGAGCAATAATGTAGTTATAACTAAGGGAGCAGTAAGAAGCTCATATAGAATACCAGCACAAGAACAGCCTTTAGTCATCTTTTACAAAGGTATACTGTTATGTCTGTGACAACAAACCAGTGAACAATGAGGATATGTTAACTGGGACACACATTGACATTTAAATTCTGCTCAAACGCAGCTGATCCGATACCCACATGGATAAACACTCATAAATGAACATGTATGTTTTAAACTTTCTTGTGTGTATTATATATGTTGCTTTATTTGTCTTATTTTCTTCTAGAAGCCTAACCAGAGACAGGTGCTGCAGAATAGCTCACGTCCTGTGTTTTATATAACAATGTTTTATCCATATTGTCCATGTCAAATAAAAATATATACAGTAAAATAGTCCATATTTCTATGTGACATAGTTAGAGATGAAATGAGGGACTGAATACATTTATCAGTCCTGGAGGCTCAGCAGAGTTTGTCAGTACCCTTTTATTTATTTTTTCGGCCTTTTTAAAACTGATAACTTTGTTAAGAGTCAAAATCATTAGTAGATTAACTGATTAATGATAATAGTAAAACCTGGTCAAATCACATATGGCTTATTTCAACATATTTTGTTGATTTTCTAAGTTAAAATAATATTCTCTGCAGAGAACACACTTCTGCACATTTTAATACAATTACAGTTTACTTACTGAGTTTAACATACTCAACAAATATACATAAAATGTGGCCTTTGGAGATGTTATGGCACATTATATTTTATTTTCCTTCCTATATTTAAACATATTCCTTATGAATTGATTTATTCAAATGATTTTCATATTGTTATATAAAAAGATGAGTGAAATGAAAATGCAACAAAGCTGAAAATGTGTTCATTCTGTCAGGCAAATGAAAGTATAGGAACAGATTTCAAACTTCAGTTGCCTCTTAAAAACAAACGTTTCTGATGTGTAAGATAAGCTGAATGATCTGAATTCTGGTTTGAATGTACGCTCGGCTTGTTACAAAACTGCCACATCCAACAACAGCAGCTGAGGCAGCACCACGGAGCTGCAACAGCAAGCCACATTTCTTTACTGCAACATAAGGCACTTTATGTAACAACTGTTAAGGAATACGTTATGACACTTTTTTTTTTTAAGGTGCCAGCATCTACACCGTGAGAAGAGTCTAAAAAAACCTGAATACTGGAGTTCAGTTGATTACATTAAAGTTGGAACTACAGTCAGTTCCTGTTTAACCATACAACACATTACGTCACCATGAAGGCCAAAACTTTGAGTCTTCTACATTTTTTTTTGTATCTTTGTAGTCTTCATGCTGTTTTCTAAGTTTCAGAAGGTTTCTTGTATTGTACACAGTAAACTGACAATGAAACATATCCAATTCAGTAAATCTTTCTTGCTTGTTTGATAAGTGTTTTTTGTTTCTTTCTTTCTTTCTTTCTTTTCAGGCCTTCTGTTTTGTTATTTGAGGAGAAAAGAGCTAGGTTTCTCCCAGCAAGCCTGAGGCAACCTGTATCAGAGACAGTGTTGCCTCTAATAGATTTTCAAGGACTTTCTTCTGTTCTGTGATAGTGGCATGTCTGAAGTCTTAATAAGCAATTCAATGACTGCAATCACATCAAGATAAGGCCATTTGATTAATGTTTTTTGAACCAAGACTGAGACACATCGGAACACAGCATAACTGCAACATTCTATATTGATTTTAATATCTTATTGCCATTTTTTCTTTTTGTTTCTCTTTTCTTTAATTTCACATTAACTGGAAATCTATATTGCACCCATTGCACCAATTAATATTTGACAAATGCCACTACAGGTCCTAAAACTATTAGGATTTTCCTGTTCAGCACTATTAAATCTTTTTAAGCTCCTTTTAATGTACACAATATTCCCCTTACCCCAAATGTTGTCAATCAAGCAAGACATTTGCTTTTTTTAGATTTGCCTTGAAGATATGAGTAGCATCCACTGACAAATCTATATAGACTGACAAAAACTACCATATAGTGTAAGAAAAGTTTGAACACACCACATAATATAAATTGTTCCTAAAATTAAGGACATTTTGATCAATGCTTTATGCTTAAATGCAAATGAAATTTGTTTTATTACAAAGCAAAAAAAAATGTATACATATATTTTAAATGTCTCACAGCGAGACGTTTTCAGCTTCAGTCAGCGCATAGATATAAGGACAGATGGCTCCTTAGGAAACTGTTTGGTTTGATTTGTTTGTGCATAATTCTATGTATTATTTCACAGTTCTGATGCGTTCATATAGGGTTCAAGGGGAAAACTGGCTAGGCCTACAACTGATTTTACTACTGCTACTGCTGTAACTCTAGCCTTGTACAGTACAAAGGTCCTCATCAGTTTTAATAAGCTCAAAATACTTAATCATGTGTAATCACATATTTTGGACCTTCTTGGATCTACGTATCTAAGGCTATCTTAAAAACTCCTGAAGAAACATTGGATGCTCTAACTATTCATAGATCCCTGTGACCTTCAGCAGATATAGGATGCTGAACGGTTTCATCTCAAGGTTTCCTTTTGAATATATGAATGACTCTCCAGAGCTCTCATACAAGTAACATCAGCAATGAAGAACATGCTAAATCTATAGTGGACTTCTGGTCAACCATTGCCTTACATGTGGATTTTAACCTGGTGATTTTTCAGATCCACCAGAACTTCTGATTTGAGGGATTTGCTGAGATTCCTCTCAGCAAAGATCCCTAATTGTGGTGTTTTGGGTGTGAAAATCCTTCACAAAATCCTACAGACAAGCAAATTCTATATGCTGGGCCAGCTTTATTACATGCAATACACCCACTGGCTAGTGTATTAAAAACACATATGTTGTAGCCCCATTTGCTGGTGCAGAGTTAGAGACAGGCATTTTTTCTAAAGCACAAAGTTCTGGAACCTTTGGCACTAGACAACTGGAACTGGTGCTTTTTTAATTGACCCTTGATCTAGTACAGAACATTCCAGTTCTATGGTTTTTGATAACTGCTCAAGATTGGTACCTACAGAACCTAATGGTACTTCAGGGCGTTCTCTTTTGTCATGGGTAACAGCTGAAGCCAACATCAATTCAGAGAACTGTTCTACTCTTTTACTGTTCCAGGTGAAGATAAAGTCACCAAGCGCTGCTACACGACTAATAAACACACCAGAATGTAAACTACAGGGGCAGCACCACACCTCCAAAAATGGTGGGGCCAAATACATCTTCTGAACTTAAATATGGCATTTTCCTGCAGATTTTAGTGCACAATTTTTATTTATTTAACACATTTGGGGAAAAAGTCATTTGACCAGGGATGTCCAAACTTTTGCATAAAACTGTAGAATAGGTCATGATTATACTGTAATACACTGCTGTTGGAATAAAACCTCATATCTCCATTTTTGTCATTCATTTTTCAGTTTTTGACATGATTTAAAAATGTGTTTCCCTTTACATTGTGTGCAAATTTCATTATGAATGGACCAAAAGAAATTGGCTTGGAAAAAAGTCTGGTTCCAGACTTACATTAAAAGTAAAGTATGTTTTTTCCTTCTCCTGTAAAGTTACCATTTTGGAGATACAAGGTTTTGTTCTGATAGCAGAGAATGATCTGTAAAACCGTTCATGTTTAGTTTTGTTGTTTAATTTAGGGAGTTAAAGTGGTACTTGATTCTACAGAAAGTGTTAAAAACACACCCTGTGCACATGCACTGTTCATTCTGTGGAAAAGCAGAGCAGCACGGCCAGCAGAGCAGAACGCTGGTGTTTACGGTTGAGTTTTCAGTTTTTACTAAATAGAAAGGTTGCAGGAGTGTATTTCATACATGATTCAGAAAAAAAGGAGAATGTGTGTGTCCTGATAAACTGTGTGCATGTGTGATTAATGGAAGTCTGAACATAACCGGTAAAAGTATCCCGATAATGTCATGGGTATTGAGTGTGAAGAGCGCTCATGTTTTGACCCTGCACGCTTCACTGGGTTCAGCCAGAGACATTATAAAGGACACAGTTCAGTGGTTGGAAAATGAATGGGAAAGCTTGTGCTCTACATCATGTCTGTTTACAGGGAAAGTCCCGCCCTTCAATAAAACCAGCCAATTGGCTTGCTGGTTAAGCAGCAAGTGGGAGAAGCTTGTTGTGTGTGTGCATATGCAAACTAGGCAGAACAAGCTAATGTTTTTGTTAATCATTTAAGCCAAAAACTGTAAACTATCTATGCTCTTTTTGTCCAGTTCTACCAGTGATTTCAGATTTTGAAACCCTAATTTGGCCTTTAATTTGGAGTTCTTTCCCCACTTAATGAGATAAGAGTCTGGACTTGTATGAGTGGACACACTTGCCTGGGGGCATTGCCAAGATGGCTGTCATGTGAAGGACTTTGGCTCAGATAGCAAGCACCAAGTCTAAGTTTAGCACAGTAGGAATAAGAAATACTCCTCTAAGTCCAGTACTTTGAAAAGTGGTGGGTCAAACACCTGCTTGGCCCTGTGGTTCTGGCGATCATGGCAAACTAGAATGATATGTTGATGTGTTTCTGCTCATTTTTTTTCAAACTTTGCTTGGTTCTACATGTGATTCTCTTTAACTGTTGGCCTTTTTGCGATTCTGTGTGTGCACAGAACAGTGCATGTTTCATATTAGCCACAACGTTAAGCTAACTAAAGAGCAAGGTAGCTAATTAGCTAAATTTGTGGTGCAAAAATATAAAAGACAATTCAGTGTTTAATTGCAGTTAATATGATGTTATACAGTTCATTTTCTTCCAGTCTCAACCAAGAAAAAAATGAACTAGATCCTGTTGGTTCTCATTTGGACCAGTTCCTGTTTCTGAGAGTTTGGTAGAAAAATACCCCTTGTGTTAGCCATCTTCTAGCCATTCATCAGAGTTCTGACCACTCTTGGTGGGATATTTTTGCATGGCGGGCCATTGTTAAGGCAGATGTTTCAAATAAAGTGGAAGCTGAATGTACAGTTGAATGTAATTATTGCTTGTACCAGGACACGTATTACCCATTAACAGCATGCTGCTTTATTTAAGGCATGATGACCACCTTGCATTCATTTGTAATATATGTACAGTCAGTACAATGTGGTGCTGTTATATCACACCAACAGTGCTCTTGCACATTTATAATTAATGATTCATGGGTGATAATTTAACTCTGCATTAGAAACCACATTAACTGGCTGGTTTCCTGAACATATTAAGGCATGATAAGTCAAACGCTAGACTAAAGAGCGTTCTCAATGCATCGGCATTAACAGTGCCATAACGTTTGTGACCTTGCAGCGCATTACACTGATCCAGAACATTCACAAGCTCATTTATGATTCATACTGCAGAGAGCGAGTGAGCTTGATCTGAAATAAACTTCACTCTAGACATACAAATCACAAAATATAACCGAGTTGTAAAATATAGATGGGTAAGACCGGAGAGACACAGAAAAGCATTTGAAAAAAGCATTCTGAATGCACTCTGGTTTGAAAAAAATAAAATAAATAAAAAAGAAAAAAACAAGATAGTCTGTCAACAAATCGCACTTCAATCTCAAACTTTTACATTTCAGTCCGGAGTCCTTTTTCAATATTTCAGACCGAGATTGCATGTACTTTTGATAAAAGCACCATCTGATAATGCGAGATCACGTAGCACTCTAATAGATCTGCTTCTGTAAATGATTTATAACACATTCGTTTTTAGTCTCCGCCTTTTAGCAAATAAAATAATAATACTCAAATACATTAGCTTAGCCAAGGCCAGAATACTGAACACCACTATACTCCTAATGTTCTCTCTGTTTGAGTGAGAGAGTGAGAGAGTGAGAGAGTGAGTGAGTGAGTGAGTGGGAGAGAGAGCACAAGAGAGGGAATTATTTAGAAATAAGAAAAACATTCTTAACTTTTAATGTCAGTAAATGTAAAGAGATTTTATTCCAAGCCATTTATATTGAATTCATCAAGAATGTTACGATTTACAAGGTTTATATATGACAACGATGATATTATATTTAGATGTAAACATAATAAATGACACAAAATCAGGTGGAGGGCACGGGGGGACACAGCCTACCCACTTTTTAAAATTATGCTAGATAAATTTGATTGGTCATGGAATGGTTATTGAAAAAGATACATAGCTTTTGTTACTGACACATATTTTTGACTGCCTTCTCCATTGAATCTCCTACATTAGTGCTATTACGTTGCTATTACAAGCTAAAATAGAATGACTGAGTGGACATGCAGAAAAAAAGTGTAAATCAGCAGCTTAGCCAAGCAGATAGCCAAGCAGCTAACCTCACTATCTTTCATTAGTATAAATATTATGTAATTTTTGCCCATCTGTGCTAAAAAGTATCCACATATGGAGTGTTAGCTTCTCAGTGAAAGTCTACTGTCTGAAGTAGACAATTCTAGATCCACCATATGAAAACAATAATAGACATATTATGAGTAGAATTAATAGAAATATAGCTCAGAATGGCTGAGAACTGTCAGATATTTTTCTCATACATTTTATAACTAATTAAACTTAAACTATATTATTGTTTGGTTAAGTTATAGTTAGTACTGACAAAAAGGAGGAATTGCTAACCTACTCTGGAATGCAATCATTTTCAACACAAGTTTATTTTATTATGATCATTTGTTAGTTTATGCCAAAAGTCATTAATAGCCCTTATTTCTGCTTAATTATCTTTACAGCCATTATTACTGGAGAAAAATTTGTACAACAAGCAAATCATACTAAGAACAACACATAACTGCCACTGTATTAGGCAATGAAATAAAAAGAATCTCTATACTGGTACATACCATACATTATTAGTCCTGTTATTATTTTATTTTTTATTATATATGTGCAACATCAAATTTCCACAATTTCCCAATTGCTGGAGCTCTAACAACAAACACTAGACGCCAATAGTCACCCAAATCTCTTCCGTAAAAACAACTCACAACCCACTCAAACCACATCCAGCTCCTCCTCAAGGTCATGCAAACCTGTTGACTTGATTAAGGACTTAGTGTGAACTACAAAAATGAACAAAGCTTTACAGTGTAGCTGAATACTGCAGGTAGCCACTTTAGACAACAGGCTGAAAACTGTCACCATCAGATAAACAGCACTTTCATCTTTGAGACAGAGGAGAAAATCAAGCTCCACACTTGATTCAGATCTGAAAATATCCACATGTGTTTCTGTCCATCCTTCCACTGTGAGAAGACAACTCAGCACTATGAGTCTGAAAGGATGTGTAGCTGTCAAGAAGCCCTTACTGAGAAAAAGAAATAGACAAAAAAAGAAGAAAATGTGCAAATCAAAGAAAGACGCCGCTGGTGTTCTCAGAACAACGGACGGACGACCCCAGAGCCCAGACCTCAACTTCACTAAATGCATACTTGGATCATGAGGAGCAGAAAATGCAACTAACTTCTAAGACTGAACTTTGGAGGTGTGGAAAAATATTCCTGCAGATTTATTTGAAAAAAATTGAAAGCAAGTGTCCCGAACACACTAAATACTATAAATGTACATTATATATAGTTCTTGAGGAACCACATACTGTTGTATGTTGGCTGTTGCGTCTTGATGTAGCCCCGCCCTCTTCCTAAACCATATTTGCACCCCTGTATCTAACACACACACGTTCACCTACTCACATACCCATACAGCACATTTTATTGAGGTGTGCAGTGTAGGGAGGGATGGAGAGAGATGCCAACTCAGCTAGATGGAGCCAAACACAGGTAGAATTATAAAAATATGAAAAGTCTCACCTTACACATACTTCTCCTCGACTATCTTTGATCTGTGGAAGCTTTCCCAAAATGTGCCTGTCTGGGAATGTGTGCCTGTGAATGTGTGTGTGTGTGATGGTGTGATTTCTGTGCTAATAAAATATGGCAGCATTAATATGGAGGGAAAGTGTCAGACTCTTTTTTTGGTGGCTCATGCTGTCTGACAGACACTTCTCTGAGTTATGCTCCCTGCTGAAAACTTGTCCTTAAAAAAGAAGCAGACTGGGAGAATGAGAGGAGCTGAGAGTAGTTCAAGAAAAATAGGAGCACTGTAGATGCGGAGGAGTCCCATGAGAAGTTAGAGACTCAAATTCTTTCTGTAAATATCTGATTGCAAACTGTAGTGCTGTTAAAAACGGCAGTGCTGGAAGCCTTGGGCCACCGTCTGGTAGCATGAGTAAATATCATTTTTTGTCAGATCATGTTTAGGCGTTATTGTCATGCTCTCAATTCCTTACTCGCATACTTATATCACATACATATTAGCTACATAACTATTACTTAATAATAACTCTTAGAGGTCAAGTTAATACTTTTGTTATATTATTAAAATGTAATTACATTATTACATATTTAACCATATGAGGAGAGTTTATGAACAAACTTTTAGTTAGTTTCTAATAGTTTGTCAGTCATTGCTATGACATCCCAGGTGGTTGCTAATGTGTTGTTAAGCCATATGTTATCCTAAGTGTTGCTAAGGTGTTGCAAGCCCACTGCTATAATATCCAAGATCATTGTTAAGATGTTAGGTCATTGCTATGACATCCCAGATGGTTGCTAATGTGTTGTTAAGCCATTGTTATGTTATGAAAAGGTGGATGACAAGGTGTTGCTAGGTTATCGCTATGTTATCTAAAATTGCTCCAATATTATCCTAAGTGGTTGCTAACGTATTGCCAGGCCACTGCTATGGTGTTGCTTTGTCAAGCCAACATAATTACACAATGAATTACATTTACATTTGATTTACATTCTTTATCAACAGACTGAAGTCTGTGCTTCTGATTTTTTCTATTTACTTCAGTGTTAGGAAATTACAAAATGTGGCAAAAATCTAAAGAACATTCTTTTTGTAAAACAAGACAACAACTAACAATGTCTTCATATCAAATACATCTGATGCATTGAGACTTTGTCTTTGTCCTGTTTAACTCATTAAAATCTGCCACCAGAGAGGTTACGACATATGCATTGCTATGTTTTGCATAGTTAAATATAGCAGAATTTGGAATTGAAGCTTTCTTTGTGCTAGCATGCTTTCTATTACTATATATATATATGAAGCACCACGCTGCCTTTATTGTTGGATGTGCTGTAATAGTTTCTGAGTTAAGATCACATCGATATAAATAGTTAAGAGTCCAAGTAAAATATACAATATTCTTATGGCAAAGCTTCACACTTTGAAGCCAAAGTTATATTTCTATTTGATTGATAAGCTTTCTTTTATGGAAATGTCAGATAACTGCTGTAGCACTGATGTAATCATTGGTAGATGTTAATACGTAACAATGTGGAACTTCTAAGAGGTCCAGTGGGCTAAAAGGGTTGCGTCCTATTAGCAGGATTCATGTTTGAAATCCAGTGATGCCACAGCCCTTCATGAAATGGCAGGATGAATGGCTTATTTCCTCTTTCCTGGCCATCTACAGCAGGGCTGGTCAATCAAGGACATTTGCCATCTCATACATTTGCAGTTGCCACTCCTTACATGACCATGCAAATTTTCCAAACTATTTTTTTTATTATTTATGTTATGAATTGTTTTCTAAAGAATAAACTTTAAACCAACCAGTTTCATGTTGATAAATTCACATTTAATTTATTAGAGGATTTACTTTAGGAGATGTCTTGCATGTTGAAGCATTCTTTGTTTGGTAATTTTAGGAAAAGTTTAAAGGAAATAAGATCCTTTTTGGAAAAATAATGGTGAAAAACGTATTTTGAAATTACGATACCTTTAAAATTTGCTTACAAAATATAATATTTTGTAGGTGTGATAAAAATGTGAGAATACCACATAAAAACCAAAATGTTATGTGTAATATCAGAACAAAAAAAAAATAGAAAGATAACTGAAATATTAAATGTCAAAGATGAATCATGTCATGCTTGGTCATGATGCACACTCTATAATACATTAGCCTGCAGTGTAAACATGCTAACATCAAAAAAGTGGAATATTCTTCTTAATGTTGTATTTATACCCTGTTAAATTTCCAGCTTGGACCAGTCAGATATTGGCATTCAGAGAGCAGTTCAGTGCTCTCTGAATACTAATATCTAGGATTCAGAACCTCACATAGGAAAAACTACATAACTAAAAAATGACTGAAGCACAGTTTTGAGATAAGAATGAGCATGGCTGCATGAATTGAATCAAAGTTTTTCATTTTCCGACTAAGATTATAACGTCAGAGGTCAACCCTATTCGATGGAATGAGAGAGGATGTCCTTAAGAGTTGAAGCAGTGAGTTGGAATGGTCATTCTCCCGCCAGGTCTCCTCCGTTGGGAAGTGCCCTGAAAAGTGAAGGTTTGCTTTGACCTGGTTTTACTGTAGAGGAATGAATGCGATGCTGCTACCTGCAAAAACCTATACATCATCTATCCCCGCAGTTGCCTCGTAGGCACAGCCTCATTCATGAATGCACGCAAACACAAACCCTCACATGTCTTAACTAGGCAACTGGCATAAAGAAAGCAGTTCATCAACAAGAAAGGTACACTGTAATTGATCCCATCACTAACTGTAATAGATTTAAATCAGTCACTGTAATAAATCAGATCATCCACTGTAAGAAATCAAAGCACTCACTGCAACAGATCACTTACTGTAAAAGGTCAGATCACTCCATGTAAGAAATCAGATTACTCACGGCTATAGATCACCTATTCTAACAGATCTGATCACTTATTGTAATAGATTATACCACCCACTGCAGTAGAATAGATCGCTTACTGCCATAGATCACTCATTGTAATAGATCAGATCACCTACTTAAAAGATCAGTTCAATCGCAGTAATAGATCAAATCAATCACTCCAGATCAAATTACTCAGTGTAGGATCACTTATTGTAATAGATCTGTTTATCCACAGCAATCGATCAGACCACTCACTGTAATAGATCAAATTACAGACTGTACCCACTTACTAGACCAGATCACTTAGTGCAATAGATCACTCACTGTGGAAGGTCAGATCACTTTGTGACGGATCAGATCATCCACCTAAAAAAAGCCATTCACACACAATAATAGATCAGATTACCCACTGTATCAGATCATCCACTTTAAAAGACCAGTTCACTAAATGTAATATATCAGACCTATTCCAACACATCAAATCACTCACTGTATTAAATCAGATAACCCACTTTAAAAGATCAGTTCACTCAAAGTAACATGTCAGATCCACTGTAACAGATCAGATTACTCACTGTAGTAGATCGGAACATCCCAAAAGATCATTTCACTCAATGCAATACATCAGATAATTCAATGAAATACATCAGATCATTTTCTGT
This sequence comes from Colossoma macropomum, assembly GCF_904425465.1. NCBI lineage: Eukaryota > Metazoa > Chordata > Actinopteri > Characiformes > Serrasalmidae > Colossoma > Colossoma macropomum. The sequence goes on from NW_023494794.1 coordinate 4,275,656, forward strand.
GAGATTAGATCAGATCCACTGGAATACATCACATCACTCACTGTTATATCAAATTCACTTATAGGCCAGATCAATCACTGTAATAGATCCAATTATCAACTGCAACAGATCACATCCACTCTAACAGACTAAGTCACTCACCATAATAATCCAGATCATTCACTATAATAGATCAGATTCTTAGCTCCCTCATATCCCATGACATGTTTCTAAGAGAGGTAATAGCAGCGAGAGACAGCCAATGCTTTTCAGAAAAGAAAAAAAAAACACCACAAACACTCATGTATCTAACCAGGCACAAGTCATTACAGTTTTATTATGTAAGCTAGTGGTGTAAACACCAGTATCCACACCTTAAAAGAAAGTGTTAATATTAGTTTATTAAAGCACACACTGTAGCAGGTGTGATGGAAAGGGCCTTACGTTGGTTACAGTAACACATCAAATGTGTCAGAGGGAAGCAGCAATAATAGTGCCAAAGATGCAGCTCCACAGTGCTGCCTCAGCCCGCTGTCAATGTTAGATACAGTGCAGCAGCTTCTGAACAAGTGAGCATGAATCCAGAACAGGATTCAAACCCTTTACAGCGTATTTTATATGCGTGATTTAAATGTATGACTTGGTTTTATTATTTTTTTTTATTAAAAAAAAGCCAGTATGATGGCATTTAGACACAACTTAGCAAATAATGCAGGCTTTTATTTCTTGTTTAGCATTTTTCCTTGTGGATCTCATTGAAAAAGCTGTTCAGGCTGAAACACTCCTTATAACTTCAACATAGATGGGCGGGGCTAATTTGTAATGGGTTGAAAGGTGGATATGCTGTGGTATGAAAAACATCCCCAGTCAAATGACATGTTTTGTTGACTGGCTTAGTGAAAATAAACTCCACATTTCTCCATTGGGAACAAACTTAAATATAGCAATTTAATCGTCTTTGCTGAGTTTAAAATATTGGGAAAAAAAAAAATATATAAAATGTGCCATAACTTTTGCACTGGCCATATTTTATGTCCCCCTCCCGTATGTTAAATTCAGCAAATGAATAGTAATTGTGCATTAAAATGTGCAAAAGTTTGTAGAAGATTTGTTCACTTACTTTTACTTAGAAACTCAATGTAATCCAGTTTAGTTTCCATATATATACCATATGGACTAAGAAGTGAATGGTATGTTTTGAAACTTTTAACAACATTTGCATGCTATATCAAACTGACCTTTCTGCAAAAAGAGGTTAGACCCCTCATCTTATAAAAAAGAGTTAATATAATGGACATTCTTGATCTGATCAAATCTTAAAACTTCAGAAAACACTGTTACAGCAAAGCAAAATGTTTACCTCGCTGACTACTGGCAGCTCTGTGGGGGTGCTGCTAAAAAGAGAGCAAGTTTAGCTTTCCAAGTAAAGTTCAATGCTAGGTCTGTGCGTCAATGAAAGTCAGAGGGGAAAATGTGCGATATTCTTTTTTTAAAACGTGAACCAAGGTGAAAATCTCCCACTAATTTCTCCTGTACCTTCCATCAACACCAGGAGTGCAAATTTGGTCTGACAAGTGGGGGCGGACCAGTGTCAGGAGGCTACAGCTTACATAAAGCAATTTTAGTACAAAACTAGGTAAACAAAAAAGCATGCCTCAAGTTACACTTATCATATTGATATCTCAAGCTTTATATGACAAAATTAAAACACAAAAAACACATTATTGTTAACAGGAATATTACACATTCAGCACAAAGTCTATTTTATTGCTTATTTTAATGGCATTTTTTCTTTCCATTGTGTCAATAAAATTAGACTGATCTGCCTGTCAAAAATTTTAGCAAAATTCCCCAATAATCTTGGGCAATTAAAATCACAGGCTTACCTAAGCTGAAGCCCATGGGCCTCTGAATGGCAATCATTTCATGAGATTTATTTATTCCCCTCCACCACCTGGACCTACTCAGACTGATCACATGCTTACCCAATGAAATGGGGAAAGAATACTTTAATAAGCCGAATTTTTTTAAGATAATGAAATTGATTTGTTTTCCGTGAGTGCTGTCACTATATTATGGCCAAATAAATCATACACACTCTGCCAAACTCTGCCTTCTTTTCCTCAGCCCAGCAATCACTGTGCAGTGTTTGTATTTGAAGCTTCAGTTGTGGTTAAAAGACGAAACTAGTGTTTTTAAAAGTGAGATTTCGTCCTGTAGAGTATGTCATTTTCCACCTATCCAAAGCCAGAATTTGGTATTTAAAATGCTTTTTTACTACAAAAAAGCTAAAATGGACCTTGTGAAAATGTCCAAGCAAACATCTAACTTTACTTCAACATATCAAAGGTAAGACATGAATGGACCATGAACATTTTCCATGCGTGCCATGGCAGTATGTTTTTGCCCATGTTTTTGTCTTCGATGATTAGTTTTAGGTTTTAAGTTTGCTGTGTTGTTTCTCCCACCTTTGTGTCTGTTTTTAACTTGGCTAGTTATGGCATCTGGGCAAATGTGTTTGTGGTGAGTGGATGCATGGTTTACAGTAAATGGTACTGCAGTGTTGCTTTTTTTTGAACATCAATTTGAATACATTTAGCTAAAAGGCATGAGTGAGGCTGAAACTGGCTTCCTATTGACCAGCTCTTTATTTGAACTTTTTGTTCCAACAAAAAAAATTGAAAAAGAGGACAAAATTCAGCCTCATTTGGGAACAGACTTCCTTCTTGGAGCAAATTTCCAATGATGACCAACTATGGCTTTTAGTGGTCTGGTTCTGTATGCACTTACACACCCAGACCCTACCCCCCATCCCTCTTTGAATTTGCACCATTGATCAACACTGATTTTAGAACGTAGTTTGGATATGAACGTAATGCATGATGACATGCACGGCACATATTAACAATCTGACTGGCTATCACCAGCAAAACTGCTTGCATAAAGCTAAGAAAAACTCCACATGCTTCACACTGCTTCTGCTCCCACAATCCCCCACGCAAAACTGCCGTATATCTCCACAGAAATGAATGAGGGGCCAAATGAAAATCACTTCGTTTGTGTACATAAACAGATGAGGAGGCCTGTCCATCATACCACAGAAATGAAGTAAGAACTGCAGGAAAGTGTTGATTTATGGTAATATTTATTTAATGAGATCCATCTTTCACAGACATCCGAGTCTGATTATGCAACTGCTCCTCTTTTCATCCTATATGACCAGTTTTGGTAAGTGTTGTTTTCTGTTTTCTCATTTGTGTCCCACCGGATATTCAGTATGTGCTTCTGCTCCCTTTCATTTCCTTCTATATACAAACATTAGTCTAGGTATCCTTATGAGGACTTCCAATGACTTCTGTATTACCGTAGCCATGTAATACTACACCCGCATAATCAAGTTATAGGCTCCTAGGCACTAATACTGGGTGGGTCCCTTTTTTGCTGGTCAGGAATTTTTTTATGATATCTCATTAGGTTATACGAAGGCTGAGCAGCACCATGACCAAGCTGCATAGTTTGAGGCTTATGTTACACAAAACTAAAATAAGTTTACCTATGTGGCCCTGGAAACAAATCTCTTTGACTAAATCTTACTGTCTAACATGAAAGTTTTGAGTAAAGTTCAATAATTTGTCATTTATTTGTTGTTGTTTAGAAGCAACAGTGTTGACCAGCACTAGTTACGTAAAGAAAAATGGCAAATTACCAAACAAAAAAAACACAATAGAAGAATTACACACATTAACAAGAACACAGGTTAACATAAACCCTACAATCAGTGCAACACTTCCTTACATAGCATGCACTTGACAAGCACATTTACCCCAATGGAAATGATATAAGCTACAATCTTACAAAAACAACACCAGCAAACTTAAAAAAGGAAATTATAGGCATCCTAAGCTGAAACATACCGCCACTGCGGGCAGTAAGAAATGTTTATGGACAACTTATATTTTACCTTTGATGACTTTATGCGCAGATGTAGCCAATTTGCTAGCTCACTGCTAAAAATCTGAAAGCTTGTTCTGAACGTTAATGGCAGATATTAGAACAGTTGCTAAGCAGTGATGGGAGGAGCAAATGGACATTTAGAAATGATGGAGAGCTTCAGGATTATGATCGACCATAATACAATGACAAGGGTGAAATTAGTTAATTACTTACTTTTTTTCACTATGCTTTTTTCACTAGTTCTCACTGAGTTAAGACAGCTTAGATTTTGTTATAATTGCTAATGGGGGCCCCTAGTGGTTTGGACCCTTGCATGTGCCCATAAACCAATGGGATGATCTGTGCCCGGTAATACCCAAACCTAACCCTAACTCTAACCTTACCCTCAGTAACCAAACGCAATGTTTCTGAGTTTTTTCCAAAATAAAGTTGAATTAGTGGTGAAAAGTGAGGCTGTGCTATCATTTGACATTTGGTCCTCAGAAGGGTAGCAAGACAAATACAAACACACCCACACCCCACCACCACTTGCTCTTTACAGTTCTACCCCTATAGCTCTGATTAGCATGCTAATCATGGGCTCCTTACATACATATGTGTGTGTGTGCGTGTGTGTAGGTCCCAAGAGAAACGGAAAGTGGAACTGTTATGAGCAACTAATAGCGCGACTGCTTTTATGCATCATCTGTCGCCTGAAGCCATTTCTTTTTCCCCGCACACACACATCTCTCTCCCTCTCTTGCCCGCCCGCTCGCTTGTAGGTTCGTAATAATACTGGTTTTCAAGCTCTCCCACACATACACTCACACATGCAAATAAGTAACCCCAACACGACTTTGTGTCAGTGCTCACAACAATGTAATCTAGATTAGAATCTATTGCAGTCCTAAGTCCTATTGCAATTCAGTGTTACTTTAACACCCTGAATCACTGAGAACATTACCTGATACAAGCCGAACAGAATTCAAATACTGACGGCAATCGTCGCCTATCGTCTCCATCACAAGTACAACCTTGTATCTCGCAGCAGAATGAAAGAAGAGCTCACATCCTACAATTTTATTGCATTTTTCCCTTTATTTTTTTCCCCAAACCAGTCAATTCATATTCACATTACCCTTTCCCAACTTTTCTCCCTTAGAATTACACAGGCTGTTCTTGCTATTCTGCCTTTATATTACCCCTTATCTGATTGGCTGCCCTCATTCAAAGAGTAGTCCGAGCTGAAACATTCTATAACTTTAGTGTGAATTGCTTAGTTTTTGTATATGGACTGTATAGACTGGGACGTAAAAAGTACGAAACCTTAAGTTCTATCTCCTTTCTGTTGCCCCCCCCACCGAACACTGATTCAGACATTTTGAATTGGTATGATGATAATGTAAAATTTTATTCTCCATAACTCTGCAATCAGATTAACTAGGATGCTGTTGGCTCTCTGTTGTGTCTGTGTTGAGCTGCTGGTGAGCAATGAGAGGTGAAAGGGAAGGGGTGAGAACCCTTGCTGTGAAAACCATTTATATCTCTCCACAAACAGAGCTGTGCCCTTTCTTCCCCCTCACCCTCTCTTCTTATCCCCCTATTTCTCTCTCTCTCTCCCCTCTTTCTATTTCTCTCTCACCCTATTTTTTCTCTCTTTTTCTTCCCCTTCCCTCTTTCTATTTCTGTTCCAAACTTCTGAATGGGTTTCTTACTCAAAGTGAGAGAGGGAGCGGTGAGTGGTGGTGAGTGTTGAGGGTTTATGTGCATTTATTGAAGTAAAGGTGCACCAGGCCGAGTATGTTTGCATAAGAGAAATGTTGAGTGAGAGACCGTGCGTCAGCGTGTAGAGATAGTGTAGGGGGAAGAGTGTGTGTGTGTGTGTGTGTGCGCGCGTGAGTGACTCACTCACCGTCCAGCCCCCTCCGTCTGTGCTCATATCACAGTAGACCTGAAAGCCTGCGGGGTAATGAGTGGGAAAAACAGAGTAGATGCCATCTTCACGCTGACCACTCGCATGTATATCACTACAGTCACGAGGACGAGAGCCTGAAAGAGAGAGAGGGAGAGAGAGAAAGAGAAAGAGATGAAGATGAGCAAAAGCATTATGACCACTCACAGATGAAGCAAATAGCATTGATTATCTCCTAACAATGGCGCATGTCAAGGTCTGTGATATATTAGATGGTAAGCAGTCGGTTCCCATGGTTGCTGTCTTGGTTGGGATATAAGAGGGCAGGCTAAAGACCTGAAGTCGGAGCATCTTCAAAAACGCAAGGCTTGCAGTGTGCTCCTATTCAGCAGTGAGGAGTGCCTACCGACAGTGGTCAAAGGAGGGAGTAACTATGAACTGGTAAAAAAATTGTTGGCACCCAAGGCTCCTTCATGTGCAAGGGCAACAAAGGCTTTTCTGTCTGATCTGAACCAACAAAGGGATACTGTGGAAATCACAGAAATTTTTAGCGATGGTTAAGGGACTAATGTGTCACAACACACAGTGCATCGCACCCTGATGTATATGGGGGTGTGTAGCCACAGACCAGTCAGAGTGTCCATTTCTTCATGTGGCCGACCAGTTACATCTGTGGTGTTAAAGTGGGGAAGTAATGGGATGCAGTTTGGGAAGAAGACAAGCTTGTGCAGGGAATGTGATGCTCTTGGCAATGTTCTACTGGGAAACCCTGGGTCCAGGTGTTCATGTGGGCATCAATTTGACACATGCCAACACCTCCCCAGGTAAACACCCCACACATAAGTGGTTGGCCACATGAAGAAATGTGCACACTGACCGGTCTGAGCTACAGGCACACCCCTTCAGGCAATGGTATTCCCCGATGCCAGTGGCCTCTTTCAAAAGGATAATGTATCACGCCACACTGCACAAATCATTCGGGAATGGTTTGAAGACTAGAGTTCAAGGTTGCCCTGGCCTCAAAATTCCCCAGATCTCAATCTGAGCAAGCATTTGTGGGATGTACTGGAACAACAAGTCCAATCCATAGCGGCTCCACCTCATAACTTCCAGGACTTAAAAGATCTGCCACACAAATAACATCTGGACAATGGTGGTCATGGGGTCAGAAACTGACCAATGATGAATGGGGGAGAGGATGGCTGATCAACTATGTAGCAACACAGGACATATAGTGTGCAATTGTATACCTACAAAATGACAAAAGTTAGGAGTTTGATAATATTTTACAATAACGATAGTTAATAAGGCATCTATTATAACAGACTTCACACTGACGCAATGAGTTTCTACTTCATAATTAATAAATAATATACTAAACAAAATTTAAATCCCAAATCCCAAGCCCAAGCCCAAAATAGAGATACAAGGGTGGAAAATAAAACAAAAATTATTAGTTTATAAAGCAATGGTCTACATATGTTTGTATTTGCCTACATTTTTCTATTACTTTATAATTCAGATATTATTCATTATTAATGAATATATTATGTGTTTACAAATGCATGTAAAAAATTCCATTAATGATTTTAGCTGTTAATACAATGTATCATTTCTAATATGCAACAAAAAATAATGCTAAAAACTTTAGGCTTTCAAATGATTTGGTCAACATTAACAAGTAGGAGTGATTTTCAAATGATGTATAAATGATGTGATCTAAAGTGAAATCTGTAATCTAAAGGGAGCAAATTCAGTATATATAAATATCTATTAATGCTCATAAGTCATTTATAAACGTCTTCTTATTTATCTTCTTCCTTATTAAGAAAAGGAGTCCATAAGCAACCTCAATAAACACTACTATCTATCCTGCCTCCATTTGTGACAGAAGACCTATGCCCGGTTACAGAAAATAGCTTAAGTTGAATTTTCCCTTAAGATAACCCTGAAGTATTTCCTAAGGTTAAGTGTGTTGCACAAAAAAAACCCTGAGCATTTTACTTCAGGGATTCCTAAAGTGAAATCCTAACATACCCTTACATTTTCCCTTAAGGATCGACTTTCCCTTAAATAATCCCTCAAGCGTTGCATAAATTTCTTTAACCATCATTTTCCATAGGTTAATTTAAAGGAAGGAAAACACTTCCTTAATGTTACTGGCCAGCGAGAGAAGCTGAAGATATTGCTGTGCTTTTGAGGTTTTTGGACAGAAGACTCTACCTGTGCAAGTTGTTTGTAAAAGAGAGAATTTAAAGCAAATAAAAAAATACTGAGCGGGCAAATTTGACCATAACTAAATGTATAAGCTATAGGGCAATGGAAGATGACCTCGCCCTGCACCTTTACCTGGTAAATACTGTTTTTTGACACATTTATATGAGTCCTATCAAAACTTCATGAATGTTAGTCAACATAGGGCTATGTGCTGCATGAAATAATGTCTTCAGAATAAGTTAAATGTACATGAAATATATAGATAAATATTTATTTCTATGCCAATAACACATGCTCAGACTCAGTGTTGTGGGATGTGTTAGCCCACCTAGACTTCACAGCAGCAGCCATGATGCCAAGAATTTTTTTTCAGCCACACAACACACCCAGCATATATCTTCGTTAAGAGAGAGATTTTATTTGAAGCTGTGAGAGAAGCTACTCTGCTCTGCTTCATCCCATATAGAGACTGATAAACATTGTAGTTGAACTTGGCTAATTTTGCCCAACTCCTTTGTCAGGAAAGTGGTTGACTGACATGCAAAACGGTCAACCAGTTGTGTGATTGTGTGTGAATCAATACGTCTGTTTGCATCAAGTGTATTAAAAATGTTCATGACACGCTTTCAGAGGAGTTTCCGCCTCAAGTGGGTGACATTCTTCATGTTTATGGTGTTTGTGTATAGGGTGTCCACCGAGTGGAAGTCGCTCTTTGTTGACAGCTAAACTAAGCAGTACATTTTTTAACTTGGCAGGAACAACAGGTTATCAACCTATTTTGGGAGAGTCAGTTTGTTTCAGTATTTAGCCAGTATAGCTGATGATATGGTCAGTTAATGAGAGAACACTTTCATGGATATGATGGAAGTTTACTACAGCAAAACTTCAGTCACTGTAGTAAGCCCAACAGGATTTGTCTCTTAGCTAAGAGAAATGTCAGAGGGATTTTATGCAACACCCTTAATGAATCCTCTTTGGAAAGGGAAAACCTTCCCTTAAGGTCCATACCTCAAGGAAAAACGTATGATGTTTTACGCTACCAGGCACAGACCACCATGAAGGATGTGGGTCTACATGTGAGGAGACAGGAGAGGGTGGACACTGTGACATCACTTTAGATTAGGGCCTGAAAAAGTAACGTAAAAAAAAACTAAAAAAATCAAAAATAGAAATTGTGCAGGGTTTTCTCATTAATCTACACCGATCAGACATAACATTATGACCACCTCCTATCATCAGCTCCTCTTACCATATAGGTGCATTTTGTAGTTCTACAATTACAGACTATAGTCCATCTGTTTCTCTGCATACTTTGTTAGCCCCCTTTTACCCTGTTCTTCAGTGGTCAGGACCCCCATGGACCCTCACAGAGCAGGTACTATTTGGGTGGTGGATCATTCTCAGCACTGCAGTGACACTGATGTGGTGGTGGTGTGTTAGTGCATGTTGCGCTGGTACGAGTGGATCAGACACAGCAGCTGCTGGAGTTTTTAAACACTGTGTCCACTCACTGTCCACTCTATTAGACACTCCTACCTTGTCATTCCACCTTGTAGATGTCAAGAGAAGTCAGAGACGATAGCTCACCTGCTGCTGCACAGTTTGTGTTGGTCATCCTCTAGTCCTTCATCAGTGGTCACAGGACGCTGCCCACAGGACACTGTTGGCTGGATATTTTTGGTTGGTGGACTATTCTTGGTCCAGCAGTGACACTGAGGTGTTTAAAATCTCCAACAGCACTGCTGTGTCTGATCCACTCGTACCAGCGCAACACACACTAACACAACACCACCACATCAGTGTTACTGAAGTGCTGAGAATGATCCACCACCCAAATAGTACCTGCTCTGTGAGGGTCCATGGGGGTCCTGACCACTGAAGAATAGGGTAAAAGGGGGCTAACAAAGTATGCAGAGAAACAGATGGACTACAGTCTGTAATTGTAGAACTACAAAGTGCACCTATATAGTAAGTGGAGCTGATAAAATGGACAATGAGTGTAGAAACAAGGAGGTGGTCATAATGTTATGCCTGATGGGTGTATGCGGAACATTAACACCACCAACGTGATTTACACAAGTGTAGATGTAGTTAAATTTAACTCAGCAGGCATTAACATAACACCACAGCTGTTTCTGCATACAGACTGCTGTACCATGTCTATAACAAAGCAATGATTTTATTAAATATTAACTCCGCACTACTGCACAAGAATCTTCCTCAAAAGGAAGTCGAGGAAGAACTGCATCTGTACCCCCCCCCGCAAAAACATAAGTCCCAGGAAAAAAAACAACCATCTCAGGAGCTCCAATTCAGCTTCAGTGCTCCTTTCAGCCCCCTAGCTACTCCGCTAATAGCGCTTCAGATGGGGCAAAGATGGAAAAAATAACAGAATAATTACTCACTCACTTTAGATGCAGTTTTGCATGAAATTGTCTTGACGTTCTCCGCTTTGCAGAGTGTTGCAGAGTTAATAGCGAGATTATTATGAACCGTTTACTCAGCTGATGAGAGCATAACATGGAGCCGGTTCAGTTACTGAGTGTTAGAAAATGGCTGCTGTGGGGGACAATTCATAATCTCATGATATACAGCACTGTGAAAAATTCAGAGTCCAATCAAAAAGGCCATAATGGCCATTAAGTGTAAGTACAGGCATCAGGAGAAAAGCAGAAAACTTCAGTTACACAGAAACTTACACAGAAGCCTCAGTAACTAAATATTATCTCACACTTTTTATATCACACTTTGTCCATCTCTTACCTTTATTACAATGTCCATTCCTATCAGGAGACTTGCTTTGAGTTTTCCAACAAAATCTGCAGTGATATTTTTTCCATATCTCCAAAGTTCAGTCTTAGAAGTTGGTTGTTCGTTCTGTTGCTCACAATCCAATTAATCACAATTTTCAAAAAGTCTCATAAAAAGTTCATAAAACTTTTCCCCACATCTTGGTTGTCCAGTTTTGTTGTTTCAAATCTGCACATTATTTTTTTTTTGTTTTTTCTTAGCTGTTCTCTTCTCTCACTTCTGGCTTCTTCACAGCTATACATCTTTTCAGACTCATAGTGTTGAGTGGTCTTCTCTTCTCTGGACAGAAACACCGGTGGATGTTTTCAGATCTGATGCAAGAGTGGAGCTTGATTTACTCCTCTCTCTCAAAGATAAAAGGCCTCAGTAGCAGTTCTGGTGGTCTACCAGGTCTTGCACTATTGTTAGGGGTTCCATTTTCTCTGCATTTTTCATTTGATGAAGTACATTTTTTTAAACCCCTGCTTTTTCACTTATTTTAGAAATTTGCAAGGTGAGATGGGGACATCCTTGTGTCAATGTTAGCATCCCTTTGAAGGTGAACATGTCAGTGAGAGCTTTCTTGGGAGGACACAGCTGTAACTGGCTGGTTTTAAGATTAGAATTATGGAAGAGTTAAAGTGGTAGTAGCTGCATAAAAGTAAGGAGCGAACAAATTAAATACCAGGAGATTTAATATTATATGTAGTGTCAGAAGGTTCTGTATACATTTCTGTTAAATATATGTTTTATGCTTTTTCCTGGATGCTGAAAAATGAATAACTTGTACTTTTGTTTCAATTTAATTGAAATGATTAGATGGACTGAACAGATAGGTGGATGGATGGATAGTTATATAGCAAAATAGGTAAATAGATGGATTCACTCCTAAATATAAAAGGTTCCTATGAAGACCCATTCATGTTTTTGAACCTTTATTTTTAGGACAGAATAGACTGAAAGATGAATGGATGGAGAAATGGACAAAATGGCTCACACTCATGGTTGATCATGGGTCCTTGGGATTTGGGTTAAAATAAAATGATGTTCAGATTGGGGTGGACGGTTGTGGTATAAACATATATAAAACATATATAATAAAGGTCTAGATGCTAAATATGGCAGTGTTTTTTTTGGTCACACCCGGGTTGTTATATTTGCAACTCGTCTACTTTATTGACTTTGTTGGGTAGGCTACATTCAGAAATAAAACTGCAGGTAAAACGCAACATTGACCTCCACTAGTGGACACAGGGGAAAGAGCTGATGACGAAAGAATGGTGAAACAGAGTAACAGACAAACACGGAGAAAGGTGTGTCAGTTCTTACCGTTGGCACAGCCTTTGAGTCGGGCTCCTCTGACTGGAGCTCTCTGCAGATCTGCCTTCACCCGAGCCTTCAGGCCTCCGTTCTCTTTCTGCATGGAGTTCAAAGCATCGCTTACTGAGTTCACTACCTTCACCATGTTAATCTGGCTCTCGGACAGCAGCTGGAAAACACACACATATAGCACTACTGTTACTAGGGATGAACCAATATGGAATTGTTTGCCGAAACTTATAACAATAATTTGACATTTTATGTTAAAACTAGTTTTCACTATAATCCATATATGAAGTTGGTGTCACAAAGAGTTCTTTGAGAACCACTTTTGTTTCCCTAAAAACACATTTTAAAACAATTTGTAGGTGTGGAGATAAGTTTAAAAAAGGTTCTGCACACTCTCCCATCTCATTTACAACAATAGTGAAAAGATATTAAGGGAACTAAAAGTGGTTCTTCTATGGGGTTACACAAAGAACACTTTTTGACTCCTTTATTTTTAAGAATGTACTGGGACAAATTAGTACCATGGACAACTACAACTTTACTGATACTGGGTCCACTATCAATCTCATGGACAGCAGGACACAAGTCAGCGCCACAGAAACCTGGTTAGATAACAGCACCATGGACAGCAACAAAATTCCAACACTCTTGATATTGGGACAACTATCAGCACCATGGACAGCAACATCACTTCATCAGTACTGATACCAGGATGAATACCAGCTCTGCGGACATGTATAAAGACACCTCTAGCTATATGAGAAACATTCCTTCTGTAAGATCAATGCAGCACCCTGGAGAGCCCTGGTCAAACCATGGACAGTCGATAGCAGCAGAAATATTAGCATCCTGGGAAAATATTGTTCAGGTAATGATCAATATGACTACAACACATTTCCCATGGTGCGGCACGGGTCATGTTCGAGTAATGGTCAATATTTGCTGTCATGTCATAATAGTATCACTTCAGCACCATGGACAGCAGTGTTCAAAAGCCTACATACACTAGCTATAGTGTTCTTCTGTGAGCATGAGTCAAATTAAGCCTACACACACACACACACATGGTGGTGGCATTCCCCCGTGTAAACCTGGGATATGACCCACTTTAAAGAGAAAATGTGCTTATGTGTGTGTGAGTGTGAGTGAGTGTGAGTGTGTGTGTGTGTGTGTGTGTGTGTGTGTGAGTGTGAGTGAGTGTGAGTGTGTGTGTGTGTGTGTGTGTGTGTGTGTGTTACTCAGTATAATGAATGAGCTGCCTCTTTTGGTCTCAAATTGGAGTTAAACTTAGTGATTTTAAAAGGACCTTTACACCTGTGCAATGAAAAACTAGGATGAAGTTAAGCTTGAAATATTTGTTTGAACCCGACGGGACCCAGTGGATTACGTTGGGTTCGGACATTGTTTTCCAAAACTTTCCCCACTCATGTTGTTGACAGAATTTAACAGTTGACGAGGCCCACGTAAAAAAAAATGGAGGTGAGGGGGACAGTGCAGTGCAGTCAAAAGAACAATATTTCATTGTTTTTCTGGCTATATATAAATGTGTGTTTATATATATATCATTTATCATGAATGATATGGCAATATGTCAATTCATCATGAAATTTACAGACAATGTAAAGGACAATAGGCTTTTTCAAACTATGACAAAAACTACATATATATATACATATGTATGTGTAGTTTTTGTCATAGTTTGAAAAAGCCTATTGTCCTTTACATTGTCTGTAAATTTCATGATGAATTGACTAAAAGAAACAGCTCTAAATGACTTGTAAATAAGTCTAATTCCATTGACTTACAGTAAATAAAAGCATGTGTTTTCCTTCTCCTGCAAAGTTTTCATTTTGGAGATACGAGGTTTGGAGATTGTTTTATTCCATCATTACATCATCTAATTTTGTATTTTATTTATTCATGATCTAAAGATGGGTTTATTGCCACAGCACAATAAGTTGACCAGTTTTGGACTCAAAACTTGATGATGCAGTTTGGACAAAACATTGTTGGGTCAGATTTGGACTGAAAAGTTGATAATGTGGTTGGGTCAGGTCAGATTCAGACAATAATTTCTCTGGCAGTTTTCAGGTTCAGACCAAAAATTCAGACCTGATTAAAACTCTAGGATGAAGGACCCTACAAGTCCGCACACACCCACACACAGATACAGACACACAATCTGTCAAGTTGATTAGTTGACGGACTAATGACTGGCGGTTCAATAAGGATCATAATGCAATTAGCGTCAGCAATCCGTCACCATCTCAAGACAGGAAGACAGCACTGGGGTGAGTTCACTAATCATGTGTGTGAGTTTGGGGGAGGGTGGCATATGGAGTGGGGAACCCACGTTAGGCCTTCTAAGGCCTAATGATTTCTTTGAACTAAAAGAAATACATGTTGGTAATTGTTAGTTAATTTTCATTTCATGCTTTAAACACTGCAAGCATTGTACCAACATTCTAATTTCATTGTTAAGTTTTGGTTAATTTCTGAATCTGCCAAAAAAGTACTGGAAATTATCAAATCAGAATTTTCTTCTCTGTTGTATCTAGGTGTATATAGCCAAGCAGGCTCTCCCATTAAGAGCTGAACTGCAATGCTAAAATATTAGATTAACGACTAACATAATTAGGATGTGACAGTAAAATCAACCAGTGATGTTTGGATTTCCAATAACTCTAGGCCTTCTCGTCCCAGACACATTACTGTTTGCAAATACATGTGTTAGCCTGACCAGTGCTTTTCAGTCAGCAGTCACTATGTCAGGGCTCTTTATGGAAGGAGTCACTGTAAACCCTCTACATACAAAGTACAGTGTGTTAATGTGTCTGTTATAAGTTTCAAATAAAACATGAAACGTCTTTTAGAAGCATCCAATGTCTGTATTTAATCTAGAACAGCCCAAAACTGTTCATGTGAATTGAGGTTAGCTTAGCGCTAACATACAATTATAATACCATAGAGGTGCTAGCGGAAATTAGCTCTATCATACAGGTGTTACTTTTTTTTCATTTCTGACCATTTTTTGCCATTAATGGTCTAAAATGAAAGCCTAGCACTAAGGGTCATGGCTTCCCACTGGGTGTCTGTGTGCACAAATGTATGCATGTCTACTTGCATTTGGTACAGAGCTCAAACTACATGGTTTGTGAGGTCAGTTACAAAATGGTTCCAAACTGTAACTATGGTTGAAAAAAAAGGCAACTTTATAGAAGGAAAAATAAATATTCTTAATTTCAATTTATGTTTAACAATACTTTATTTCAGGTAGATTTAGACCATTTCTATTGGTCTATTCATTATGAATTATTCACACAACATAAGGAACAACTGCTGTTTCATAACAAAATTATGAGATTTGGCTATGACAGAAGCAGAATGATACATATGTGCTCCAGCATTGTAGGCTGTGTGTGTGAGTGTGTGTAGATGGAGGTGTGCATGTGTTTGTCAGTCTGTATGTGTAGGTGGTGTGCGTATGTGTATATGAGTGCACTTTAAAAAATTGGAACAGGGCAGAGGTTGATTTGAAGTGTTTGTGAGATCTGTACTGACTTTTTTCCCCATCTAAAGTGTTGTTTTGCTTTGCTTTATATTAATAGAAGAATTTATTTGAATTAAACCAGTTTAACCCATTTGTGGACTCTTAAGTTCCTCACTCTCATAATTACTTAATTTCGAGATTAGTTTTGTAACTGATAAGATGCATATGTGGCTTTTTACACTCAGTGAGATCAGGTTATATCAAGAATTCCATTTAACCAAATGAGAAATTGAAGCACCTTTTGTTTAGAGTTTCTTCATAATGTTGAGCTTTCAATTTGAAATGTTATGCTGATAACCCAAACTGTGCTGCTGGAACTAGACAAAGATGACTACTATGCTAATGATAGTCTGCCTACAAGACAAAAACTACACACAAATGAGTCAGTTATGCCGCGTTCAACTCTGAAGTGGGAAATCAGAGCTTGAAATTTGAGTTTTGAGCTCCACTTTCTCAAGAAAGTGAGTGTTGTTAGCAATAAGCTAGTCAGCTAATGTTAACAATACGAGTAATAACTTTAACATGCATACATTTACCTCCTCAAACCAGCCAACGCTATAGATTTAACCAACTACTGTGCCTGCAATTTGACTGATCTGAAGCTAATGCTACTATCATATAAAAGTAGAGCAGTGGTTCTCTACCACTCTTGCAGTGTGAGCAGCCACGTTGCTATGACATCTAATGCCAAACTCTACGCAAAAACTGCGAAGCCCCACCGACTAACTGCTTGCTCAAGAGACACAAAAGCATACCGAGGCATATTTTGTACTGCACCTTTTCGCATACATAAATCTGGAGTTTAAACAGTGTTAATGTTCTTTCAGCAAATGATCAAGGCTCATGTCTCCATCCAGCCACTGTACCTGCTGCCACCGTTAAAGGTACACCCTCAAATGCATATGCATAAGGAAGAGGAGCGCATTTTGAGTTTTTCCATGTACTGAAAGTGCACATTTAGGCTCGTGCGGCATAAGACATTAAAAGATTGCATCCAATTTGCTCCTGAAAATGGCACAAAGGTCTTAGTAGATCAGGCTCTCAGAGTCATCGGGTGTTTTCCTTCATTTTTCCAATTTGTAGTTTGGAAATTCTGAGTTATGAGCTTTGGTCAAACACAGTGTTAGTAGAACATGATTTATATTAGTGATATTCAGTGTTATTTAAGCCTGGGGTTCAATGATGTTAAACTGTGTGAGAATGTGTAAGTGCTGTGTGCAGGGACAGTGGAAGTGGGGGTCCTGAGGGTCCTGCAGCACCTCCAGATTTCAGGACTGGAACAGCTAAAAAAAAAAAAAATAAAAAATAATAATAATAATAAATTTGAAACTTTATAATACTTTAAATGTAGTAAAGACCCACATGTGCTTGTTTTAAATCTTTATTTTTATCTTCATATTTTATTTATATATTTTTAAAACCTGCAGTAACCATGAATTTTTACCTTAATGATGTATTTTTGTTACAGTGAACTAAATCCTGTCCCTTGCCAACTGTTGGTTGCTTTTGTGATGTGTCACCAAATCACTCACAGGTAGGGAAAGAGGGAAAGAGTGCCTAGTTATAGGCCAGTTCTGTGACCCATAGCAGCCCATTAGTATACTTTCTATACTGTTTTTAAAGTCAGCCTGAAATTAAAATGGACCTTTTTTACTTTGTTAGTTTATGTGCTTGGTCACATTAAGCACAATCCATTGTGTCAAATCATTCAAAAGATAATATTCCTGGTTCTTTGATTGAAGTCTAATTACTTTTGTTGCCTTTAAACACCATCTGACATCAATAATATCTCAGCATGTTTTTCCTCCCTCTCTTACCACCCTAAACCAATATCAAGTGAGAATACCCATCATCACCTTCACTCCCAGCTGCAGCATCATGCAGCTCTATGTAACCTCCTTTCCTCTCAGCATTTTACTCTGACTTTTACTGTGCAGTTTTTTTAGTTATTTCAGCTTGTTTACGATGGCAACCCGAGTTCAAGTTTACACAAGTGAAATAGGTTTAAGTATCTGGCAGTATTTGAGCTGTTTTCTGAGGTTCTCTGCCGTGTTGCGAGGCCGGGGGTGGGGTGGGTTGTGGGGTAGCAGAAGACGGAGTGACATGCACAAACACAGTCCATCATGCGCTCATTCACATTAGGGAGTAACACTCAAGCATTGATTTCTTTTTTGTTTGTGTTTTTGAAGTTTTCTCTTGCTTTGGCAGCGAAAGTGTAAGAAAAGCGAAAGCAACGTGCTAAAGGCTGGCCTCCTAACCGGCACTTCACCTCCTCTACATCTTGAGAAGTAGAAAATACGTATCAAATCCAGCTTTCAACAAATAATGAGTTTCAGATATTACAGTAAGTGCACAATGAAAATGTTGCAGTACTTCATTTTTTACAAAATCATTTTTTATTTATTCATTTATTTATTTTTTATCATTGACAAAACAGATGGATTTTGCTGGGTGTCAGACTGCTTTTCATGCTCCGATTAAATTCTGAAGAATAAAATTATGTCCCACCTACAATCATTTCCAGCAGGAGTATCCTGTTTCACTCGAAAATGTCACATTAAGGAAGAAAATTGCGTTATGATTTCTGATTCACACTGACGTTAATATAATATAATGATGTTTTGATCAACTATTATATCTCCCACTCAGTGCTGTTTTTTCAGTCTTAAATCTCTCCGCATGACTGAGAACGTACACAATCGGTTACTGCACCACATCTGATTGGTCGCCGTTCAGCTGATCTGCATAAAGTTCACCCAGAATGATAGAGCAGAGTGAGGATGACATTATGACACATTCTGTTTGATGTAAATTATTAAAAGTATATATAAACAAAGTCAAATGAAAAAAGGCAAATTATTTACCATGATGTCATCAGTCACATCACATATATGCGGTTAGAATGTACATTGCAGGACATTTTCCGATTGCGCATGAGTGTATGGAATATTCCAAGCGCAAGTCGTCTATCATCTTCAGCCTTC
Organism: Colossoma macropomum; assembly: GCF_904425465.1. Taxonomy (NCBI): domain Eukaryota; kingdom Metazoa; phylum Chordata; class Actinopteri; order Characiformes; family Serrasalmidae; genus Colossoma; species Colossoma macropomum. The sequence goes on from NW_023494794.1 coordinate 4,294,350, forward strand.
TGGACAGGCTCCTGTTCTGTTACACACATGAAATGGAAGCATTCTCAGAGGACAACAGCAGCAGGCAGGGCCATTACTAACTGTCATCAACCTTGTAACGTGCCACACTGAATCACGTCTCTTTGCCTTCAGCAGCCAATAGCTCAGGGAGCTGTAAAGAACATGGGCATATGAAGCGCACACACACACACACGGATATCATGGAGCGTGGAATAAGGGAGGCCACCGAGGCCATGGCCTATTTTTTTAACCATAAGAAAACTTTCACTCTCTCAAAATCCATGTCTGGCCGTCACATACATTCTTGGTATAAATTCACTTTATAAATTCTCTTTCTCATCTTTGCCTTTCTTTAGCATGAAAACAAATGCATTTAATGTAACTTATAGGCCCAACAGCGTCTACGGATATTACAGCTAGGACACAACTAATATCACTTGGCTGATAAAAGTAGCCAATATTAAGGTTCCACAAACTTAGTGGTATCAGTGAAAACCTTGCATGACCGGTTACTTCATTAAGTATCAGCTTACCGTATAAGTGCACTTTGTAGTTCTACAATTACAGACTGTAGTCCATCTGTTTCTCTGCATACTTTTTTAGCCCCCTTTTACATTGATCTTCAATGGTAAGGACACCCAGAGGACCACCACGAAGCAGGTATTATTTGGGTGGCATATTAGTGCGTGTTGCACTGGTACAAGTGGATCAGACACAGTAGCGCTGCTGGAGTGCACATACAAGAAGATGTACTTAATGAAGTGGCTGTTCAGTGTATATTCTTGGTCTTTGCTATTCTGTTGCATGAGAACAAATGCACTTAATGTAATTTAAAGGCCTATCAGGTCTACTGATATTACAACTAGGGCTCAACTGATATATTGCTTAGGTGATAGTAAGTTTCTACCAATTCAGCAGTATTGGTGAAAACCTCACCAATATATGACCAATAAACACACGTTACAGGACTGTGCAAAAGCCAGAGGCACCTAAGCAAACTGTAAAACCATTTATCTGGGCAATAATTTGTTTCTTCTTATAAAAACTCCATATAACATTAGAATAAAAGCAAAGAAAAATGAATGTAGTCAAATGTATCTTCGAATTGTAAATGTAATTTCTTGTTTTCAAAAAAAGGCTGACATCTTATAAGTTGGTTAGAAGAGGATTTAGTTCAGGATTCCTTCTCGACACCTCCAGCCATCACATGGATTTGTGAGATTTCTTCACCAGCACACCTGATTTGATTTTTAACTTATATTAGGGTTTACTACCTGCTAATGGTTAGCAGTTGTTTATCATTGCTACAGCAATACAAGCTGACTTAACACCATCATGCTTAAAATAACAAAAAACAGACCACGAAGCTGACTACCTCTGATTTAGGTACCCAAAAGTGGTCTTCTTTGGCATTGTTCCAAAGAGCTGTTTTTGGTACCTTCATTTTTATGAGTGTAGCAGGGGTTGGTAGTAGTGGTGATGCGATTGTATGAGTGTGTTTGTGTGTGGGGTGGTGGTGGGGGGGTTGTATTCTGTGGCACCCTAATAACATGGTGACAGGCACTGATTTCTTTCACTGGAAAAAGGGCTAGCCTGGATGCTAGCATAGCTTTCATGTATTTCACAGGGAGTGGCTGAACGTCAAACTGATTGACAGCTCAGAATTAGTTTTCTTAATACAAGGACATAAATGGGCCACCGGTGACACAGGAGCCAAAATAGGGTCACATAGGTCTACTGCAGGTCCAAGAATGTATTTGTCATCTCTCTGTGCTGCAGCAAACACCATTTACACTGAGGGACCGCAAAGATAAACATAGTGAAATTATACATTCTGCTGGGCTGAGATCATTTTCTGTGCTTTTAATATCACACACGAGGGCCAGTGATAGAAGTGTTCACACTGAGAGAGGAAAGAAGACAGAATTCTGTTCGTCCTCTTCAGACAGAAACTAGTTGAGAAAATGTCAAAGCTTTTCTCCAAAAAAAGTACTAGACTAAAAATGGAAAATACTGCTGAGTGCATTTTAAAACACTGCTTGAGTGAGAGATTTACACCTTTTTTCCCAAAATGTAGTTGATCAGCCAAGTGTCTGAAGTTTGCTTCTTTGATTTTGTGCCAGAGATAGCGTCTTTAGCAAAAGTTTGGGCTTGGTTAGATTTCGTGTTTCAGTGATTTAACACATCCTCTACAGTGAACACACGCCTGCACACTTTAATGCACAATCCTGGTTACTTTCTGAATTTAACATATTGGGAAAAAACAAAAAAAACGAAAACACATTTTATATTTCAAGCTTTTTTTTTCTCTCCAACATGTTAAATTTGCCAAATTACTAGCAATCATGCACTTAAAGTTTTTAAGCTTGTTTCCTATAGAGGATTATTTTCACTTAGAAAATCAACAAAGCATGTTATTTGACCAGGGGTGGTCACACATCCACCTATGACAGTACAAAGCTAATGTTGCTAAAAAGTATTGGAAGTTTACAGTTTACACCACTTATACAATATCTCCATTTTTGTCATTTTTCAGTTTTTTGACATAATTTGAAAATACCTGTTGCCCTTTACATTGCGCGTGAAGTTAATGATGAATGGACCAACAGAAATGGGCCAAAATTACTTAGAAAAAAGTCTGGTTCCATTGACTTACATTAAAAGTAAAGTATGTTTTTTCCTTCTCCTGTAAAGTTACCATTTCAGAGATACGAGGTTTTGTTCCGACAGCAGTGATATGCAGAAGTTTATGATTTAGACATGCAGTTTGAATGAAGCTAATATGTGGGGTGTACGCTTCCACTACTTGATAGGGTTCCACTATACAATAAGTGTTCACTCACTAACATCACTAATATAAACAACAAATGAAGTACTAAATTAATAATGCTTAACTAATATTAAGTACACAAGTAACAACTGCATTAGTTAATGTAGTTCTCACATTAAGTGTTGACCAACATTATCTAACACATTTATTAACATTAAAAACACAACTTACTATGTTAATCAAAGTTAGCCAGTATTAAGTAAGCAGACTGCATTAATTCATTACTAAGACGACTCATTTTCAGTTTACACCAGGTATACTAGGTACTAAGTATCCCACAGAACTTTAGAGGAGCATCTGTCAGTATAGGAACCCAAGTTTGTAAGACACTATTCTTCTCTATTTGTATTCTTTTGGTCTAAATAAATGAGCTGAACCAACAAAACAGAAAAAAACTGAACCTAAAACTATTAGCTAAGCATTATTATTGTAATATCATGTTTCTAATATAATAAATACATTAGTCAACACTTAATGTGAAAACTACACTAACTAATGCAGTTGTAACTTGTACTAATGTTAGCTAACCATTATTAATGTTGTAAACCATGTGTTGTTAATGTTAACAAATGCATTACTTAATGCATTGTTACTTCATGCATGTTAATTAATACAGTAATTAACATCGACCATGTCATGGCTGATGGACATTTTATGTAAGTTGTTAATATTCTTTTAATACTGAATTCAGACAGAATGTAGAGACATTAAAATAATCTCTTCCTCTATCCCTCTCATCTCTCTCTCCTTTCCTCTCTTCCATTACTCTCTCCACCTCCCCGTCTCCCTCTTCACCTCTTTTTCTCTCTTGCCCTCTCTCTCTTCATTTCCACCCCTCTCTCTTTCTCTCTCTCCATCTTTCTCTCCCTTTATCTCTCTCCATGTCACTCTATTCCCCCTTCGGTCTCTCACTCTCTTTCTCCCTCTTCATCTTTCTATCCATCCCTCTCCTTCTCCCTCTCCATCTCTCTTCAGCCTGGTCTTTCTCCTTCTCTCTCTCTTTTACCCTCTCCATCTCAATCCATCAATCTCTCCATCTCTCCCATCTACTTCACTATCATCATATTTTTCCCTCTTTTTCTACGTCTCCACCTATTTCCCCCCTCAATCTCACTCCCTTTATCTTTCTCCTTTTCCATCTCTTCCTCTCAGTATCTCTCCATCACACTCTATCTACCTCTCTCCATATTTCCATCCCTTTCTTCTCTTTATCTCTTTACATCACTCTCTATCCATCCCCATTTCTCTCTCTCTCTCTCTCTCCTCTTCACTCTGTGGTCAAAGAACTTTTCTTGCCCAAACTCTCAAATCCTTGCAAAATCAAAACACACATTCAAACTGTATCAGAGAGAGAAACTGCACATCCATGGACAAACACAAACACATATGCACATGCACACACACACACACGTATGCACACACACACGCACACACACACACACACACACAGGTCACCATCCTTGTCAAAAAGTTATCAGAAAATGAGGGATTACTTTCTATTCAGGGGGGGATTTTGTAGATGCTTCTTGGCTGCACAGGTGTTTTGTGGTGATAAACAACTCTCTTTCACTGTGTGTGTGTGAGGTGTTTTAGCGTGTCAGAGCTTGTCAGTAACTCACATAAGAGGGAGAGGGTGTTAATCCTAAACCTTAAGTCTAATTCAGATTAAACTTAGGCTTTAAGTCGCTGGTAATTCACTTAACATTAGGAAGCAGACAGCACCTGCAAATCCAGTGATTAGAGTTTTAGACTTTAGTAACACGCAGACATGAGGTAGGTGGCTTCTATTGTGTTCATGCATCTCCGCATATCACTTACTGCAGTTTTCAATACATATTACAGCTACAGTTATGGCAAAACAAGTATTCATTTCTCAGGCTTATGGACCTATTATGATATTCCTCATGTAACACTAATACTAAACAAGAGGTCATGATATTTTCTCAACCTTGTCTTGGCTGCAGGGTAAAGAGATTTGAGTAACACTTTATTCGAACCTGGCTACATAACACTGATATAACCAGGACAGTTGTGTGCTGCCATGAGTTGTCATGACAGATCATATGCAGTAATATAACAGTGCCATTGTCATACAGCGTCATGACATATGCAGAGGTGGAAAGAGTAGCCTAAACCCATCCTCAAGTAAAAAGTATTAATACCTGGGTGAAATACTGATTCAAGTGAAAGTTAAAAGTACCTTCCCAAAAATACTGCTGGAAATGTTCAAAGCAAGCTCCCCCATGTCCAGTATCACATGTTAAAAGACCCCCCAAAACAATTCTTCTTTCTCTGTGATTCACCTAGAGTAGGCCTCTACAGGAGAATCCTTACTCTGATCAACGTTTTTCCATTTTCTGACCTATGTGGACAATGAGACCAAAGGACTCAACTACCAGTAGGCCTATCTTGAATAAGTTCAACTATTTCAAGTTAATTCAAGAAACTGTAACCAGACCTGCTGATCACTGCTATTCAACATTCAAACTTTCAGTCAAGCTTGAGATAGGAGCTCAGCGACCTTGTAAAGTGAAGCGATCAAGTTCTTCATTTGAATCTGTGAAAATTATTCCCCTCCTGGAGCAACATCCAGAAGATCAGACATTATTCAGACACAGTCAGTCAGTCATTCAGCATGCTACTATGCCCCGGTTATGTGGCCTGTATAGAAATGCTGAGCAGGCCCAGCAGACCTCAAATTTAGATCAACATGGCAAAAGGAAAAGATCTGACTGACTTTGAAAGAGGGTCCATTATAGAGGCATGGATAGCAGGAGCTTTAGCCACAAAAACTGCTTAACTGGAATGTTTTTCAATTGGAACAGTGACTGAAGTGACATCTGCATTTAGAACTATGAGAAGGATGTCAGTAAATAGACTCGGAAATGACTGTGATGCTTCTGCATTAGTGCAGGATGTGATCAGCCTGTGTCAGCAAGAACAGTCTATCCACAACTACATAAAGAAGGATATTATTGTCGGGATGCAGTACATAAGGCCCTCATTACAAAGACGAACACACATTTGAGAGTTCAGTGGGGCCAAAACCATAGGCTTTGGTCTACAGTAGGGTAGAAAACAGTGATATCTTCAGATCTTCACCGTATTCTCTACAAGTGGGAGAGTGCATGAGAAAGAATGCTTGACCCCTACAGTGGCTACAGTGCTGTGGGGAATTGCTGGCATGGTTTGAGTCTGCTCATCCAAGGGTCACTTCAAATACAAAGTCTTTCTTCCTGGCACTTATGAGCCTTTTATGACAACTGAAATACACCTTCGTTAATAAAGGCTTATTCCAAAGAATACCTTAGTCAATTTAAAGTCATTTCTGCCCAGAAAGTGTTAAAACATCCTGTGATGAAACATGAATATAGATGTGGGTGTGATTTCCTCCAGGCTGTTAAATGCCCTTGTTCATATTTGTAATGTTCATGTATGTTTCGGCAAAGTGTGAAGCATTTAAAAATGTGATAAAGTTCCTAACACACATTATCAACTTATCAGTTAATGCAGCTTCGACTGAGAAGAAAATAAATGTCTTAGTGGTATCAACTCTGACAGCCCTCTGGAATTCTTTTTGTCTCAAACAACCATGACATTAAAATTAAATGGGGTTAGGCGATTTCAGTGAACGCTATTAGAAAATCTTAACTGGGTTACTAAAACTTTTACTTCTCATTTTAATTTTAAATGCAGCTCTTAGGTTGCTGACAGCAGCTATTTGAAGCACTGTGAATAGGATATGATACCTCCAAAAAAGGACCTATGGGAAAATATCCATTGACACAAAGAACTGCTAATACTAGGGCTTATTCCATTCTGACTCATCCAGGGCCTGGCAGCTCAGGTCATGAATTTCCATGAAAACCATAAGTTATTGTAAAAAGACTTTATTCTAAGTGTTTTTACACTATTTCTATAATAACTGATATGTGCCTATATAACCACTAATAAAGGCTTATTCCGACAAGCATCAGTTGTCACGTCATATCACTCTCTGGGCTGAAATAACATTAAACTGACTAATGCAGCCTTTGGAATAAGCCTTTATTGATGTAGGTGTATGTCAGTTGTCATGAAAAGCTTACATAAGTGCCACGCAGCCTTACAAATGCTGTTCTTCAGTAAAGTGTTTCCCAGTTTTTTCACTACACCTGCTTTTCATATTATTTGACATGACACCTGTATTTCAGATTAATGCCTACTGCCAACAACAGAATGAATGGCATGTTAGGCGTACGTGACCACTTTACTGATCCTTTAGTTAAGTATTGGCATTGCATCACCGTGGCAGGAATGTAGCTGTTCCTGACATTTTCATTCTGCTGTCATTGGGGTTCGTTTGGGTGTAGCTCTGAATCTAAACTCATTGCAGCTTCTAGTTTAGTTGGCTACATTAGCCTCATAGTTTACTTTTGGTTCAAGCTACTATATTTGGTTCATAATGGCCAGAGTTCACCAAATGGACCAAAAAGAATGTTCCAAAGTGGGCAGTCATTCTTAGAATGTCTAGAAGAAAAACTTACGAGCCAAGTAAACTAGACTGAATGGGGAGAGAATGTTGTAGATTCATCAAATGTATGTCACATGTATGCCACATGTCAGACTGGTCAGTGTACTGGCCTTAAGAATTTACACTGTGAGCTACGCTGAGCTGCCCGTTGATCAAGTAAACCTACCATATTGTAAGTTTGCAATCATAGAGTTACTGAGCTTTTGCAACTTGCTAGGAAACATCTAATCCAAAAGAGTTTCTGCATTGTGTGAGTTAACCATCCTCTCGCCCTGTATCACTGGTCAGTTTCTTACCACAGGACCACTGTATGCTGGATATTTGGGTCGGTGGACTATTTGTAATACCTCTTTGTAAAAAACCTATGCTTAGAACCTTTTTGTAAGTGAGTCACTCATTTATTAATGATTACTTATTAGGTCATAAACACCTTAAAATCTCTAATAAGTAGTTCTTAAAAGAGCAGCAGCATCTGTTGCTTGCCAAATAATGAGCCCATGTTCATCTACACTGCCAAACCCCAGATCTCACCTTATCTTACTTTGTCTTCTCCATCAATCAGTATTATGGATGGTTATTACCCATGAGTTGGCCACTCTTTTTATTTATGTTATGACTGCTTATTATACTCCTTGTTGAAGGTGTTCATGAATAAACATTAGTAAACTAATTTTAAACCATTCATAAACCTTTATAGGGTAGTCTTATTATAAAGTGGTACCCTATTCTCAACGCTTCACTGTCAGTGAGCTGTGTAGAAACAATATTATCTTGCCAGCAGTGGTCCTATAGTGGTCCCTTCCAATGAACAATGGGGCTGAGGGGGGGCTGATAAATTATGCAGCAAAAGATGGGCCTACAAAGTGCATCTTTATGGTAGGTGTTTTTGAATAAATGGCCAATAAGTGCAGGTTCAAGGCACCTCAGTGTATATTTTCAAGCAGCTGCCCCAACACTTCCCCAGTGTGTATGTGTGTGTGTGGATCTACCTGTATGAGCCTCCCTTGTTCACTCTGCAGTGCGTTGAGATCCTGTCCCAGGTTGCTTTGTCCTCTCCTCAGAGACTCATAATCCATCTTCAACTGGCCGGCATGAGCTGAAAGCTTGGCCACTTCTTCAGCCAGGTTGACCAACAAGGCCCGGTCCTGACCTTTGACCGACTTGAGATCCGAGTCATGGTCTGTTAGAGAGTGCAGCAGAGATGTCTGCACCCCCTCCAGCCGCAGGAAGTTGCTGTTGTAGTCTGGGCAGTTGGGGTCGATGAAGATGTTGATGCGCGACCCATCTCCCCTCTCAACTGTCACCAGGGCATTGGCCTCGTCCTGATTGGTGGTGATGTGTGGTGGGCCATCGGACATGGGTGGGGCCTGGTAGTGGTTCATGAAAAGGATGGTGCCGGTTACGGTGACAGCGAGGAGAACGGCTACGAACAGGAGGATTGTGCAAAGCAGATAACTGCAGCTCATTCTCTACAGAGAGAGAGAGAGAGAAAGAAAGAGAGAGATTTATGCATTAGAGTAAGTGTGGATGACAAAGAAAAAAAAAAACAAAAAAAAACATCTTGACACTTGAAGGCATTTATCTCCATAATTTGGAGCGAACAAAATCCCACCTTTACCTCGTTCAGCAATGTTCAGGACACTGACAGGACCACCACAGAGCAGGTATTATTTGGGTGGTGGATAATTCTCAGCACTGCAGTGACACAGATATGGTGGTGGTAAGTGTGTGTTGCACTGGTACGAGTGGATCAGACACAGCAATGCAATATTTAAACACTTCAATGTCACTGCTGGACTGAGAACAGTCCACCAATAAAAAACATCCAGCCAACAGTGTCCTGTGACCACTGATAAAGGACTACAGGATGACCAACACAAACTGGGCAGCAACAGATGAGCTACAGTCTCTGACTTCACATCAACAAGGTGGACCAACAAAGTAGATGCGTCTAACAGAGTGGACAGTGAGTGGACGCAGTGATGAAAAACTCTAGCAGCACTGCTGTGTTTGATTTACTTGTAGCAGCGCAACACACACTCACTGCAGTGCTGAGATGAATGATCCGCCACACAATACCTGCCCTGTCGTGGTCCTGCAGGGGTCCTGACCACTGAAAAACAGGGTGAAAGGAGACACAGATGGACTACATTCTGTAATTGTAGAACTGCAAAATGCACCTATACAGTAACTGGAGCTGATAAAATGGACAATGTGTAGAAACAAAGTAGATTTCTATGCAGCTTATGCAGCTAGTATCTACAGACTGTTCTTGTTTACATGCTCTCTATAACTAATCTGTTCGTGCTCCACTTACAAATCCACTGTTTACTAGCAACTGCTGCAAAATTGCTCAGGCCTTACAGACCACTGGCAAAAATCCCATTCATCGTAATGTGAATGACCAACTATATTGAACTCTCCAGGTTTGTAGATCTCAAGGATCAGGATTGAGCATCCCTGAGCAACAGTATTTTGAGTTTCCTGTTTAAAATGCTATGCTTCTGAGTTGGATGGCAGATTGGAAACAACAATGATGAATTTGCCACCATTCTAACAAAAACTTAAAATAAATGTAGTTTAAAATAAAGTTCTCTAAATATAGGTATACTGATAAAACTGAGTTGTGCCCCATTTCGTGTCAGGATAAATGGGATTTTCAACAGAGTTTTTTAAAGCTTGCAACAGTTGCTATGAATGAATACATTTGTGAGTGGAGGATGGATGGGTCAATTTGTCCAATGCTCGCAGTTTACGTCAAATGGAAATTACTTTTTGAAGCAAAAGGTTTTTTTTTTTTTTGCCTAAATAATGCAGTGGTTTGAGTTTGTATGGTACAGTGTCCACTGCTTAATGAACAAAAATCTTAATTAACAAGCCACTAATTAAGAGAATATTGCTTTGACTGTGACTTGTCCAAATCATCACATTGTTTATTCTAAGACCTCCCCTGACTGTGATTGATCCCAATCTGTAAAACTGTAAAAGTTCTTTTTAACTAAATTTACAACAGCACGTTTGGCAGTAGTTCAGTTTCGTTTAGTGTTCTGTTGTTTGAAGTACTGCCAGCTTAAATCGCCTTTATGATGCATACTGTTGTTCCAGATTCAAAGCAGTGATGATGCACATCAGGTACTCATGATGCATAAAGTGCATTGTGAAGAAATGTATCAACAATAACATGCCATCATATTACACAACCTTATGCAGTAGGAGTCTAGGTGGCTGGGCATGACACAATGACACACCGTCAGAAAAAAAGGTGCAGGTATTTTTCTTTCATCAAGGTACAAACAATGTAAATGCACCCTCAAAGGTACAACAATGGTTTTAAGGTCCAATTGTGTACCTCAAATAAGTTTTTTTTTTTTTTCAGAGGGGATTTAACTCAATGTTTTAAAATAGAACAATAAAAGTGAAGACAAGACAGGGTGTGTGGAATCAATACAATTATAAATAAAATATATATATATATATATATATATATATATATATATATATATATATATAGCTCAGGAGGCGTGGCCATACGAAGAGCCATGTGAGGAGGCTCATGGTGGGTGCACATCCTCTGGAAAAGAGACTTGTTATGTTGCTGTCCCTCAGTTAAAAGATGTGTTATGTATAATGTGTGTTAGGGCATGGGCGTTTTGGGTTAGCGGTTGGTCAAAACAGGGTATGGCTGGTGGTGACCTCCCCCCGTTAGTTCAGTGATTTATAAGTGGTTTTCTGCCAGTGTTTCAATAAAGGTGCCCTACATTTCTGCTAGTGTTTCAATAAAGGTGCCCTACTCGCAGCAGAATCATGGCCTACCCTGTGCCTTACTCTATGCTGAAGCAACAAGATTCTAATATTGAAAGTACATTTGAACACTCATTTTGGGTTGGACCAAAAAAAATGAACATATCTACGCCTGCTCTGCCCAATCATATCCCCACTACTGGCCTTATAAAGGACAGGAAAGTGTGAGGGTACAAGAGAAAGAAGAGGGTAGTAAAAGGAAGAGAAAGAATGATGAAGGACATCCAAGCAAAGTAGGATCTAGTGATAAGAGAGGCACGTGGACTGAAAGATGGAGATAAAAGAGATAAAGATGATGAGTCAAAAGCGATATGGACATGATAACGAGAAATAAGTCGAGTGACAGAAGAGGAAAAAGACCGAGAGGGACGATGGGGGGGTGGGCATTAGCCCTATCATAATCATCAGCATAACCATTTTGACAGCGCTGAATGTGATTTTTAAAAGCCTCTGGAAGCAATTAGCCTAGCGTAGCCTGACGAGGCAAGAAAGAGAGAGAAGAATAGATGCAGGTGCGCTAACCATCGATCCATTGCTCTTTCGCTCTCCGTCTCCCAGATGCTACCCGGCAGATGTGTCATCATATGGTACATGTGATAATGTTTGATTGCAAGACTCAAAGGGATCATCAAGTCTTAGACTGTGTGATCATGAATTACATTTATTTCTGCTTTTAAACAAATGTTAGTGCCACTGATTCTTAGCGCTGAGTGCTACATTCTTAAAAATAAAGGGTGCCAAAAGCCTTCTTTGAAGACCCACTTTTGGTTCCCTAAGGGGACGTTCCGACCACAGCTTTTCAAAGTCTCTCAAGAGTGCTTCGTTTAATTAGTGTCTATGGAGCAACACGTACCGCAATTGAAAAGCACTTCTCTAGCCTACCCAATACGCTTTTACATTTTTAAACCAGACGTTTAAGTAAACTCCATCCACTTCTGAGCTGAGCGCCCACGAAAGAGTGCCTTGTGTCATCCACAGCTGACAAATCAATTTCGAGGATGCCTTTTTTCAAGTCAATCATCCAACATAGAGGAACAGCTAGGAGTTTTTGAACATCTGGAGCCGTGCAGCTCTCGACACAAAGATTACTGAATGTGAAAGAGGTTTCTGTTTTTATATTTACATGCATTTGTCTCACCTGCACTACTGTAATACCTTATTTACTTGCCTTAGTCAAGAAGCTCTGGCTCGGCTTCAATTAGTGCAAAATGCAACTGCTCATTTTCTTACAAAGACCAGACATAAGGATCACATTAGCCCAGTGTTTGCCTCTCTCTGCTGTCAGTGAGACATAGAATAGTTTAAACTACTGGTGCTTATTTACCAGGCCTAACATGTCTACGTTCCTGAGTATATATAGCCTCCAGTATTGTCAGGTCTATGAGGTACATTAACTGTTCCAAGAAGTGAAGTGGGGCAGTGTGCACGATGAGTCTCGATTTCTGCTGAGGCACATAGAGGGTAGGCTTAGAATCCATCACCAACAACACAAGTCCATGGATCCAACCTGCCTTGTGTCAACAGTCCAGGCTGGTGGAGGTGGTGTAATGGTGTGGGGAATGTTTTTGGGCACAATTTTGGCCCCAATCAATCATCGCTTGAATTCCATAGCCTATTTGCATATTGTTGCTGACCATGTGCATCACTTCACAGCCACAATTTACCATCTTCTAATGGCTACTCCCAGCATGCTAATGAACCTTGTCACAAAGCAAAAGCCGACTCAAACTGGTTTCATGAACATGACAATAAGTTCTGTGTTCTTCAGTGGCCACCTTGTCACCGGTTCTGAATCCAATAGAACACCTTTGGGATGCAGTAGAACAGGAGATTTGCAGCATGAAAGCGCACTTGAAAAATAATGCAATCATGTCAACACGGACCAGCACCATAAAGGAATGTTTCAAACATCATGTGGAATCCATGAAGAATTGAGGCTGCTTTGAGAGGAAAGAGAGGCCCTACTATTAGTATAGTGCTGTATAGTGTAGCGCTTGGTGAGTGTATGCCAGTTTCTAAGTGTTTATTGATTGTCTCAGTCTTTGATGTTCTCTCAAATTGCTGTCTCATGTTGATCTACTTGTCAGTCAAATGTAGGTCAAAGAGGCAAGTTTAAAGCTTTTTCATGTTTAAATAACCTCTATATAATGTAAAGGTTCTATTCCAATTAATTATAATCACTGCATTAAACTTCAAAAAAAGGTTTTCACATGCTGCACTACTATATACTGTTTGCTATATACTACACTATACTATACTATACTATATACTGCTATATCAGATATAGCAGTGCTGCTGGAGTTCTTTAACACATCATTGTCTCTGCTGCTGGACCAAGTATAATTAAACAATCAAAAATATCCAGCCAACAGCATCCTGTGACATCTGATGAAGGATTAGAGGATGACCAACACAAACTGTGCAGCAAAAGATGAGCTACTGTCTCTTATTTTATACCTACAAGGTGGTTCAACAAGTTAGGCATGCATAATAGAGTGGACAGTGAGTGGACAGCACTGCTGTTTTTTATCCACTCATACCAGCGCAACACACACTAACACACCACCACATCAGTGTCACTGCAGTGCTGAGAATGATCCACCACCCAAATATTACCCGCTCTGTGGGGGTCCTGATCATTGAAGAACAAGGTCAAAAGGGGGCTATCAAAGTATGGACAAATGGACTACAGTCTGTAATTGTTAAACTACAAAGTGCACCTATAGAGTAAGTGGAGCTCATAAAATGGACAAAGAGTTTAGAGACAATGGGGTGTACTTAATGAAGTGGACGGGCACTGTCTATGCACATGTCTATGTTTTAAACATTGAAACAAACACAATTATCAATTTCTCTTGTGTAAAGTTTACTGTACAACACTGAAGTATACTCCAAACTTTTTCCTTTACACTGACATGGGTTTTCATTGCTACAACAGCGAGTGGCACCCTGACTCAGGCACTCACGTAAGCTACTTCTCTGTTTTTCACTCTCTGCCATCCATTTCTGGAAACACACAACATGAACTCTATTAAGTGAATGGTTACTTAATAACCTATTGTTTACAATCCCAATGTTGCAGTCCTGACATCAGCAGTAGTCTCTTGTTTGTAAAGATTATGGTTTTATTTTGAAGCCGTAGTCTGCCTCTTACAAGAATAGTTGTTGAATTGCTAATGGCATACTTAACTCCTGAAATTCTGCTGGCTTGACAAAGCCGATTTTACTCAAGGTTAGTTATCATGTCTTGCTAGAATGCTACACCAGCATATCACACTGAAATGATGAAAATTACATCCTCACTGAAATTAATGTCTCTTGGTAATGTCAGTAGCAACTCCGCTCTCTTCATTTATCAGAATCTACATTCCCAGTGACAGACTGGTTGAAGGCTCATGATATCCATAAAAACAGATGAAAAGAAACCAATCAAAAGTGTTTATTAATGATCTTATGAAAGTGACTCAACTGTACTGCTTGCTATGAAACATGCAAGTGATGTTTGTCTTCTCTCTGAATACAATCTTGGAATAAAGACTACACCAAAATTTATCACAGGAACTCATGTAAATAGCTCCTGTATAAAAGTCATTATGTCATACAGTATATGTTTGCACATGCCCCACAATTCCATTGACTAAAACATTGTTTAGGGAACCAAATATTGTTCTTCTATGGCATCCCACCATCTTTTTAAGCACCTTTATTTAATAGTGTACTCCAAAAATGAACACTTGTTTTGCTTTATCATCTCCTTTAATTCTAAGCACTAACAGTTATTGCTGGTAATGCATTGTGTAGTATTATCACTATGTAATAAATATGTAGTAATTATGGAACTACATTTCAATAACAAAATAAAGTAAGAATTTTTAAGCGTTAATCAGTTGGATGTCCAATTAGTAATAAATTCAAATCTCACTATAGTGGCTAGCACAAAGTAATAAACAACAAATGCTTGAGTAAATTTTGCCTGTGCAGGACTATAACTATTATTCAAATCCTCAACTATGACAAATTAGATAATTCATTTTAGTTAAAAAAAAATGTTGCCAGTTTTTAATGCAAAATCTTACTTTAATATTCAAAATTAACTATAATTATGATATATTTACCTAATCATAATGTTTTCTGTGCTGGAACAGATTCAATCATTTCATTACCTGCTTCACACAGTTAATCTATTCACTGACTTCTCATCATCCGCCTCAGTTAACAAGAGAGAAATTAAACCAGCCCTCCTCTCAGAGCATGTGTGTTTATCCTGGTTTCTAAATGTTTTCTAACAGTGTGTGTAACCGTTAGTTTGGTGGGTTTGTATTAACCATGAGCGTGCACTTTGCTTAATTAATACCTGTACATATGTTCCATTTTGGAGGCTGCCAATTAATATGCAAATGAGCTGTTTTGGCCTATTGGCCCATGCTAATGGACGGTTAATGGCTCGCAATTTGATTGGCTTTTATGAGCAGTGCTGGGAAATGAGTGGGATTTCTGGGAAGCACTTATGAAAGAATTGTTTATGCAAAGAAATCTCTCTCTCTCTGTCTCTCTCTCTCTAAGTGATGTTTTATGGCATTATTCATATATCACCAATGGCCAAATCAGATCACATACTGCAAACATTGACATGCTGAGAAATAATGCAATACTGCATGCAATACAGGGGCGTGACTAGCTCCAGGCTATAGCCCAGAATGTTTTTATTTATTTATTTTTTTAAATAGCCCTGGATATTTTCTAGGATTAAAAAGCATTTCTACTGAGCTTTATATAGACACAAAATTGACTTTAAATCATTTTAAACAGCCCATATCCTACATGCTTCCTGTATTTTATTTTTTTCCCCTGGTCTACTTAAATATCTGTGTGGTTTTATGTACCAATAATGGACATAAATCATTTTTACATGTACATTTTCCAACCTCTCTTTATCCTTTAGAATTAAACAGGCTGTACCTTTAGGGCTTATACATGTATATGACGCGTGTCCTGATTGGCTGTCCTGTATTGTGCCTCATTCAAAAAGCACTCAGAGCTAAAACAGATTCTAGAACTTCAATAGGAGTGGGCAGAGCTAAACTGATGTAGGTGCATATATGTAAATGAGTTCGCTCTCATGACATCACAAAACAACAAATTCAAAACTGTTTTTTCCAAATTAATTTCTAAATGAATTATGGACTGAGGAGTGAATGGTACATTTTGAAGCTTTAACACACGCACACACACACACACACACACACACACATTTTCTAAGCTGCTTATCCTTCTGGGTCCCAGTGGAAGCTTTAACAATATATATAGAAAACTGGGTTTCCATGTGTGGTGGCTGTAGCTCTCTGTTTTTTCTCAAAAGCTAGCTCTGGTTTAGTAAAAAACTCCAAAGGGTGATAACAACTTCGGAACCTAGAGGTAATGAACAGCTGTGTGTCTCCCAAACCTTCTTTCTGCCTTATCTATCGCAGCACAGTCGTAAAACCTTACGAACCTTCTCACTGAGCCAGATTTTCATATCTTCATTCTCAAGAACTTACTAATGTCGGAAATTTGTTTTCCAACATTATGGAAGTCGTGCCACTGCCACATCAAAACAACCTTTTCATCAGAGACTATGATACAGTTTTATCCAAAAAAGGTTCCTTTCCTGTAACAAGCCTGACATCATAACAATAGAAGAACCTTTTTGGTGCTATATAGAACCCTTTTCAAAACGGTTCTATATAGAACCATCAACAGCACATTTTTCATCAATATGAAGAACCCCTTCATCATGCAAAGAACGCTTTAATCATGCAAAGTGCTCATGGTTCTATATAGAACCATTTTCTTTACTAATGAACCCTTAAAGAAACGTGTTTCTAAGAGTGTAAATATGAAATCAAACCAAGGTGTGTTTGTGATACAGGAGTAAAACAGGTTAAATTACTATTATTGCTCTTTAAACTGCTCATATTTCACTACACATGATATAGGCCTGATAACAAATAGATAGACAGCAAAATCAAAGAAAAATGGTAAAATTCTATCACTCTGTTAATACCTTTTAGCCTTAAGGTGAGTTTGCTTACTTTCTTGATCTACTTACTAAAGTTACTGCACAGATATTGTGGTTAAAACAATACTAAAGTTAATCTCAACTGAACAATCCACATCTGTTTCAAGTAAGTATAGCTACAGTTTAGCAAAGCTACATTTGGACAATTGAGCAAAAGAATATTTACATGCATAGTGCTCATCATCCAGTCAAACTAGCTCATATCTGCTTAAGTTAAACAATGAATGAAATGACTCCCCTTTCAGAAAACACAGGAAACAGAGGCGACTATGGTTGTGGTGCCTGTGTGCTAATGGTGTTAATGGTGAGGTCTACCGCACAAATGAGTCCATAGCTGACATTTTGACAAACAGCAGCAGACAGCTTCTCAAAAAGGCACAAAAATCACTGAAGCTATAAAGTTGATCAGCTCATCTAAACTCCAAGAGACTGGCCGCAGCTGTCAAATATACTCTGGCTAAACTCTGATTTCACAGAACTAACTTATCACAACATATCCGAAACAAATAAATAGCTAGTTAGCTGTGTCAGACAACACAAGGTTTAAGGATGCTAGAAACACATATTTGCAACAGAGTAAAGTGCAATGGAAAGAAACACTATTGAAAATGGTTGTGTACTTTTGTTACATGTTACTTGTCCACCCACTCCCACCTCCATCATTAAATGGTGCATCCTGAAGTAATATATGATCTCCTTGAAATGCACTGGACTGGACTGAACATTTATCTATCTATCTATCTATCTATCTATCTATCTATCTATCTATCTGAATGTTTATGAATTTGTGGTTGTAAGTATTCAGTTAAGCACCATTTATAAATGAATAAAGATAAGATCTTCATAAGCATGTTTATTTAGGTTTTCAATACTAAAAGTTTATTCAAATATGTTAAGTATAAGCTAAAAACTGAATGTCTGATTTTCAATACATACACATTTTCAGTGCCTAAGCATGTAAGCACAAGTTTAAAACTAAATACTTAAGTATGAAAGTACAAGCTTATAAATGACGTTATAAAATACTTAAGTACTTTTCAGTAAGACTAATGCATACAAACTGGACATATTTCTGAAATGTAAAAAGAAAAAAAAAAAAACAGTACTTAAGTGCAAGAATAAATTTGCTCTGTGTTCATTTGAGTAGAATTGTGGACAGTAAAACAATTTTCAGAACTAACATGACATAATTTTCATTAAAAACACATCCAGCAATGTTGAGTATCTGTTCAGCCGACTGCAGGATCTACATTCTCCTAGGTGTTAGATCAACAGATACCAAGATTAAAATTATAGACCTTGAGGAGCTATTACTGATTCATTTTGGGAATGTAAACCATTTCACTTGAATCCCACAGCTAAACTAGCTTTTCATCAAGGCATGTCAGTTAGCAATTACAGCAATCTTAACAACTACTGTCAGCTTAGTTCTAAGCAAAAAACAAAAACAAACAAGCAATCACACAAACAAAAACACAAACTTGGATAACACTTCCTATGAGTCCTATATTTGTAATGCTTTTAAAATGCATTTATAAGGCATTATATGGCATACATAATACTTACAATACCTGCCAGAAATACAGCAATTATTCTCAAGTAGTTATAATTACATGCGCTTTATAACACTTTATAAAGCAAGAGCATATGACTTAAAGTCAAGCTCCATAAGACATTTTATCGGTTCATAATATCTGTTCAGTTACCAGTTAGCAAAAAACAGAAAGAAATGAAACGTATAAAAAGATTTGTTCAAGTGCTGCTTTATTTTAGCTGTTGTAACGGGCCTGAGTGTTACACAGAAAATATACCAGAACTTTGTTGTAGTGCACTACAACATTCATGTTTACAGTGTTCTAATGAGCAGATATTATAATGTTTTATAAAACCTAGCATTATAAAGTCAAACGCTCATGCTTTATAAATTGTTAGGCACTACTCATCAGTAATTATACAGGTTTATGCCATACATTATAAGGCATTATATGCATGCCATATAGCGCACTTGCTATGATGAAACCCTGATGTAGATTTTCTGTGGCTTTCCTTTATAAATCAGTGTTAATCTGGCTTTATTTTGAAAGCTACACAAAGCTTACACCACTTGATGCAACTCAGTGCAGAATGTTAGAAAAGCTTCTTTTAAAGTGTGCATGATTATCCCATGTACCCTGAGGGTCCATTGGCACGGAGCAGCTGTTTCATTCATGTTGATGGAAAACTACAGTAATGGAATCATGTGTTAATCTTCCAGAAGAAGGACAGTGAGAGAGTGAACTTATGTGGACAAAGAGAGGGATTAAGCCTTCAGTTTAACAGTTTCTGTCACTGTTTTGAGTTTTCTTTTTTCTCATGTCCTACTGCTGTATCCAGCAGACACATTGGACTGAAAGGTATTTTTATTCCCCTCCATTTCTATTGTATTTTACTTGGATTGGAGACTGAAAAACTGTAATGACACTGTAATGACATTGCAATAACAGTATCTCCTTTTCTGTGTCTCGCACACATGTACTTTATTTACTACGCCTTATACATAATGAAATATGAGTTGTCAGCATTGTGTGTATGAGTGTGCTCAGTAGATACCCGAGCAGATGGGGGTGTGTCGGTGGTTGTGAGAAACATTTTTCCCGCTTAAAATATTCATAAGCCTTGGACACTTCAGCTGTTATGAGATACAGTATAAATCAGAGGGGAGTGCCTCCATACAAATAGGAATATGGCCAAAAAACAGAAGATAAAATGTGTGTGTTATGGATGGGCAGCAATTTACACAAAATTAGATATAATTAGATGTAGGACTTAAATAATATGGTAAAATAAATAAATAAATAATATGGTAAAATAGCCCAAATTGTTTTTAGTCTTGGCTTCTCATATTCAATTGTGTCTTAACCCATGAATTTATTATCTAGTTTATCCTTTATTGCTAAGTGGCTCATGGATTGATTTGGCAAAAACTAAAAATAAATAAATAAATAAAAAAAACAAACAGA
Source organism: Colossoma macropomum (assembly GCF_904425465.1). Classification (NCBI taxonomy): domain Eukaryota; kingdom Metazoa; phylum Chordata; class Actinopteri; order Characiformes; family Serrasalmidae; genus Colossoma; species Colossoma macropomum. Next base: position 4,314,551 of record NW_023494794.1, read on the forward strand.
CAAAAACATCAAACTTAACCAATTTTCCACTGACCTCCGATGTAGCTTATCAGCCAAGACATGTTTGGTGCCCAGATTTTATTTCTTTAATTTAGCACTACAGCTAACAAACACTAGAAGTCAACAGTCACTGAAATTGCCTCCTACTTTCAGCTACATGGTGAAGTTTTGTTCATTTGATAGTTTAATAGTTTGAAGTCATACTGTGCCCTAAACCACATCAACTTTACTAAAGAGCTGGATGTGGTTTGAGCAGAATGAGAGAAGTTTTAGGGATTTATGGAAAAGATCTGGGTGATTTTTGACTTCTAGTGTTGCTAGCAAGGTTAGCCCCATAGCTCCAGCACTAAACTAAATGAGCAAAATTTGGAGACCAAAAATGTCTAGGTAGACTGTCTACATCAGGAATGAGAGGAAATTTGTGTAAATCTGATGTTTCCACTGAACCACTTCTCTAAAATACTGAAGAAAGGCTGAAAACTGAGTAAAGTACTAAATACAGAAGTCAAAGTAGGTATTCAGACAACATGTAGTCTTTATTTTTGGAAGATGTACACAGTATTGCAAAACACTCACTTGACACTTCATTATGAATGTCTACCTTCTGTTGATGCACAACTTGTGTTAGCCCTTCATCAATGGTCAGTTTCTTACCACAGAGCCAGTTTTGGCTAGATATTTTTGGGTAATAGTCCACTGCCAACCTAGCACTAACACTGATATGTACAAAAACACTAGCAACACCCCTGTGTCTCATACCAGCACCACACACACTACCACGTCAGTGTCACTGCTGTGTTGAGAACAAACCACCACCCAAACGTCATCTGGTCAGTTGTCCTGTGGTCAGAAATTGAATGGGGAAGAGGAGAGCTGAGAAATTATGCATGAAAATAGGTGTGTTACAGTGTGCAATTGCACACTAATATAGTGATTTATACAGCAGGTGTTTCAAATAAAGTGGCCAGTAAGTAGACTTACAAGGAAGGTGTTTCTCATAAAGTGGCCAGTGAGTGAAAGGACAAGGTAGGTGTTTCTAATAAAGCGGTCAGTGAGTGAAAGGACAAGGTAGGTGTTTCTAATAAAGTGGCCAGTGAGCAGAAGTACAAGGTAGGTGTTTCTCATAAAGTGGTCAGTGAGTGGAAGGACAAGATAGGTGTTCCTAATAAAGTGGCCAGTGAGCAGACTTACAAGGTAATTTTGTCTCAAAGTGACCAGTAAGTGGAAGTACAAGCTAGGTGTTCCCAATAAAATGGCGAGTGAGAGGATATACAAGTTAGGTGATTCCAATAAAGATGGAAACACAGTCCAAAAGTCAAACAAACAAACAAAAGGGTAAGCTAGATTTCTCTAGACCTTTTGGAATTAGAAGCATGTCTGAATGGAGGCATCATTGTTTCATTTAGTTATGAAATATGTTTTATTTTATGCCTAGAACAATGTGTGGATAGCTTGCCTTAATGAAAAATATAGAAATGAAATATAAGCTCTAACACCCCCATGATAGCATAACATTCAAATCTCTTAGCTGATATTGTTTTCCTGAGGCTTCAAATACAGAGAGAGAGAGAGAGAGAGAGAGAGAGAGAGAGAGAGAGAGAGAGATTGAAAGAAAATGAGTCTACCAAACAGCCCCTATGACTCAAGGAGGATATTTCAGTGTAAACAAACAAACCCACTGTAATCATTGCTTTCTTCACTAAACACCTTTTTAGTTTTATCAGTGAGATGGAATTACGCATGGCATAAGTCTGTGTGTGTGTGTGTGTGTGTGTGTGTGAGTGTGAGAGAGAGAGAGAGAGAGAGAGAGAGAGAGAGAGAGAGAGAGAGAGAGAGAAACCTTCACATCTCCTAACCAAATTTTGGAAAATAATATGTACTAATCATTTTCTCTGTCGTTGTAGTGATTCAGAAGCATTGTGAGGCAAGATTTAATCCTTCATTTAGCATTCAGTAAGAGTGTGAGAATGGGTAAGTGAGAGAGAGAGAGCTAAAGAGAGCACAAGAGAGAGAGTTCAAGCTTATACTTCTATAGTTCAGTTGTACTGCAGATGTTTCGGACAAGGACTTAAGCATTTATTGACAAAAGAAACACTAACAGAGTAAATAAAGATAGAAGTCAAGGTAAAAAGTTGTTATGTTGAATTTTAAAAGTAGAATTTTGTTATGTTGTGTTTTAAAAGTAGAATTTTGAAAGTAGAAAAGCAAATCCTTTACAAATAACCACTAACAGACCTAAATATGCAATTTTTCTGCCACGTTTAGTGGACAATTTCTAAATTTTTTTGCTAAGTTTAATATGTTCTGGAGAAAAAAAAAACAAAAAAAAAAAACATAAAATGAGTTTTTCTTTTTTTTTTTTTACAGGTTACAGTTCCAGTTCCAGTTTGTCCCCAGTTTGTTAAATTCAGCAAATAAACAGCAATTGTTCTGCATTAAAATATGGTAAAGTCTGTTCATTTTAACTTAGAAAATCAACGTTTTTTGAAAATGGTCCGATATTTGCGTATGACTGTACAATGTGATTTTATGTCTGCCAGTGTGTTAGCTTAACCATGTCAAGACTTATCAAGAAAATCCAACACAAAGTTAGCATCTAAAGCCTGCTTCAGCTAATCAATCTTGTTTCCTTCTATAACACTGACTTAAAAAAAAAGTACCATTTTTGGAGATTCTTTATTTTGGGCAGTGATGATATGTATGTTAATTTTCACATCATATTGTTTTTACTGGTAGAAAACACACAAGATTATTAGTAAAACATCTTTATGTCTGCCTAGACTTTTTCACTTCTGCATTAGACCTGCTCAATATATCATTTAGTTACTGGTATTGCAATATTGCCCTTATATACTGGTATCACTGAAGGCTGCAATACAAAAGAACCCTCTTACAAAACATTATCTCTAGTACTGTATGCTATGAAAATCCTAACCATTTTCAAACCCTAAAGTTTTTTGAGCAGTTTGATGAATCAAGGCAATCGCATGATCCAAAAAGCGTAATGCATAGCTGTCTTTAATCATGTAATCATGTGATGAAGGCATTTATGATATATAGCATTGCATTTTGCAGTTTCTTTACGTAGCAATATGACCACAATATGGTATTTTGTCTACATTGTGCAGCAAGTGTGCCTGTGAGAAATGTGCGTGTGGACGTGTGTAAGCCCTTACCTTGGGCGGTGTTTGTCTGACTGTGTCTGAGTCTGACCATCGGTGTTTGAGCTGGGAGGAGCTGGGTACACACTCACAGAATGTCTGCATCAAACAAACAAAAACAGTGTTGTTTTTGCTGACCATGTTTGGCGCCAAGTCACAGAAATAAAAATAAAAAGATCGATTTGGGATTCATTATAACTATGCTTCCTTCAACATAATGTGCAATTTGCAAGCAATAAAGTCAAAGTGATTTCACCAGAATGCCATAAAGACCAGTCTACTCTTGTCTGATTTGTGTAATGCAGCCCTATTCTTTTCATTGCAGTTCATCAGATTTCTATGCAAATTACTCTGGCCACATTGAAAATGTGGACGAGTCCGGACTCATTTGCAGACCAATTTTGACGCACCGCAATTGCAATGCACCGCTCAGTTCTGTCAGAGCTCTTTACTGGAATGAACAGGATGCAGCACAGCAAAGTTGCAGTGGACTTGTGGCATTATTGCCAATTCTGTTATGTCAGTTAACAGACGCTGGGTGATGCGGGAGAGGAAGGACCATCCATCCTACCCACCCAAAGAGAGAGAGAGAAGCCAATTATGCTGTCTTGAACTCGAGGCCATGGACGGCTGTGGCATCATTTACAGATCAAGCAAAAGTTCCTACTGGCAGCTCTTTTCCAAAGTTGCACTCGAAAGGCTGACAAACTCATAAATTCAAGTTGTAAACTAGGGCAAGTTCCATGATTCATGCGTTTACAAGTTGTGGTGTATCACCAGAAAGAACAAGATTGAGATGACCAAGCTGGCACAAGCTGTTCATTTTTGGGTATCAACTGGCAACTGGTAAGGACTGGTATACCTGCTGGGAGGAACCAGTGCCAACTTGGGACCAGACTAACTAAGGAGCCAGCACAAACCTGAATCATGTGCTACAATTTTACGAGCACAGCTGGCACAAGTTAATGACTGATTTATTATAACCTGAATGGCGTCACACGCAAATGGCTCATTTGAATTGCGGATGCACATATAAACAGATCCACTCAGGGAATGTGTTGAGCAGCTGGAGACAGAGGAAAACAGATCCATAAAGAAGAAATTTTCTCTAGAAGAGCTAGAAGTTCTGATATAGAGGCAGGTTTTAGCAGTTTGGGAAATCACTGAGAAGAAAATACATGCAGTTAACTGCAAAAGATTTAAACAGTTCAAAAAAGTTATTTTCTTTTTCAAGAAATATTTCTGAAGGGATGTGTAGATGTCAAGATGCCCTTTACTGACAAAAGGAAATATACAAAAAAAAGAACAACAGACTTGGGGCTCCTGAGTGGTGCAACCGTCTAAGTGCTGGCTCTCCTAGCACTGGTGGTATTGTGTGTTTGGGGGAGTCCTAACTAGTGGGTGGAAATGAATATGACTAAATTGGGGAGAAAATAGGGGAGAAAATAAGGGAAATTCATTATAGAAGTACAAAATGTCCCTCAAGAGACAAGACGAATAATGACTGCTCTGGGGGGGTATTTTGCTCACTGGCAGGAGAACAAGCAAAAGTAAAAGCGTGGAGTGAGTGCGTGTGTTTGCGTGATATAACGTTGACCTGTGAATCACCCCTTTACTCTAATTGCTCTTTTCTAGGTGATGTGCATGCTCTTATCCTACACACATGCGGTCAGCTTACACTGCTTCCCTAAGCACATCCGATCAGATCTGCCTCTTTATGTTTCAGCCAATAAAAGCTGAGACATTTCCATTAGCATTAAACCTTAATGGGGTGAGAATCAGATCAAAGAAACATTAAGCTGCTGTTATAGCGCGTGTCTGAGGAAGCTTGTGGAGGCTTGTGTATTAGAGGCAGAGGCAGACTGTTTTCAAGTCACTGTGTGTTTTACTGTGTTCCTTATGTTATCGTGTGTGTGGTATCTATAGAAAAAGACATTGCATGTGCTGGTCATAAACGTCTGCGTGTAAGCAGACTGCTCTGTAAGCTAATTAGAGAAAAGAGGCTTTCAACACATTCTCCATCCCAGGAGGCGCAAAAAAGAAGAAGAAAGATTGATGGAAGGTACAGTATAGAGCACTAGTAACATATGGTGCTGTGCAAAAGTCAGGCATCATCTTTTATTTATTTAATATCAAGTACATGTTGCTCATTTTTCAGTGTCAGAAGAAAAAAAAACGTTTAACACAAAACAACCAAACATAAAACATACATTTTTTCAGTGTTTAGTGTGCCCATCCTTTGCCTTCATTATAGCTTCCATTCTTTCTGAGAGACTAGCTTTGGTTTTTCAAAGAAAGCTGCAGGCGTGTTTTTCCAAAGTTCAGTCTTAGAAGTCGGTTGCATTTTCTGCATCTCACAATCCAAGTAATCCAAACACATTCAGTAATGCCGAGGTCTGGGCTTCAGTGTTCTAGCGCAAAACTTCTTATTTGTCTATTTCTTTTTCTCACCAACGGCTTCTTGACAGACTCATAGTATTGAGTTGTCCTCTCACAGTGGAAGGATGGACAGATGTTTTCAGATCTAAAACTTTGATCAAGTTGGCCTTGATTATCTCGCTCTCTCTAAGATAGAAATTTGACAGGGACAGTTTAGTGGTCTACTAGGTCTTGTGTGGTTGTTAAGAGTCTTAGTTTCTCTACATCTTTTAATAATCAGTTTTGGAAACTCATGTTTTTTTCCCCACACATTTTCCTTTGACTATCCCCTTTCTTACGCAATCTCCTCAAAATATCTCCTGAAATTAATAACTTGTACATAATGGCCATTTTGACTGGAAATTTAATAAATTAAGGGTGATCTTTGACGTTTGCGCAGTTATGTTTGCAGTACTAGTTAAAATAGATAAAATCAGACAATTGTTTGCATTGCAAGTTTTTCATAATCATAAAGACCTCTTAATCCAAGAGCTTATATCTAAAATCTTGAAATGGGTTTTAAAGACAAATGTAGCTGGTCAACGCATATGTATGTATTTATTATTACTGGAGAAATATGTTAATGTTGATATGGCTATTGTTAGAAAAAAAAACAAAAAAAAACTTGTATCACCAAATTGAGAACTTTACAGGAGAAGGAAAAAACATACTCTCACTCTACTTTTAATGTAAGTCAATGGAACCAGACTTTTTTCCAAGTAATTTTGGGTCATTTCTGTTGGTCCATTCATCATGAAATTTACATACAATGTAAAGGACAACGGGTATTTTCAAATTATGTAAAAAAACTGAAAATTGACAAAAATGGAGATGCAAGGTTTTCTTCCGACAACAGCAATATACAAAGCATGTCCTACGGATAACTTTCCATGGGCCAATAAATGTCCAAAAATGGAAATAAGAGGTTTTGTTCCGTCAGCAAAAATAGTTTGCAGCTGTCATCAAGGTCTCAGCATATGTGAAACTTCCTCAAGCAGCATGTTGGAAAAGCAGCATCCCAGGTGGCTCCTTGTTAAGCTGCTTGAAATAATGCCAAGAGTGTACAAATCTGCATCAAGACAACAACAATGTAGTTTGATGAATCTAAAACAGAAGATAGTTTTGATTAACATCCCTTGGTTGCTCCGCCTCTGGAGCTAAACTAAGCATAACAGTGTGAACAGGGAGAGATGTGTAAAAATGCAGGTGGTGCTGTTCACTATCCACACTTCTACGACTCATTAAACACTTTATATGTTGGCATCTTAAAGAAGCTTAAGTTCTTATTACTTCACTGTTGGATGTGCATTTAGAAAAAAGGCTGGTTGAATATGAGAACAAAACAGACTAACGGACAGATGAACGGACAGATAAAGGAATGGATGGGCAAACGATTTGGTTATGTTTGCTAGATTAGCTTTCACTTGGTTGTTCTCTATAGGTTTTTTCTGAATCAAACACAAAGAGGGGGAATCCAGTTTTGTTTAAGCTGTGTGGGGTTGAGACAAACCACATCAGCTTTGTGATTGCTGAGGGTCCTGCTTACATAAGAACCACCCAAGAGTAGCATTGCCAAAGTTTACATAGACAGGTGCAAATTTTGGCCAAATACGTTGGACATATATTAGGCCATAGAAAGTTATCCATAGGACATACTTTCTATATCACTGTTGTCGGAAGAAAACCTTGTATCTCCATTTTTGTCAAATTTCAGTTTTTGACACAATTTGAAAATGCCTGTTGCCCTTTACATTGTCTCTAAATTTCATGATGAATGGACCAAAAGATATGGACCAAAATGACTTGGAAATATGTCTGGTTTCATTGACTTACATTAAAAGTAAAGTAGGTTTTTTCCTTCTCTTGTAAAGTTTTCATTTTGGAGATACAAGGTTTTCTTCCGACAACAGCGATATGTAGATTGCATACACACAAGAGCAAGATTAACCTGCAAATATAGACTTAGGCTCCCAAAATGTTGTCAAATGGCTCTTGGCTTGGGCATAAGATTCTAGTAGAACGTTTAACTGGTACAACCACGTTTACATTATGTGGAGGCTCTTTTAACGTTAATGTTCTTCACACTCAAAATAACAATCCACTGAAATTTTGTAGGGAATCTAAAGTAGTTCTACCATGGCATCACTTCACAGAACCCTTTTTGGCACCTTTATCTTTGAAGTGAGAAGGTGTAATTAAAACTTTTGATTGGTACTGTACCAAGGACAAAACGCAAGAGGACATCCAGAAGTAGTAGCTTCTACATGGATAAAGGCTCTTCTGCACCTTCATATGGCTGTGATCGAACATCAATAGCTGACACACACAGCATAGTTAGATCTGGAGGGTCTTTCAGGATTATTGGCACTCATAGTAAAGTCTATGAAAAGCTCTTTGTTGTTTTTCAGCTTGAACTTATAATGCAAGGACCACGTTCTGAAGGATGTTCTCAGTTCGGTTTAGTGCTGTGCCATCTCATCCAGTATTATAGGAGACTCAGTGCTTTTCTTGATAAGAGATGATGCAAAGTACTAAATGCACAGGTGCCAGAAACTGTAACACATGCTTTATACAGATTTTATGTTTATGTTAATTGCTTTAATGTTGTCTTTGTGCATGAACATTTCATGAGAAATGGGCCAACAGAAATAGACAGGGAGATATTGACCAAAAGACATGGGATCAGATCTCTTCATATTATCCTAAAAGTTAAGAACATTTTTCCATTAAAGTTGAGATTACATGTTGAGCCTTTAATCACATTTTTTCTTTTGTACTGTACTTCAGTACTACAGTACTGTACTAAAATGTTACATTTATCTCAAATTTTCAGTACAAGAGACATTTTTAAATAGTCTTCTGTTCATCCCTACTGGTGGAGGAGGACACTGTAAGATAAGCTAGTCAGGGACCAAAGTGGCTCCTTTGCTGGAAGGTGGGTTGCAAGTGACTGACAGCTCGGGCGGTCATCCATAATTCACAGGATCACAGGCATATGCAAGTAACTAGCGCCAGTTTCATTTTTATTACCACCAGAGGTGAAGCTTTGTTCCTGATAACTGCTAGAAAGGTCATGAAGAGCTCCTTTCAAAAAAGGTACAAAAATGTTTGGGCTCTACATCGCAGAGGTGATACTGACCTTATAACATCAACAAACAGAGGGTCAGGTCGGATAACTTCATCTGGCCAAGTAACCATCATACTATTGTGTTCTGTTCATGTCCTGTTCTTTAGAAAACAAATTAAATGATATCACACTGGCTTGTTCAGTAACTAAGTAGCTTTGTTAACACTAATGAATACCAACTTTAGCTACAGTTTAAGACTAACCAATAGCTACTTGACTAAAAGCTGATATTATTAGACTATTAAATATACTGAAACTGTCAATAGTAAAAAACTGAAAATATTACAAATATTACCACAAACTTCAACCATATTAACTGGGCTAATTTTGCATAAATTTTTCATATTTTGTTCAATTAAAGTTACAAAGTATTTACATGAAACCTATGCCATTTATTGTTATTTTTAGGAGACCCTAGGCTACTCAGGTATATCATTATTTGATATGAAAATTTGTATCATTATCAATTTAGATATTTGATCAAACATTTACATAGCGCCTCCTAAACATTTGCTTGTACAGGCGATCCAAACAGCCGCCAGTTCAAAGTTTAAGAAATGGTTAAACCAGTGTGTCTATGAGCTGAAAATACAATAAATTTAATGGTGGTTCATTACATGGCTTATTACCGTGACAAAATATGATTGGCATCATATTTTTAGGGCGGCCATATTTTTTTTTGTTTTTAGTGGATTTTCTATCTTGGATCCATAAGAAGTGCTAAAACTCTAATAGCCAGCACAGCAGGCCCGAGATAAGTGCTTTTGAAATTATTTATATTATTCAGATTGACTCATTTTCTATCAGCTGTTTATCATAATTATGATTATATATGTGTTTTAGACTCGTATTATGCCTTAGAATTTACCATCATGTTACCCAAAATAATTAGCTAATTACCTCACTCTTATCTAGTTAATACCTAGGACATAAGGGACTGTAAAAGAAAGTGTTACCTATATCTCTGTCTTATTTTGCTGGCCAGTTTGTCAACTTTGTAAACTTGGTACATTAATCCAGAATTCAGTTGATGTGTGAGCTCACAAGTGTGTATATTAGTATATTACAATGGCTTCTAACAGGCTCAGCCAATCATATATCAGAACTGAAACTATCGATATTTTGATGGGTCACATGCTCGATTTTGGGCTGGTCAGTTAATGATTAATTGTTGACTTTATTATTGATCAATAGAATTTGCCGAAAATTTGCATTCATAAATTGTATGGAAGAAACACTACATAGATTTTTTTTTCTGTATACACAGCTCCATAGCCAACATAATGTAAAGCAGAACGACACATGTATTCTGTATCTAGCCCTAGCTATACAAGAATCTGTGAACTGAGATCAAAAAGCAGGAGGACAACCAGAAGCATGCCTTCTGCACTTTTGCAAAGCTATGATCGTAATTCAACACACAGTGGGTCTATAAGGTAGCTAGTCACGCGCCAAAGTGGCTCCTTTGCCAGAAGGTGGATTCCAAGTGACAGACAGGTCTGGTGGTCATCCATAATTCAGAGGATCATGGGCATATATGAGTAACTAGAGTCCTGTTTCATTTTTCTAACTGCCCGAACTGCTGGAGGTGAGGCTTTCTCGCCTGGATGATGACTGCCAAGAAGGCCATGAGGAATCAGGGCACGAAGCAGGTCTCAAGATCTTTGGCCACCACATGTTGGAGGTGACCTTATATCATCAACAAAGAGAGAGTCACAGCTTCTGGGCTTTAAAAAAAAAAACAAACCCTCCACAGTCAACATGGTGCAGGTTGCCCTACTGACTTGGAATCTAGAAGATATTTAGCTTAAAGCGAATAGGTCATTTTTAATACATATCACAATGAATCTTTGTCAATTGAATATGTGTAGCTATACATACCTTGATTGTACTAGAATCTTTTATAATGAAGACATTCTGTTTCAATGTGCCAAGTCACTAGGGGTTCTTATGCTGCTTGCATGGAACTAATAACTAGGCTAAAAGAGAGCAGGCAAAACTGATCCTTTATTGCTATTTAATGTCAAGCTTTGAAACTAAAGCATTTACTGAATGATTCACTGTCAAAACTGCAACATATAAAGTAAAGAATTTGTTACTTGATGGTCTTACATGCTTTAAATGTCCGCATTTGTGGTTAGATCAGCCATTAGTACTATTAAACTCAGTGTAGGAGAATGAATGTGCGGAACCATCACCCATTGAGGTGCTAGCTGAAATTAGACTTATCATTGCTGTTGTAATTTGATGAGCAAAGGTCAAGGTGTCTGTATTAAACATTGTTATATTATAATACATTATTTTATGACAAAACTATAAAACAAATCATGACCTATCTGCAACATCATATTAGGTGACTGAAAGCAATCAACTTTAGCAATCCATAGCTGCTTTGGCAATAATATCCTACTCTAAACAAACCACAATTCTTGGTGGAAGAAAGCATATATAAACAGGATCCAGGAATGCTGCCACCTTCTCTGGTCCTGAGCTCATTTAAAATGGACTGAGGGGAAGTGGAAAAGTGTCCGCGGTCTGACGAATCAACATTTGGATTTGGAAGTAAGATAAACTAGCATTTTTGGCACTGAAAATGAAACTAAAATTGATTTTAAGAACTGGCCTCAAAACTGCATTAGCCAAAGAGATATCATATCATTATGCTATACATAGGCATATACCTACAGGTAAAAAAACATAATACAGCCTAATCTACCTGCAGATTTTTTAAATTGTCATAATATACTTCATCAATATTGTAGTTAACAGTGAGCTTTCTCATGCTAGTTGTAGTATGTTATGAACAAGTAACACAGTACATTAACATTTAACTACCATTAAGTTCTCATTTGATCGCTAATGTGGCCTACAACAAAGCTTCTATCCTAAACTGAGCAGCTACTAGAACTAAACTAAGACACAACAGTTTAGTTAGCAATGTTATGAGTAGCCTGAATACAAAAGTTTGCATTTTACAAGCATAATCTTTAACTGCCCTCAAAAACCTCTCACAATTAAACAATAGTAATGTTCTATATTAATCTATATTATACATGTTGCATATTTGTACATCTCAAGAACTTGAAGTCACTCTGGGCTGCGTAGCATCTTGTATAGAGATAAACATAGCAGGCGGTTAAGTCTATTGCCAAATTACAGCTGTTCTGAGGTCAGCTGAGAACCAATCACCCCACAGGACCATCACAGAGCAGGTATTATTTGAGTGGTTGATCACGCTCAGCACTGCAGTGATTGATGAGGTGGTTGCGTGTTAGTGTGTGCTGCACTGAATCAGAAACAGCAGTGGCTCAAGTTTTTAAAACGCTGTTGGCTGACTATTTTTGGTTAGTGGACTATTCTCAGTCCAGCAGTGACACTGAGGTGTTTAAGAACTGATCCACTCATACCAGCACAACACACACTAACATGCCACCACCACGTCAGTGTCACTGCAGTGCTGAGAATGATCCACCACTCAAAAAATACCTGCTGACCATTGAAGAACAGGGTAAAAGCGGGCTAACAATGCAGACATCAGATGGACTACAGTCAGTAATTGTAGAACTACAAAGTGCACCTATATAGTAAGTGGAGCTGATAAAATGGACAAAGAGCGTAGAAACAAGGAGGTGGCTTTAAATGTTATGGCTGTTTAGTGTATGTGTAACAGAAGAAACATTATAGAAGCAATTTATCCAAAAAATGGTAAACCAAAATCATCATATCTCTTGCTTTAATCTAAAATCCATTCCTTTTTTTACATACAGTATAGCACACAGTGTAGGCTGTCAAAGCCATTAGTTTCTGCCCTGAGGTCACCCCAGACACAGTCACCTAATGAACAGAGCTATTAAGGAAGTGAAGAGAGCTATCTAATGCCATCCAGCTGGTAGAGAATGCTGGGTATGTGCATTTGGGTCACTTAGTAAAAGGTGTTACCATAAATATGAATTACTCTGGAAAGAGAATATAAATTAACGTCTGGACACATCAGAACTGGGCTAACTTTCACAACTTAGATCGAAGACCATTGGTGCAAGCTTAACCTTAATCCCACTGGTGCATTAAATCAAACTAAGAGACAAAAATACAAATACAGCTTCTAAAGATGGGCATAATAAATTAGGGACCATTGTTTAGGTGCTATGAATGGCCATGCACAACCTGACAAGCAATAGAAGTTTAATGTGCAGGTTTGAATAAAAGCAGGACACCCTGAAAAAGGAAAAAAATGAGCTCTGTGGGCCAAATCCTCTCGGGAAAACAGAGCTCCTCGAGTTCCCTTTATGCTATTACTGGATATGCAGCTACACTGAAAAACATTCTGTGATGAAAACAAGAAATCTGGGACTGAATTTCCAGACACAGATTAATGTGAACATTGCAATAAACGTCTTCTTATTAATCAGTACACTGTGTGCTCCCTTAAGAAGACAACAAGACTAGTCACTTTATTAAAAAACGCCTACATACAGTTAAGACAGTGTAGTCCATCTGTTTTAAGTTAGTCATCCTCTAGCCTTTTAGTATTGGTCAGTTTCTGATCCCAAAAAGAAAGAAAACAACTCAATTTTATGGTACAACTTAGATCATGTACAGATTTGTTTCATTGGGTTTAAATTCACTCACTTCCCAAAGAAATAATCTTCATTTACAAAATATTGAGCTGCCATCTATTTGTCATGCCCACAGATTGTGGTCAAAAGTGAACATTTTCATAAAGCCAGTGAGTGTAAGTACAAAGAAGTTTCTAATGTAGTGGCCAGTAAGTGGAAGCACAAGGTAGATGTTTCTATTAAAGTGACCAGTGAGTGGAAGTACTAGGTATATGTTTCTAATAAAGTGGCCAGTGAGTGGAAGCACAAGGTAGATGTTTCTACTAAAGTGACCAGTGAGTGGAAGTACTAGGTATATGTTTCTAATAAAGTGGCCAGTAAGTCAAAGCACAATTTAGATGTTTCTATTAAAATGGCCAGTAAGTGTAGGCACAGTGTAGGTGTTTCTAATAAAATGACCAGTAAGTAGAAGTACAAGGTAGATGTTTCTATTAAAATGACCAGTGAGTGGAAGTACTAGGTATATCTTTCTAATAAAGTGTCCAGTAAGTGGAAGTACAAGGTACATGTTTCTACTAAAGTGACCAGTGAGTGGAAGCACTATTTAGGTGTTTCTATTAAAGTGGCCAGTAAGTGTAGGCACAGGATAGGTGTTTCTAATAATAGTGGCCAGTGAGTGGAAGAACAGGGTAGGTGTTTCTAATAAAGTAGTCAGTAAGTGGAAGCACAAGGTAGGTGTTTTTATTAAAGTGGCCAGTGAGTGGAAGTAAAAGGTGGGTATTTCTAATAAAGTGACCAGTGAGTGGAAATACAAGGTAGGGGTTTGCACTAAAGTAACGTTAAGTGTATATGACAAATAGAAATGGCAGGAAGGAGAGTGTATGGTTGGGCTTCCGTGTATGGAGACATTGATATGGGGGGTCAGAATGAGCAGATCTGGCCATACCACCATCATGGGGTCACTCTGAACTGACAAAGGTTTAAGAAAAGGTAAAATCCTCAATGTGAACAGCTATTCTCTGCACACCAACATTACAACCAATAAGGCCAAATAATGTGTCAATGTTTTAGATTATTTCATATATATCCAGGTTTAAATCCTTAAAAGTCGCTGTTATTGCTGGTGATAACAAAAGCAAGATGAAATTGAGATTATTAATTTTTCGCCAAGATTGATGTCAGAGTTGAAGATGTGTCAAATCAATGTAAATGTTATTCATTACATAAATCAATTCTGCAATTCTATTTAAATAGCATGACAAATCTATAGTAATAACTCTTGACTTCTACACCAATTATTAAAAAAGACCAGGTATTAGAACTATATCTGTTATTAGGAATCCAATGGCAAACGGTTATATCACAGCCAAGAACATAATCACTCATTTTAACCTATTTCTGCAAGCCTCCAGGTGGCCGTTCCACTGGCTGACTGGTAATCAATGTAAGTTTTTAATCAGTGTAACCAGGTCAAATATTTTTCATTCTTATCACATTTATTAGGACACTGTTTGCTCTCTGTTTGTAAAAGATTGTGACTTGGTTGAGCTGCTAGTGAGCAATGAAAAAAAAAAAGATTTACACCTCTTTACAAAGACATATAAAACTGTGTACAACTGCAATCTGCAATTTAAACATAATAAAAACACATTTTGACGTGTCTGCTCACCTATAAATACAAAAAGTTCAGTTCTTTTTGTTTTTGTAAATCATGCACATTTCCATTAAACTACATTCTATCATTTCTGAAGGAAAAAATGCATAATTCAAAATCTGATGGGCTTCCAATACAGCTGAAGACTGCATTTTATGGCTACTTTGAAAAAGGGTTAAACGACAACAAACCTTCAGGATTTACTTGCTAAATAATCTGCCAGGTAACAGTGCTAGACAACATATGCATACAATATATCTTTTTATGCATAGTCTATACATTGCATCTTGCAACTTTTTCTACTGTACTGCATGTCACATCTCATATATATGGTACCTTATTCTGCTGAATTTTATCTACTGCAGCATTGCCCTATTATTCAATAATTTACGGTGTACCACCCCATATGTTGTCTCCGACACTGTATTGTCCCGCACATAATACTACACCTTGCCACACTGTATATTCACAATGCAATGTTACTACTGCCACCTGCATCATTCCCTACTGCCAGTCACCTGTACTGTTTGGTGCCACTTCTTTAGATACTGTTACTTGCTGTGTCACATACTTGTCTAGTATATGTAGGAGCACACAGCCGTAGTTTAAGAATGTCAATGGATTTTTGAATGTCCTGTATTCTGAATGCATATGACAATCTTGAAGCTTTATTCTAATGTGTAAACACCATCTGCCCTCTACATTGTGTACAAAAATCATAGTAAATAGACACAGAAATGATCCAAAATTAATTGGAAAAAAAGAAATTAACTTGCATTATGATGTTTTGTTTTCCTCCTGAAAAGTTACCATTTTGAAGGTACAAACTTTTGATCTGACAGCGGTGATACATGGATAAGGGTTGCTATAATGTAATCTTTATATAATATATAGTGTAATTCTTAGTTGGATTTTATTAGCCTTAAGTACTGAAATGTTATTTGCTCATTTGTTTTCCTTACAGAGATAATAATGCCTAGTAAAGCACTTGGGAGATAAACATCAAGAAGCGTGGTGATAACCGCTCTTGCTTGACAGCAGCCAAGGTTTAGATTCTAACTGAGGGGAAGGCTGGATATTGACAGATTTGTCAAGGAAAGGATGAAACACACAAGCACACACACGTTTGTCTTACAATTCTTGTAAGGACTTACACATATTTCCACTGAATTTGTACTCCTGTAGCCAAATAACATTACACCTACACCTAACCTTGGTCTCCAAAAGGCACTTCTTCTGCTCTTTTAGTGCTCAAACGAGGACTAGTACGTGCTCAAGTGAGGACCAGCAGTCCATACTTGTACAAAATCTCATGCTGTCCTATCATTGCAAGGACATTTGGTCCTCACAAGGGCAGAAAGACAAGGACACATACATGCTCGAATGATGCTGGTCTACTCAGCAGTTCCCCTTTGATGTATGCTATGTTTGTGCTAATATATACAGCATCAGTATTTGCTGTGAATAATGCATGTAATAATGTACAGAGGAATCAATACAATCTGACCATGAAGATGAACCGCTCACATCTGTCTCCCGCAAACATCCACATGTCTCTTTCTCTCTCCGACCTTGGCAGCATTCACAGCCCTCAGTTGTCTCCATGTTGCCCTGAAACCTGAGTATACACTCACCTACATGTCAGTTCCATATAAAGAACTGTATAACAGTCAGAGACCAGCTTTTTCCAGTTTCCAACACTGGACTTTGATTAATGACTAAAAACTATAGAGAAAATGGGACTCCTAACAACCATGCAAGACTTGGTAGACCACCAAAACTGTCACCATTCAATAAACAGAACTGACAGATCAAGAACAAAATCAAGCTCCTCTCTTGCTTCAGATCTGAAAAATCCACAGATGTTTCTGTCCATCGGTCCACTGTGATAGGACAACTCTATGGGTCTGAAAGGATACATAGCTGTCAAGAAGCCATAGGAAAAAAAAAAACAAACATAGAAGATTGTATTTTATATTTTTTCAATAAAAAATTAAAATGGGTATTTAATCATTGAGGTTTCTGTGTAAATCATTAAACGTCTTTTTCTTGATGTCTCAGACATTGGAGGGGCAGTTATGTAGTAGGCCGTGTGAGTCTTTATCTTCATGGTCTTCATGATCTTGCTCTGTTTACCTTGGCAAGTTATAACTCCCAATACAATGTTTTTTAATGGTTTAAAATCACCTTAACCGTGGCTTACTGCTTTTACAAAACAGCAAAAAGAACAGTTAAGTTAGGTAAGTGACCCTTATTAGTCCCACAACAGAGAAATTTCACCTCCGCATTTAACCCATCCGTGCAGTGAAACACCACATACACACTAGTGTATGAGAGTGGTGGGGCAGTTCTATCCACAGCGCGGATATAAAATCTCAAATGTCCGGTTAATAATTACATGTGTTATTAATAATATTCACAAACAAGTCTTTGGACAAGAAATGTAGTTAACAAACAATTTGGAACCTGGAGCCTTAATGCGGAATTCAACTGATGTGTCACGTGAAATACTTCACCCATGTATGCTTTACTGCCAAGTGCTGAATGAAACACACTTCTCAAACTGCTGTAAACTCCAGCCTTCCTACCTAACATCACTGACCAATTTAAACTTTTGAACTGATGGAGCTGATTAGCAACATTTATCTACAAACACTTTTCATTAGCATCAATGTGTTCCTTTGAGTTCATTTAGCAAGAGTAAATGTCATAATTCTGTTAGGCTGTTAAACTGAGTAAAATACCATTCACACGGAGCAGACCTACAGTATGAACAAATGTTTGACTTAGCCTCTTCAGTCATGAATTGTATCTGGCTGTGCAAATTGACTGACCAGTGTAGGTATTGGTAGATAATCTGGGATACTTAAATGTTGAGGCATAATGAACACATTTATTTAGGACGTTATAACATCATGAAACAGCAGGAAAAATTTAATATGGACCTGCATGATCAAACTGCTTTAATGTATTACCGCATTTAAATGGTTCAATATTATTCTAAAGTTATACTTTATTGTCTTTTAACTTCGAGTAGAAATTGATCTTTTACTTTCTTTTATTCATTTTTTTGGGTTCTCTATATTCTGGGTCCATTTGTATTTTAACTAAATTGAGCCTTGCCCAAATTTGTCTTTTGATTTCAGTCATTTTAGGATTTTTGTGGATGTAAAGCCAGAAATTATAATTAATCAGAGGGGAAAAAGACTATGATTAAGAAAAAAAAAATGGGGAAAAGAAAAACTACAATATCCTGGTTGCATAAACGTGCACACATGATTTTAATGGTTGCTTTGGTTATTGTCAAAGTTAACCAGATATGTTCAAAATCATGTCCAAAGATAAGCAGCATATACCTGCCATCAGTAAAGCTGTTGATGACTAACCCCTGAAATTTTAAATCAACCTTCTTCGAACCTTTAATTTAATCTTAAAAAAAAACAAAACAAAAAAAAACACTGCACCTTAGGTTCGGTCAGACAGTTTAAGCTGAGTTTTCTCTTAATTAATTGATTCATTCATTAATAAATTCTGAATGTGGCCTCCTTATATGACGAAAAAAAAGAGTTAGTGAGTTGCGAAACTCAGGTCACACAGGCCACACAGTTTCTTAAATTTCTGTGTCCAAGAAGGAATGAAAAAGTTGAATTAAGAATTAACTCAGTAAATTGCTCAGTAACACAGTGTGACCTGTGTTTTAATGGGTCCTCATGCTCAGTCACAGAGCACGGACTGTGCTTTGATATTGAACAATTACCTGTGTAAATGAACTTTGTGTTAATAAAAACTGTAATATCTTTTCATTTCTTTCTGTAATTTCACAGCTTCAGAGTGGCGTGATTATATAACTGCCTACTTATCAGAGGATCATGATGCTAGAGGTGCCTCAGCCTGCTGTGGTCAGGAATCTAAGAGGAAGATTCCTGAGGGAAAGAAGCCCCCCCACCTTCTGACATGGAGAAGGTTGACTTAAAATTAGACATTGATCTGACTTTTCTAGAGTACTCATTGAGTACTTCTAGGATGGCCATGGTCTGTAAGGAACTGACAAAACATCTCTGCACTGTAATTGCTAAAATGTACAGATCTGGAAAGAACATTAAATGTGCTGGATGTACTATAGTTTAATGTTTCTCAAACTGGTCCTCAGGGATCCCTACATGATCTAGATATTTGCTCTAACCAAACAGCAAAAATGTGAGGGTCCCTGAGGATAGGTCTGAGAACCACTACCATAGAGCACCATGAAGCCTCATCAATAAGTGGAGAAACTGTGGCACAACAGGGACATGGCCAAGGTCAGGACAACCCTCTAAAGCCAATGACAGAAGAAGAGAACATATTATGGAGGCTATACCAAGAGGCTTACAGCAACATTAAAGGGGCTGCAGGAATTTCTAGCAGACGCTGCCCACACCTTGCATGCGACAACAATCTGTTGTTTTCAACATGTCTGGGATAAGGGATAGGACGTAAAAAACAGCCATTTCTTCTGAGATTATTCATGCATGCCTAACGTTAACAAAAAATACATTAAACCACCCAAAACCATCTGATGAAATGACAGCTGAAGAGTTTAGTTTGAATTCTAAAAGATATGTCAGGCAGAAAGACATCACAGCTCATCAGCTAAACAACACCATATGTACTGTGAAGCATGGTGGTGGGAGCATGGTGGGAGCATGTTTTGGAGCTGCTTCTCTTCAGCAGATAGAGGAGCCCTAGTCGAGATAGATAACGACTAGCTCCAAATATCAACATTGTGGCACAAAACCTGCTAACCTCTGATAGAAAAGGAATGATACAAAGCCAAAATCCAAGTCAACCAAGCAATGGTTTAGAAAAGAAATATCAACATATCCCAGATCTACCCCCTTAAAAACCCTTGAAATGGTCTAAACTGGGCTGAGCAGAGGAGATCACCTGGCAACTTGAAGATGCTTGAACATTTATGCAAGGAAAAGTGGGACCAAATGCCAAAGTTTGTGTGAAATGTTGATAAAGATTTATTTAAAAAGGCTTACTGCTGTAATAAAAGCAAAGATTATTTTCCTAACAATGATCTATTTATTTTATCCTGAAACTTTACACTTACACTTGATATATCACAAAAGTGTGCTTTTGCTATACTGTGTTCTGCCATCATGGTATATGTGTGACTGCTTTTAACTCCACTCCGAGCTTTGGTTAGTGCATCTCACAAAATATTGGGTGATAAGTACCCAAGAGCAAGAAGTATGAGAAAAAAGAATTAACTGAGGACACAGACACACCCATACGTTTGATTTTATACAAGGTCATAGAATTATATCCCACATAGGTAGATGGGTAGATCTTACACATGCGAACATGCAAAATATCATAGAATATAATGAGAATATCATATCAACTAGAAGTCCTACAAGAAAGTGAGTGCAAATTCTTAAAATAAGAACAGAAAGAGTCCTAGCTGCAAAATGTTTTGGCTGTGATATCGTCCAAAGGGTGTGTGTGTGCGTATGTATATATGTATATTTAAAAGTAGCATGTGCACAAGTTTGGACCTCCTAATACAACAACACTTAGTAATACCCCCTTTGGACGATATCACAGCCAAAACATTTTGCAGCTAGGACTCTTTCTATTCTTGTCATGATATTCTCATGATATTCTATGATATTTTGCATGTTAGCGTGTGTAAGATCTACCCATCTACCTATGTGTTTAAGTGAGAAGATTGTGAGCATAATTCCAAAAGCTTCAGCTTTGTGTTTCTTGAAGTACTTTCTAGGGAATTTTGAGGTATGTTTTGGATCATTGACTTGTTGTAGAAGTCAGTCTATTTTTAGTTTCAGATTCTTGACTGTGTCATAGTTGCTTCCAAAATTTGCTTATATTCAATGGAATCCATTCTTCCATCCATGTGCATAATGATTCTTATATTACTGGCTGCCAAGCAACCCGAAAGCATAACAGATGTATACCCAAGTTTAATAATTGGCAAGGTGTTCCTTTCATCAAATGCTGCACCTTTTTTTCCTCCAAACATACCTCTGGTAATTGTGGCCAGAGTGGTCTATTTTTAATTCATCAGTTTACAGCACTTTTCCTTCCGATGATGTTTCTATGCATATCATTATTACAGAAGCTACTACTAAGTAAAAAAGAGCCAAAAGCAGGACATTTGTTGTCCTGAGAATAATCAAACAAAAACAAGCACACACATATGTTCCTTCATTTAACTGCTTGGTAGATACTGCTTTGCAACATGAACTGCCCAGATAAGCCTCTCCACTTGTAAAAGGCTTTGGGAGAATGATAGAAAAAAAGAATGTAAGCACACTCAATCCATTGAAATAGCTCAGTACTCAAAGGGAGTGTGTTTAGAGGCTCAGACGAAGTGGTACAGATCCACAGGCCGGATGACGTTCGTCTTAAAACTTCAGCTTTACGCTTCGGTTGGCCACAGGACAAAACACAAAAAAGGCGCCAAATATTTCTCACAAAGCTGGCTTAGCTCTACTCAGTCATTAATACTTTTGCTATGTATGTGTGTGTGTGTATTTCTCAGGGGATCAGGAAGTGATACTCAAGCTGAAGGCTGCTACCACCTTAGTGGTGCAACTATACAGCACTGAAATGGTTTCGCTTGAATAGAAGACCCTCATTCCAAATCCAAAATGAAGAGATGCTTCAAAGCGGCTTATAAAACATTGGCATATACAACATGTTTTATTTATACCGCAACGTTTTCTTTACAGTGTGATATTCTTTTTCTTGTTGAAATAGAAATTAGCATTATTTTTCATGTGTAGTGATTTTGTTTAGAGATTTTTGGCAGACCACCTAGCGTCCCGGCATAGAAGAGGCAGTTTGACTCACTTACTGACTACAAAAGGACTGTAGCTAGACCTCAGTAGGTGGCAGTAATGTAACCTAAGTTAGCCTACTAGATAATGACTCAGGCGCCGGCTTCACAGCATTAGGTAAGCTAAGACTAAGGCTGAGACAAAGTTTAGTGCAAGCTGAGAAAGCTCAAAGAGGCTCCTTGTCCGGTCTTTTTGGGTCGACTAGCATGTTAAATCGGCGTTAGCCAAGAGCGAGCTGCGGGAAACGAAAGAAAAGAACACATAGCGTAGCTGACTTCTGCAGAGTTTTATCACTGAGGACGGGCATTTGTTAATCTAATGTTTATATCTGTAAATGGCAAAAACTTGAATATCATCGAGAAAACAATTGCTTTTAAACCTTTTATCTGAATGGGTGCACAAAGAGTTGAACTAAGCGATGCAGAAGTAAACGGGGATAGTAGCCCTTTTATTGGCTATTTAAGTGAACTTTTAACGAGTGGTGGTTAATACTGCTCCCTACTGAAGTAGCCATTTTCCTACTCAGTGGCCAGCTAATGGTGCTTTACTTTCACTTTCTCGCACTGGATTGAGTTTATGAGATGGTAAGATGCCTTTTAAATGATGGGAGTATGGCGGTTTAAAGTTCGTAAAGGTTATTTTTTTATTCTTATTTTTTGGAGGGGGGTTAGAAAGTAACAGATGTAATGAGAACTGTGAGATTAGTTTTTCCCTAGAGGTAACAAAGTGATGCCATTACAGTTTGAGAGAAGAAGTAATTTGAAATGGAATAATTTTTGAGTAACTACTAAACCACTGGTCAGTGATAGGTCAACTTCTTATTTTGGAGCATAACCATAGATCGTGTGTCAAGCTAAAGACTAAAAAAAGGCTAATTTTGGAAAAAGGCTAAACTGTCTTTATTGTACCGTCGAGTACCACACAAGGTAATTATGACATGTTGCCCTAAGCTAAGAAAAAGAACTGAAAGATCATTGAATTGATACTTATAATAGAAGCTATTTGCTTTTTAGGGAGTTTTTCTTTGCCACTGTCGCCACTGGCTTGCTCATGGGGGCTTGGACCCGGATTTGTCTGTAAAGCTGCTTTGCGACAACACCAAGTGCTATATAAATAAACCTTGACTTGATTGGGAAGTTGCTGAATTCTATGAATAAATTGTAAAAATGTGTGATTATACATAGCAAATTTGAAAAAACAACCACTAAGCTCTAACAACACAGTTCTTAGAATGAGCAGTCCTGGTTACTTTTACTTTCTCTGAGGTGTACTGCTAATAATGTGTTATCAGAAAAGAGCCTATGAAATCTCCAGCCATTCCACTAAACTGATAACACGAATGTGCTCCAAAATGTGTCTTTTAGCATTAATGGTGTCTTCACAGATGTTTAAGTTACCCATGCCATGGAAACTAATATGTGGCCATACTATGACAAACACTGGCTTTTGAACATTATGCCACTTTATAACAATCTGGGTGGTCCAGATTGGCCTGGAGAACCGAAGGTCCATCTGACAGCTTGACCACGAAAGACACATATCCACTTTGCATCAGTCCATTCCAAAGGAGCTTGAGCTCAGAGAAGTGTGCGATGTTTCTGTATGTTGTTGATATATGGCTTCTGTTGTCGGTTCTTAGTACAGCCTTAGTACAGCCTTGCATTTGCAGCAACAAATGGTGCTACTGGACAATGGTTTGTCAAAGTAGTCCTGTCAAAGAAGCATGCCAGTTACTTCATGCAATTCCCTCTGAAGGATCGACATTAACTGAGAGAAGATATTATGCATTTTAGAGTGTGAAATACTTTACTAAATTCTTGCAAATGCTCATTAAGTTAAGGTTCTTAAAATGTTTACTCACTGATGAATTTTTGGGCAAAGTGGCAAACCTCAACCCATCCATGCACGTAAAGGACCAAGTCTTTCCAGAATGTTCCTATTATAATCAACTGTAATGCAGCTGTGGCAAACCAGATGCTCGCGGATATAAAATAGAGAAAGGGCTTTAATGTTGGAAGCTTGAATAACCAAAGTTAGGTTAAAAACGTGAGAAGAATAAGCAAATACATGGACGAGGCAACAATCGAAAGTCGAGATATAGGCTAAGGTCAAAAATCTAAAAACAGAGAATTAGGCAAACTAGACAGAAAAGCAAGGCAAAATGAGTAAACTGAGAATCACAAAATGGGTATAAAGACGATAAAGACAAAAACAAGAAAACGCTCTGTATGCACATGAGAATAATGGCAATACTTCGCAACAAGCACGACAAATTAAGGAGTATTTATACAGACAAAGACAGGCAAACACAGGTAAATGAAATTAGAATTTGGGTGAGGTACATCTTAGCAACTATCTGTGACTGGGTGATGGAGGGCATGTGTTCATGACATGTGAGTCTGTGGAACAATGGGAAGTGGAGTCCAGAGAGTCATTAGAAACAGAGGATAAATACAGAAGCGTGACACCAAGAATGATTGCATCACCTGTTTCAGATCATTCCTAGTCTTAAATTGACCCTGTCCCAATATTTTTGAAACATGAATTTCATAATGTGCTTATATTCACAAAAATAAGGTGTCTTTGTACTGCTTTCATTTAAAGGTCAAAATGGATTTGCAAATCAATGCTTTCTGTTTTGAGTCCCAATGTTTGTGGAATTGAGACTTATATTACATTATTTAATATACCAGTATTACTAAGCTACGCCTGTCTTGCAGCTTAAAAGCTAACTATTCATTTCATATAGCATCATTACCAAAGTATAGTATATCTATCTTGGATTTATAGTATATCTACTCATTCACAGCACATGTCTACTGCTTTATTAATGGTCCTTGGACAATCAACTGTAACGATTTAAATAAAGTAAATGAATCTGCAGGGTTATCACATATTTGATCTCAAAAACATTCATAAATTGTTCAGTAACTACTATGAAACTAATATGTATGATGAAACATGCATCTGGTATAGTGTGTCTGATGATCTGTCCTCAAAAACACATTCTAGAATCATAATGTTTCTGGTTCCATCAGTCATGTTGAATGGGGTGTTTCAAACCGTGGTTCAGGACTAAAACTGGGCTGTGGATATGATAAGGATGATTGACGAGCTGATGTATTTCATCAATGACTGACATTATCTGCTCACTCGCCTGGGTGCAAAGACTCATTTTGAGGATCATTTTGATCGAAACCTTGCAGAAGTTACATTTTCGATTTAAGCCGTATGTGCCTTCTGCTGTCATGCCACAGAAAGTGTCAGTCCATGGTTAAATTCTTCATTTAATCCTTAGAAGTAAGTAGTTATCACTGTCATTGGGCTGTGCTATTTCAATGTAATGGCATAATTAACTATACATGAAATCACATAATAAAATGCATTTGTTTTGATGTTAACAATTGTCAAAAAAATGGCAAATATGATTTTTTTTCTGTCTTCAAAACAAAGTCGTATATACACTATAAACATAAACGTTTCACCAAATTTAATTATAATAGAATATCTCCTAGTTACAAACACAAATGTGGTATCAAATGAAAGTTCAGAAATCAATAAACTTCCAAATTTCAATAAACTACAAGTAAAGAATATGAAATTATAGCACAAGTTTATCTCCAGCAACAACTGCATCTTCTAAGGGTTAACTACCCTTAATCTTAAATTCATCATTGAGGATCTAACAAGACAGACCAACTCCCAAACCGGGTCCTTTAACTTAGTCTGCTTAGAGCTGGGCGATATGGCCAAAAATGCTATCACGATAAACAAAATTCATATCGTTCGATATCAATATATATCGCGATAAATGTCAAATCAATATTTCTTTCACGTTTGAAGGCTGATTTTGCTCCTGGGTGGTTAACTGTGGTTTTAAACTATCACTTATGGTCGGATCATAACAAACACTCGGCAAACAGTGGAACATTTCACAAATCTGTCTTGGGACAGTGGGAGAAGGTTTCTGAGCTGTTTTTATCAGCTGGAAAAGCACCGCTGCAATTTTTGTAATAGTCATGATTTAAGAAAGAAAACAGATTATTTTTAGCTGTCTGGTGACGAGCGCTCGGCTACCCCGTTACAAATGCTAAACAAGTGGCCAACAACAGTGCTGAACTCTTTAGTTTCTCAACAACGTCAACTCGGTTCGGTAGGTCACTGCTGTCACTCCTACCACACCCATGTCAGAGCATATCACAGTATTCAGACACCAGCCAGCGACGACTGGGTTTCTCGTAGTAGTTTAAGGGGGTGAACCGCAGTGTATCTGACGTTCGCTGTGTAAAAGCATTATCTGCAGTGTGAATCTCTCACACCAGACAAACAGAGTCCTCCTTTTAGGTATGTTTAAACTAAAAGCGGTGATTTTGTGTCTTGTTTGATCTACAGTATCATCAATTCACCGTGTTGTGCCGGAGCGCCGCTGTAATTAGCCAGCAGCTAAAAACAGCTAGCCTGGAGAGATGGCGCTCTCCCTCTTCCCAATGCCTCACAGCTTCCTCAGTTTACTTTCATTTAAATCAGGGCTGTAATTTGCATGAATCCACGTCTTTCTTTCACTTTAGTTGCTTAGGAATGCACTAATACTAAAATATGACGGTTTGGCGCTGTAACACGGCGCTGCGGACGTGATTTAACGCTGCTAAAGCTGGTTAGGATGTTAGGAAAGAGGTGAGTTCACTGTAGGACAGTACAGTTACACCACTGACCTCGGCACTCAAACTCGGTCACAGGAGAACAGATTGCCGGTCGCTCCACTCAAACAGGGACTGTATAACTCCGCGTTTCAGCCGTTGCTAAAGTATATATATATATTTTTTTTACTCGTGGCCCCCTCCCTTTCTAATCAAGTCAAAAAACTCGGAAGTGCGCCCTCTCCTGGCGACAGCAGAGCAGTGTCGCTTTCCTTGCAGTAGAAAACGCCACCAAGGCTTTCGCTGAACATGGAAGTGTGAGAATATCGAACATTTATCAAACATGTCATATCGCTCTATCGAGGAAAAGTTATATCGCAATACGTAACGTTATCGTTTTATCGCCCAGCCCTAAGTCTGCTTTGCAAATGTTTGTAAATTAACTCTTATAACATGCCTCATTCAATTCATCAGTGGTCTCACCAAGTCATTCATGAGCTGGATGAGGTGCATCAGAGCAGAAACAACCCAAAAATGTGCAGATCATAGGGTCTGGGATTGAAAATCACTAGGACAGGCCTTCTGTTTATGCGAAGACGCTTTTAGGAGCAAATTAGCAGCTAAATTATCTGAAAACCCAATCTGCACCAGTGGCAAAATCAATTTAGGCTTGGCAATGAAGTGGTGAAAATAAATGTCTTTTGCTGAAATTTCCTTGAAATCCAGTTGCAGGCACAATTATATTATCTTTCCCCACGCACAAACCTCATAAAAGCTGTGTTCCCAAAAGACCTCAGACAGCTATTTTGAAAGATTTTTAAGCAATGGGTGAGGAAATGATATGCATTCATTTCTTTAACTCTTAGCAATCTTAAAATGACTATTTTTGTGTTCCTATTCATTTGATTTACATTACATAATTATTTAAATGTAATTACATATTTACATGGTTAATAATTTTGCATTCTGCATCAACAGATTTGAGCCACTTCCCACTTTTTTTTCCTATATGTTTCCAAATCAGAAAACTTGCCTAAAAAGGATGTTTTTATTTCAACAAAACAAGAGTGATGGACAAACACTTTTCATCAAATTCACATCATAAAATGTGATACTGACAAAGTTTTCTAAATTTCTAAATGCAACTCAGTCACAAATGAGGAAAAAAGAAACACCTCTACAATAATGCTAATTTCTGCTAGCACCCCTATGGGAGTATGTTAGTGCTCAGTTAATGGTGATTCACATGAACCTTTTTTTTTGGTCCATCTGGATTGAATACAGATATTTGAAGCTTGTAAAAGAAATTCTGTTTTAGAACATATGCTCTTGCATAGAGCTGTTTTTCATTTGTAAAACTTCCAATTTCCAAAGTCTACAGTAACGCTTTTTCTCAAAAATGGTCCACATATTGGAACTTAAATATGATGGTTGATTCCACTGTCAGTTCCTAATTATGTTGATGATTAATCAGATACATTAGACCTTCAGTTCATCCCTCGAAGTCCTAACCAACAGGAGAGCTCGCACAGCTATATGTACACAGAGCAAAAAACCTGTCATTGGATAATTGCCAGGGCAAAAATTTCACAACCTGACTTGTGGCAGTGATGGCATCCTGTGACAGTGCCATGTTTAAAGTTACCAAGCTCTTCAGTACAACCCCTTCTACTGCAACTTTTTATCTATGAAGACTGCATAGCTAAATACCTAATGTTATACACCTGTTCTCATTGACAGGAGAGGTGTCCACATACTTTTGGCCATATAGGGTAATTAATTATCTGCACATGATCTGCCTCCTGCTTTATCTTTCATTTTTGGTCTTAGGATCCTCAGTTGAGAAGATGTAAATAAAGTAAATTAACGGAGTGTTATAAAAATACATCTCAATTTTCATTCCATTTGCAGCTGGATTGACTCTTAAGCAGAGTGGGAAAGTAAACAAGCAGGGAAGGTTCAATCTTTTTGGACATCTGTTTATTTTTCCATTCCTGAAACTGTACGCTTTCTTTTCTTAACCACAGTAATTCCATGGCCTGTCTGCTGTATGTATTTTTTTCATTTTTTCCCCTTCTCTCTTATGCATTTATCCAAACCTGCCCAACTCTACCGCTCCTCCATTTCCAGCTCCTGAGAGGACGCCTACCTAGCCGTGGGCAGATAAGTGAACAGTAAGAGCTGTGTGTGTGCGAGTGTGAGTAAGTGTATGTTGAAGCAGCCCTTCACTCATATGCCTGCATTAAACTTTGCCTCAGATGGCACAGAAAGTCTTTTAACTGGAAAGCTGGAGGCCAAGACTTGGCAAAAGCAATCAAACCTCTAAATCAACCGTGTATACAGGCTATAAGTGTCAGAAACAAAAGAACTGCCATTCAGTCAACTGGCATGAAATTAGGACACAGCAAGAATCTTATTCTGTAAAACTTCATTGTGATGCCTTGTTGCCACAGAACGTCTTGAAATTCAACAACAGAGGCTGTTTACAAATATCAGTAACAAAACTTTTCTCTAATGGGTAAAGAAGGTTGGGAAATGGTAACCAAAAATTTGTATTGTATTGTTTTGTTACAAACACATTCGAATCAAGTAAATTCATTGAGACTATATATATATATATATATATATATATATATATACACATATACATATATATATACACACACTATATATATACATTATATATAATATATATATATATATATATATATAAAATACAGAAATAGTCCACAATTACTTGGAACAAAGTCTGATTATGCTGACAAAACTGACAAAACAAAGAATGTTTTTGACTTAAAGTTACCATTTAGGAGATATATTAGCTTTTGTTCCGACAGCAACAATATATGTTTTATTGAGATATGAATGGTTTGAAAATAGTTTATTAATGGTTATATATGGTGCCAACATTCAGCTTTGACACACAGCTGCGCTTGTCAACTCCCAGCACTTTTCAGTTTCTCTATGTTTTCATCTGTGCACATTTTGCCATTACCAGACATGGCAAGAGTAGCCTAATTTCATTAATATCTGGATAAAATAATGAAAATAAATTTACCTTCACAAAAAAACATGAGTAGCAGTACAAATATATAAGGTCAAAAAACAGCTAAAGTACTGAATAACTTCTAGATCTGCAGTGGAACTTCTTAGTAAATCTAACATCTATCAGCATAGGAAAATTTTTCAGATTCTTTTACTCTGAAAGAAAATGCTAAAGCTTCAAAGTCAGAAGTGTGAACAATCTCAAAGTGGTACAGCTAATTTTCCCAACAAAACAACAGAATTAAATACAAAAAAAGGAATTAGAAACTTAGTATGAAATGCTAAAATGTGATTCCCTTACTCACTAATATGTTTAAGTAGAAGTATTATGATTTGAAAATAATCAGGAAATGTAACTTCCACCTCTGGCTGTTACTGCATTAAATTAAACCTATAATGAGACCACAAAAAAGCCCAGATGCCACATGGCTTTAAATTTACACACAGTGAAGTCTTTTAGATAAACAGAACAACTAATGATCTGTTACCTCAGCTAACATTACCGGGCTAGTCCTTTTTACCTCATATATTTGAACTCGATAATGCGGTGAATTCATGAATGATATTGAAAGTTTTATTCCAAATTTAGTAGTGTGAGGGAAAAAAGGTTAACTTAATATTTAATGGAGCTCTCACTACAATGCTTTCTATAGCTGCGCAACTCTGTTTGTGGTGGTCTGTTGTGTGGTGACCTTTAGAGACTGACAAGAAGACACAGCAAGCAGGTCTAACAGCCCATCTTTTTTCTCAGTTAATTAACGAAAATAGATATTATTTAGGCAGTAAAAAGTTTATATAGGTACCAGCAGGCAGGTTTGGTGGGTCTCAAAGGAAGTAAAACCAAACTACAATTTAGTTTGCTGGACAAATGGGTAAAAATTTTGGTCATATTGTAGCATAGGGGGTTCTCAGAAGAAACTCGATGGA
Organism: Colossoma macropomum; assembly: GCF_904425465.1. Lineage (NCBI taxonomy): Eukaryota > Metazoa > Chordata > Actinopteri > Characiformes > Serrasalmidae > Colossoma > Colossoma macropomum. The sequence continues at coordinate 4,344,924 of NW_023494794.1, forward strand.
GACAAGGTCATAGTCCATAACTCAGCTTTATTGTCTTAACTCACAGAAACCACAGGCAGCCAAAAGCATGAAAAAAATGTTCATTTTTAAACTAAATACAACCCGTAAACACATGAACATTACTTATTACATGTTCTTGAACATCCTAAAATGGAAACTGCTAACATGTATTGACTTAAAATCAAACATATCTAAAGTTTCTTGGCAGTTTGATGTGCCTGAGCTTTAAGTTTCCTCATTTTGAAAAACTGTTTGATGCAACTCAGTGCATTTCATTGTATGGTCATGATATGAATTCAGGCTTGAGGAGTTTACAGTTTATGCAGAGGCAGGAACCTAATGTTGAGCATGATGAAAACAGAGGTCTGTCACCTCACATGAGGACATTCACTATCAGAAAACACATTTTATTCAGTGAAATATTGCAAGACCCCCTCCCAAGTTCAATTTTGTCTTATAGGGGGTCCCTTTCTCTTATGGGAGGACCAGGACATCCCCAGCCCCCCTCAATTCGAACCCTGCTGAGAATGAAAGAAAGAGAAGAGAGAGAGAGTGAGGAAAGAGTAGTGAGCTTCATTTGATATGAAAATGAGAGCTTGTGTGTGGGTAATTATACCTTTGGAAATGTGTATTTAAGCAAACTGCCTGCAGAGCATCATCAGCACGCTGACATGTGATGCTCTATTAGACAAGGCTGTTATGAGGCTAGTGTTTTAATTGGGCTTTGGGAGAAACAAGTAGCTTATCAGCAAAAGACAACAGCCTAACATGCGCATGAGGTATTTTGACTCGGATACACTGCGTACATTTCACACTTTTTTCTCGGAAAGTCTTCCAAAACAACATGTAGTTTACACCACTATTTTTAAAAGCTGTTACCACCATTAGAGCAGACTGTACAGCAGTAGCAGCTGATGCTTTCTCACACTTCGGAAGCACAGGTGGTGATAATCTAATGGTAAAAAAATTGAGCACTCAAATTACTGCTCAAAAGTTTGACATCACTTGTCTTATTAAGGTAATATTGTTTTAGATACAATAAATTGTAGATTTAAATGCGAAAAACTACACAACAAAAGGTATTTTTAGATGTTTTATCTACAACCCCATTTCCAAAAAAGTGGGGACGCTGTGCAGGATGTAAATAAAAATAGCATGCAGTGATATGCAAATCATTTAAAGCATATTTTTAAAGGAAACTAATACAAAGGCAACTGAGAAATTTGATTGTTTTTTGAAAAATATATGCCCATTTTGAATTTGATGCCAACAACATGTTCCAAAAAGTTGGGACAGGGGCATGTTTACCACTGTGTTTCATCACTTCTTCTTTTAACAACACTCTAAGTGTTTGGGAACTGAGGAGACCAACTGCTGTAGTTTTGAAAGTGAAATGTTTTCCCATTCTTACTTGATATAGGATTTCAGTTGCTCAACAGTTTGGGGTCTCCTTTGTCGTATTTTTCATTTCACAATGCACCAAATGTTATCAGTTTAGCAAGCGGACTCTTTACTATGGAGCAATGCTGTTGTAATACATGTAGAATGTGGTTTGGCAGTGTTGTGCTGAAATAAGCAAGGCCTTCTCTGAAAAAGACGTCGTCTAGATGGCAGCAAATGTTGCCAAAACCTGTATATATCATTCAGCATTAATGGTGGCTTCACAGATGTGCACGTCACCAATACCACGTGCACTAATGAACCCCTTTACCATCATGAATATTGGTTTTTGAACTGTGCACTGATAAGCTGAGTGGTCTTTATCCCAGAGGACACAGTGTCCATGATTTCCAAAAAGAATTTCAAATGTTGATTCATCGGACCACAGGACACTTTTCCATTCTAAATGAGGTTGGGCCCAGAGAAGGTGGCAGCATTTCTGGATCCTATGTAGGTACAGTTTCTTCTTTGCGTTTTAGAGTTTTAACTTGCATTTGTGGATGCAGTGATGTTTTCACAGACAGTGGTTTCAGTGTTCCTGAACACATGAAGTGATTTCTACTACAGAATCTTGTCTGTTTTTAATGCAGTGCCACCTGAGGGCCCAAAGATCATGGCCAGCAATTGCTGTTTTTTGGTCTTGTCCCTTGCATACAGAGATTTCTCCAGATTCTCTGAATCTTTTAATGTTATTATGTACCATACATGATGAAAAGCAAAATTTCTTTGCTATTTTATGTTGAGAAACGTTATTCTTGAATTGTTGTACTATTTGCCCAAGCAGTCTTTCACAGAGTGGTGAACCCTTCCTCATCTTTACTTCTGAAAGACTCAGCCTCTCTGAGATGCTTTTTTATACTCAATCATGTTACTGACCTGTTGCCAATTAACCACTAGGTGTTTTTTTGTTTTTATTTTAGCATTACACAACTTTACCAGTCTTTTGTTGCCCCCGTACCAACTTTTTTGGAACGTGTTGTTGGCATCAAATTCAAAATGGGCATATATTTTTCAAAAAACAATAAAATTTCTCAGTTTCAACATTTGATTTGCTGTCTTTGTACTATTGTCAATGGAATATAGAGATGAAATAATTTGAACATTATTGCATTTTGCTTTTATTTACATTTTGCACAGCATCCCAACTTTTTTTAGAAACGGAGATGTATTTAGAATGATTTTGTGCTTTTAGTTTGTGCCGTCGTCCTTCAGAATTTCCATTTTTTCTGTCTTTTACACATTTGACCTTCATGTACAGTCCAGTGTGGCATCATAACCAAACTTCCAGCTTACAATGTCAAAGCAGACAGATTTTAAATAAGGATCAGCACTTTGTTTTCCGACAAGCGTCAAGTCACGCTGACTCAGACTGACAAGACAAAACAACAGGACCAACAGAAGGGTAAAGAGATTTGTCTGGCATTTATAAAAATGTCAAAAGTGGTAATATCCTGGGAGAAGCTAATGCACATTGAGGCTTTGGGAGTGGAGTCAGGTTATATTTATTTACAGAGGTGATTAAAGGTAAAATCCCTGAGAGGATTTCGACCGCAAACCATAAAATCCCTTAAAAAGTCAAAGCCAAGGCTCTTTGTACGAACCCACTCCAAACAGCCAATGCAAGGAAAAAAAGAAGGTTAAAAATGTATTTATTTATTTATTTATTTATTTATTTATTTCAGGAGCCTATTTATCCAAAGGTCACTATGGGAATCCTTGCTTACAAGCAAAAGAGATATTAATTCATTCACAAATTAAAATTCCAAATATAAACCAATTAATAGATCAAAACAGCATTCTGCACCAAGGCCATTCAGCATTTGTTTTAAGTGAGATATGAAAAGATTACTGAAATATACATAAAAATGTCATTCATTTTTTCCCAGCACACAGAACAGTGGTGGAAAATGGAACTATTAGAGTAAGCTGTCCTTGCTTCACACTTCTAAGTGACAAGATTGAAGTGAAGTCAGATGGTAATTTCTAAATAAAAACTAAAGGAATTGAAGGAATCACTGTGACCTTCATCACTTTAGATGCCAATTACAAAAGATACATGTGCACAAATTCCTTGGTAATGAAATAATGTAAGCAGAATAAATGTGTTATGCTCCCAGAACAAAACCTTGTATCTCAAAAAAAAAATACATTTTACAGGAAAAAGAAAATAACTCAAGTTCCATTTGAAGTTAAAATAATCAATCATTTTGGTCCATTTCTCATGTCTATTCTTCTGATCATCATTAAATTAAAACACAACCTAAAGTAGATGGTTTTCATGTTATGTCAAAAACTCAAAAATGGAGATGGATGGTTTTGTTTCATCAGTGATCATGTGCCCTGTCCGTACACTCATTGGCCATTTTATCAGAAACACCTACAACATAAATACACTTTATTGCCCCCCTATTGCTGCAACTGATCAGCCCTTCAATTGAAAAGATCCACCACAAGACCACCCTTGACCATATATTATTTGGGTGGTGGACCATTCTTAGCACAGCATTGGCATCTACATGGTAAAAAGAGTCTACTGGTACAAGTGTACCAGGCACAGCAGTGTTCCTGGATTGTTTTGGTTGGCGGTGAACGGTCCACCAGCCATAAAATCCAGCTGACAGTGGTCCTGTAGTCAGAAATGGACCACTGATGAGTTAGAGCATGGCTAAAACTCTAACTGTACACTGATACTGTAAGTGTTTCCAATAATAAGTGTACTCAGTGTTTTAACATCTCGGCAACACTGATAAAGTCTTACTTTCATACCAGCACTACACACAATGACATGCTACTACCATGCTGATATCAATGCTGCGCTGTACAGTCAGTAGCTTAATACTTACAAAGTGCACATATACAGTTGGTGTTCATGATAAAATGGCCAGTGAGTGTAGATACAAGGTAGATATTTCTAATAAACAGCAACTCTGTGTTTATATGAAGTAGGGAGCTAGAGATAAGCATTGCACTTGTCTTTGGTGATGGTTTTTCAGTCTAGCAGACAGATGTTCAGTTTGTCTTGATCTTCTTGCCAGGTTTTCAGAACAGAACAACTATCATTCAGTGATCCCAAATTCGCTACAAAGAACAAATGTGCCATGTCCTGTGATCCTTTCAGATCAGCCGCAAAGAAAAAATGGGTAAGAAAAATCCCTTGTCTTATTTTCGAGAACAATTAACAGTTCTTCTTCGATTAAATGCTCGAGCTGGAGAAATTCTTCTGAGGATTTAAATGGAGCATAACGTCGTTGTCCAACTAAAACCATGTATCTCCATTTTTGCTGATTTTCAATTTTCTACATCATTTCAACACACCAGCTGTCCTTTACGTTGTGTGAAAATTCCATGATGAACGGACTAATAGAAATACTGTAAAATCAGTTGGATTCAAACCTCTTTACATTAACTTACATTGAAATGTTCTCTTATAGGGGTAAAGTCACTTTTCTGGAGATACTTATTTTTCTTTGGACAGCAACGATAATCAAAACTAAGTGTACACACATAAGCTGCAACTGACCCAGAGACACATAATGAATTATGTTTTCCACTCGCCCATGTGTTAGTTTAGGGCCCTAAAGCAGTGGAAGTTTTTTGAAGCTTATAAAATTGCATGTTATAGTGACCTCAATATCATCCAAAACAACCAAAACATGTGTGTGTAAAATGTTCATATTTCTGAGCCCAAAGAATACAGATGTGGACACTGAAAACACATAATTCTGTTCATTTTATGCTTATCCAGTTGTTCCCACTAAATTAGGAAAAGTCATTAAATATGAAGCAGAGACGCCAATCATTAATTTAAAGACATTAAACACTGAATGGGGTCAATTTGCCACCTTTTGTAAGGTTGCCACTTCAGAGATGCCTGTTTTTCTTTGGACAGTGACGATATACATGTATTTATACAAGTATTGTGCGAACAACTGACCAATATAATGGTGGGACCAATATAATTGGAGGGCTAAAACAATAAAACAAAGTTTGGTTTTGTTACATCACATTACCTCAAATGATGCAGAGATTTTGACTGACCCCACTGCAAGGACAACATAGAAAATGCATCTAATGTCTTTATCTTTACAAAATCAGCATTTGTTAAATTATCTACATTTAAATTACTAACAAGCTTCGTGTGTATTTAAAATAATTCATTCATTCACTTCTTCTCATGCCTCTCAGCAGACAGAAGGGCCTATCATCTTCTCTGGACAGGCTAAGCCCATCCAGGACGCCTCTTGATGCCATGCTTGAGGTGTGCAGTGCTTATGAATAGGTTTCGGTGAGAATTTTTGCTTTTAGGCATTCACTGCTGTTCTCTGATTTTATGGCTTTAAAGTGAATTAAGTCTGATAAATAGAATGCTGATGCCATTGTAAACTGTTCTCAGGTGCACTCCAGATAGAAAGAAGTGCAACGTGACAAAACATATTGATGGGTCAATTTTCCCTCTAATGAGAAGTCTGAGAATCTGGCAAATTAGTCAGAGTAGTTAATGATCACATTACCATTTGACTTTTCTCTGCTAATTAGAGTCATCTGAAATCCTGACAGTGTATCATTAAACACTCTGCATTCGACTTGCAGTTCAGTGGAAACATCTCCCTGCTTGCGTCGTACTGAGATTATGCCAAGGAAGGAGGGGAACCATCAATGAAAGTGCTGTTTCAAAAGTCGCAGTGAGACCATACTGAGTAAAAACAAGATTCTCGTAGAGATTCTTGTACTGTTCCATTTCCTCAGTGCACATCAGCACCTTAAAAGGTAACCACTGCTCACATGTGAATTTCTTTTCTTTTTCCAGCCATGCTGTGGTTGCTGAAACATCCAGAAGGACTCTAAGACCCTGTTTACACCTGGTCACTTCATGTGACTAGCATATGGATTGTATCCTGATAGGATTTTAGCCACATGTATTTAAACTTGGTAGTCAAAATGTGTCTTTGGTTAGTTGGACTGAAATCTGATTGCTGTGGGGGATGGAATATGCAAATCCGCTCATTATGCAGAGACCAATTACCAATTGTTTGTCCATTCAGCCTCTTCATCTGCAGCTTGTTTGCACAGTAGTGTCTGTCCATTTTGCTGCTAAGCATTTTGTTTCATCTGGTGCAATTACCTTCCGTGCAGATGCGGATCACATGCCCTGTGACGTCCTGCATGGGGAGGCATTTCAGTTGTATTGGGTGGAGTTTTGGTTGTCAGAGGTGTCTTGGAGAGACTGATGCATTTACACTGCTATAACATGTGGCTCAACTGCATCTCTGACCCCTCCTGATGCGGTTCAAATGACCAGACTTGTATCTGTTTTGAATGCGTCCTGGGTGCATTTACACTTGTATTTTTATGTGGTTTGGCCTTACCCAGATATAATCCTGATACTCAAGAAGCATGAAGTGACTTCATGTCTGGATTGTATCCTGATAAGATTTTAGCCACATGCATTCACACTTGGTAGTGAAATGCATCTTCGATTTGTTGGACTGTAATCCGATTGCTGTGTGGGACTGAATACACAAATCCGCTTGTTACATGGCCAGGTGTAAATGTGGTCTAAGGGTGCATTTATACTTGCAGTTTGGTTTTCTTGGTCTGGACCAAAGCAGAAATTGATACATTTTGCATTTTAATTCTGGTTTGCTTAGCATCACACTAACATATTTAACATTGAACCTAAAGATGTAAACAAGTCATACAAGGAAAAGGTCAACAGATTTTATGACATACAATAACTGTGACAATGTCCACTGAACTTTCTGAATCATGCTGTTCTCATGTGGTTCCATCTGAGCTTATTGGTTTTATTTATGTCTTGTTTCATCAGTTTTGTGATATTAGCACACTAAGCCATGAGACTGTGTTACTGTGGTTTTGCATGACGCAATGAAATCCCCATAACAGCCTAGAGTGGTTTAAAGCTTAAAATACTGGTGTCTTAATACATAACATTATTTATGTGTGCAGTCAAATGTGAATTTTACAATGACTTCAAACGTGCATCAGCCTCATTTTAAAACAAACTATCTGTTCAATAACTACAGATTCAGAGCTTATGAAAAGATGATAAAGCACAAGCATGTGTCAACACAACATCAGAAACGTATCTTTTCCATGTGCTAAAGATATTCTGCAGAAAGGAGGTGACTTAATTCTGTCTTCGGTCCGTATTGTGTTCATACTTCAAATAAACCTCAGCAGAGTTCGTTATGAAGCAAACTGAAACTAAACAGCTCAGGGGGTCTTGGTCCACTTATTTTGGTGCACATCAGAGTCCGGATGGCAGTATTCTCACTTGCCCTAATGAACTGCACTAACAGAGCAATCACACTAAAGCTTGTTTTAATCGGACCAAATCTGCACCCTGAGCCAAAGCTATTGTTGCGTATGGGAAAAATCAAAAGCGCTTTTCAAAGCCACTCATGTTGCCCATTTTTTGAACAAAATGTTCCAAAGCCATTATGTTTTACTGTATGTACATTTTCCCAGTGCATGTTCAGATATGAAGCATCCTTCCACTGTGATAAGACAACTCAACACTATGAGTCTGAAAGGATGTGTAGCAGTCAAAAAGCCCTTGTTTAGAAAACGAGAAGCTTGTTATCGGGATGATTTGGCTAATGAGAAGCAGAAGATGCCACCAACTTCTAAGACTGAACTTTGGAGGTGTGAAAAATAACCCTGAAGATTTCTTTGAAAAACTGAAAGCAAGTCTCCTGAAATGAATGAAAGTTGTAATAAGGGCACAAAATAGACACACTAAATACTGGGAAAAAATTATATTTGATTTAGTTGAGGCCTTTGTGTCATTCCTTTACATATATGTCTGTGCTCACACTGAATAATGAACAATTTTTACATAATAATCATTTTGACTGGAAATTAAATAAATGAAAGGGAGGTCTCTGACTTTTGCACAGCACATGCAGAAATGCTTCTATTTCTACTATTTCTACACGCAGAAATGTTTCTATTTCTACTTCTATTTCTAAATGTTTCTATTTTTTTTCAAGGTATTTCTTACCTTGTAATTTAAATAATACAGTAATATGCAGAGGTAAAATGTACTTAGGACAAAATGCACTGACTTCTGAACTCATCAGTTAACCACAAACGGCTAACTACATGTCCTCAGAGGTCCAAGTCCTCCATAGCTGAGAAAATCTGAATCTAACCTGAGGAGTCTGATTTGGGACAGATTGGTCTGAGTGCAGAAAAGAAAGAAAATAATCTAAACCAAATTACTAAGGGTAGTATAATCCATACACCAACATACACCCTTAATATAAAGTTCACATGTGGCCTTCCTGAGCTCAGTATCACTCAGTCGGAACTATTTTTTACTTCTCTGCCATACTTTTGCATAGTCAGCAAAACTGCTGACCAATGCTATAATCCTTTTGGCACTATTAGAATTTCCTTTGAATCATATTTTGTTAAAACTATAACATGCATTAAATGGTCCATAACATGGAAAAGCAAATTTTCTGCCCATTTTTTGGTCGTGGAGGTCTTTGAGGTAGTATGCAAACAATTTTAAAACATATCATTCACTCCTGCAACCACATATACAGAATTTAAGCTTTTGTGATGACAAAAAATCCACATTTCCACATTTCCATATATCCTCTGTCCAGCCTACAGCAAATTAGCGCACCCATGAGGAGTGTTTCAGCCCAGACTGCTTTTTGAATGAGGCACAACACAGATCAGCATATCAGTAAGGTCATTTATGCATATCAGTCTCAAAGGCACAGTAAAACAAACAGTTAAAGGGGTAAAGAGAGGTTGGAAAAAGCTTATGTAAAAATGAAATATGTCTGTTTTTATTACATGAACCTACACTGATGTTTTAAGTGGGCCTTAGTTGGGGTGATAAAATAGGGGATATAGCTATGGATGTGGTGATGAGAATGCTAGCAAGCAATGCCGGAGTGGATAATCAGGAGAGTCGGGAGTATTCCTAGTGAGCTGGTTACTGTGAGCTAATGTATAAACTCACGCATATAAGCTCAAGAAACCTCAGACAAACTACAGATGTTATATCCAGGTGTATATCTGAAGCACTTTAGGGGTTAAACCAGCTAACTGAGTCTAGTATAGTGGATAGAGATTAGATAAAGCTGAAGTTAGTTGAAAAAGGAAAAAGGTACTTAAGAAGGATGAGGACATATCCGAGCAGGTGGGCAGTGAGAAATGCTGACCTTAACTTAAGTAGCATTATTTGTAGCATACTGACTGTAATGACTGTCACATTTAAGATAAAAGCTTTTGCCAATTTTATCACTAGCTAGCCACCTTGGTCATCTCAGTATAGCATATAAATAATAACAAAGAGAAAAATGAAGATGAAAATGCATAGATTTTACAAAAAAAAAAAAAATCTGCATAAAGGCAATGCTCTGTGTCTGTGTAGCAGGAGAAATACACTTAGCGAATGTGGTCTGCATCATATAACTCCTGGTCTGAAAGCAAGTCCTCCTCTCTAGCCCTGCTAGCCATCTTTGTAATAGAAGCGCACACACACCCCAATACACAGTACACATGTGGCCCTTCTGAGCCCAACATCACTCAGCTAGAACCATTTTTTACTCCTCTACCCAGCTTTTGCATAGTCAGCTAAAGCAAAACTGCTGACCAATGCTATAATCCTTTGGTTCCTGTTTGAGTCCCCATTGCATCACTCTCTTATGTTGGAGCTTTAAGGTTTATTAAATCTGATGCAAAGAATGTTAGTTACCTGAATTCATGAATATGTGTTGATACACTGCCAGGCATTAATTAAAGCGGGAGAAATGGTGAGAATGCAAGATGCAAGACAGCGAGAAAGACAGCAGCACCCATTGAGAATAATTTCCACTATATCTCCCACCCCTTTCGCTGTGTTTTGCTTTTTTAGCGTTTAGCAGCTTTGCGCGTCAGGGGTTTTACAAACCGAATTTGCCCTGTTTGGCCCTTTTTTTCCCCCATCTCTGCAAATCCTACACTGCATCATACAAAATACACATATTTGTGTTTGCATGCCTCTATTCTACCTCTATTTCTAACACTCAGCAAACACAGTCAGGTAGAAAATGAAATAGTTTTATTCTGAAAAATAACCAAAGTCACACATTCAAATATTAAACTAGCAAGCTTAGAGAAAAATGATGACTTTAGGCCTTCTGGAAGTCCTACATATGTTACTAGCTGCAAATACTAGCGGTAGCATTACCAATGCATTTCAGTCAAATGTTTGAAATGGAAAACAGTTGCAGTCGCCAGGGCTCCTTACTCTGAAACTGCAACATACAGGATTCTAGCTTCAAATTAAAAAACATGGAACGTCTTTTACAAGCTGAAAAATGTCAGTGTTCAACCTTGAATAGACAAAAAATAAATAAATAAATAAATAAACGTGAATCGCTATTAGCTTAGACTTGTTTATTATATATTTCTTAGTATTATATATATGGACATGGCAAAGTTAGAACTTGTCCTACATGTCTGTCCCAGAATTCCTACACGTTACTTAAACATGGCTATCTGGATCCCTTACAACCGACTGATTCTCCTGTTATTTTCACTACACAGCGTCCATGCATGTCTGTCTCAATCTCTGTGTTGTCAACTCTTGCTACTTGTTAATAACCATATTCTCCTTTATATAAACATTGTTTAAAGTTAAAGGTCGCCTGTGTGAACATGCAGAGATCTGTCTGTCGTGAATGTTTCCCCACTTTCAAATTTAGAATCATTTTCACCCACACCCAAACTAAGGTATTTTGGGGGGTAAACTGTGAACCTGGCAACAATGAATGAGTGGTGTAGATTAGAGATCAGAAATGGGAGAGAGTGAAATGATACTGCAATGACAAAAATAAAATTTGACAAAATGACAAATGACAAAAAAGTAAAATTTCCACATGTGAGTTGGAACAACCCACTTCCAAATGCTGCTTAGTTTAACTAGTTATTATCTAGCCAGCTAATGTTAACATGACAGCTATTTGTAAAGATACTCTTGTTGGCCTTTGTTTATTAGCCTGGTGTAGTATGATCTATGTAGCTAGATAATTAATTTTTGTCCCCTCTTGACATTAAAACATGTCAAATGTAGGCTAAATAACACATTGTGGATGACAGCATACAGAACTATACAATACACAGACATGCCAAAAGTCAAGGGACAGCTGTATGTAAATTGTTACCTCAGGGGACGGCTTGGGAACAGCCACACATATATAGGTTATGAGGTGTTATCTTGTGAGGTTCAACACTGGCCAGTGTGCTCATGACAAGGGAGCATGATAGTGGGTGCCAGAGGGATGGTCATAGAATATATCATTGAAGGCATTACCACCCACAGTGGACAGCGCAGTGGCCGCCCACAGGTGCTTAATGATCATGGCTGGCGCAGTCTGGCTAGAATTTTCTGTGCAAACAGACAAGCCACTCTGGCAGAAATCACATCCACATTCAATGCAGGAGGCCCCCACACATCTTGAGATGAAACGGTTACCGGTTTCACGGTAAACCGCGGTAAAATTAATGACGGTTAGTAGTACCGTTTGAACTTTAAAAAGTATCGTTAAAAACGCGGTCGATTACCGTGGTGTGAAAACTCGGAGATTCAGAGATATTTCAGCCTTCTAAGAAGACCAAGTCTGACGCTTGGTCATATTTTGGGTTTTATAAGGATGCAGAAGGAAAGTTAATTGAAGATGACCACCCTGTCTGCAGAACAGGCCTAAAGAAAATAGTGGCGAAAGGGGGCAACACATCAAACCTTACGAGTCATCTTCGCGACCACCACCCGCTACTTTTTAGAGAATGCAAGGTTAACTTTAACAGAGAAGCCTGTGGGGACGAAATAGAAGAAATGTCACGGTTTGTGTGGTTTAACTTATGTTTATGGTTCGTTAATAATTAAGCTTTTAGCGTAAAAAAACAAAAAACAAAAAAACAAACAATCGGTGAATCAACTGTGAATCGAAACTAAAGCTTTTAACACACATTTCTGTGGAGCAGAGTCTCCAAAATGAGCTCTGAGTTAACAGTCACACAAGCTCTGGAATGAGACGCTGCAGAGGTTCAATCTGCACAGCTTCCCTTTCTCGTCTTGGTTGCAGTGTTTACTGTCTGAGAAGAGAATAACAATCTCAAATCACTCAGTGTCCCCTACATAGTGCGCTACTGTTCAAACAGTAGTACAAACATGATCATCATTAACAAGCAGTTGAGTTTTAAATAGGGAATTTGTAGCCTGTTGTTAATGTTGATTATAAATGACTTAGTCGAACGTTTCATGCACTCTTTGGCTGAAGGATTTGCTATTTCATGATCCACAAAGTGCACTACATAGGGAAGATAGTGTGCTTTGGGATGGGACCTTGCGCGAGTAAACACTGTGTGCTGATTTTAGGAAAAGCAGAGTTTAATCAGAGATTAAACTTTAGGAGTGTTTCTGCTGCAGCTCAGATGCATGTTAATTTTAAGTTATGTTTTAGTTTTAAAATGCTTTTAGAGAAGCAGCTCCACAGGTGAAGACACACTGTGTGAGTCTGCAGCTCACAGCACGGTCACGCAGTTCCTCTGTGATTTTGGCTGTTTTTCCTGGTGCACTGTGTTGATTAGGGGTTCAGCGCCACAGCGGCACAATAATGCTGCAGCTGCAGTTAGGACAGAAATCCCCCGAGTGCAACACTTCTTAGAAGTAGTAATTTTCCATTAAGACCCACCTCAGAGTTGGTCCAGATTTAATTCTCTATGCAGGGAAATCCCTAGTTATTGTAATTAATAATAATAATAATAATAATAATAATAATAATAATAATAAGAAGAAGAAGAAGAAGAAGAAGAAAATAATTACAACAGTAATAATAATAAGAAGAATAACAGTAATAGTAATACATTTGCTATTCTTTTGTTTACAGAGTATTACACGTATTGTAATACAAAACTAATACTACAAATGTATTGACCTTATTTTTTAATGTTTATGCAAACAAAAAGTGCATATTGCTGCCAATTCTATTTGTCTTAATATAAAAGTTGGTGAAACGAGTTTCAGTTTGTGTGTCAGTATTTATTTATTTATCTTACTTTTCAATACATTTGAACAATATCGCAATAATACAGATAATCGTGATAATTTTGGTCATGATAATCGTGATATGAAATTTTAATATCGTTTTATCTCTACACACATCCCACAGGCCAGTGCAGTGTTCTTTAGCTTCCATGGGATATGGGAGCAGAAGACCCACCAGAGTGCTAACACCATGACACCTGACACAGGACCTCACCTGGGCTCATGAGGTTGCTAACTGGACCCTAGAGGACTGGCAACATGTGGCGTGGTCCGTTAAGTCACAGTACCAATTGTTTTGGCCTGGTAGTAGGGTTTGTGTGTGGCGCAGACTCCATGAGGCCATGGACCCCAGTTGTCAACAAGACACTGTGCAGGCGGGTGGTGGTTCCATTCTGGTGTGAGGTATGTTCTCATGGCATAGATTGGGTCCAGTGGTCTGCCTAAACACGTTTCACTGCTTGGTGACCATTTGCAGCCCTTCATGGACTTCACATACCCCCACAGTGATGGGATATTCCAGCCAGATAATGCACTGTGCCATCAGGCCCAAGTCCAGAACTAGTTCTGAGGAGCATTCTGGAGAGCTCCAACGAACGGTGTGGCCTGCACGTTCGCCCGACATGAGCCCAGTCAAGGATTTATGGGATGTGATGGAGAGGTCCATTCGCATCCAATATCCTGCACCTACAAATACCACAGAGTGGAGACTAGAGGGGGTCCTACACAATACTAGTTCCTGTCCCATGACGTTTAGCCATCAGTGTATATGAAATATACAGTGGTACCCAAAAGTCTGAGACCACTACTAAATATGTTTATATTTTAAATTATCTTCAAAAGTCTGTATTACAAATTATATCAATTTAAGAGGAAAGCAGAGTTTTTAAATGTTGAATTTCTGAATTTCTTATTATTCGATACATCCCCTTTTTTGCCTTAATGGCTGTGTGCACTCAAGTTGGCATGGACTCGCAAAAGCTTCTGATCAGTAGATTAAATCCACCTGAGACTAGTCTGAACACAATGGGAAGAATGAAAAAGGATGGAAGAACTAAAAAGTCTGACCTCAACATGGTCAATTTCACAAATTTGCTTATGTTTGAATAGTGGCAGTGAATAGTGGCAAAATGTTTAATATTTCTTCTTTATTTTTCTCAAAACTTTATTTTTTGTCATTTCATTTTGTCACTTTTTCAAGATTCTAAAACTTTATTGTTTATCTCCAGTTTCAAAGGGGGGCGGAAAAATCTTTCAATGTCATCTTAGACTTTTGGACCCCCTGTTTATGATACACACTACTTGCTAACTAGTGGAACAATGGAATACATTGCATGCGACTTTGAATATTTTTAAACTGCTTCAAGTAACTGTCAAGTTGCACTGAAGTGATGTCTCACTATGAGAAGCCAGATTAAGTGCAGTGGGGTTGTGTGATTATGATTACTAGAATTATTGTGTCTCCTACAGTGATTGCATCTATTAACTACAGCTAACAGCGATTGTACACTAAAGTGCAGTCACACGCACTCTACAGGAATGACGACGATTTGTCACACCGCTTCAACACCTGTATGATTCATCTGAGCACACACATACAACACTCAATGGGAGCACTGGAGGTAAAACAGCTTGCTCACAAAACACCGTCATTAAAGCACTGTTTCACATACTTTTTCCTATTTATAACTCAATTGATTTTCACTGCTACATGGAACGTGTTAATTGCAGCCTCTTGAAATGAACCAACTGTACAGATTCAAACTGCCATCATCGTAAACATACTATTAATTATAAAGTAGTGAAACGTAAGGATGAGCTTTACTGCAATTAAGGTATAAAAAAGAGGTGCTAATTTCTTCAAAACTTTAGTTCTTATTTATTCCCTCCTAAAAGTTCTACTTTGCTAACTGCAATAGAATCGTTTTAAATATTAGAAAAAAAACTATTCCAGTTCTAAACTGGCACTTATAAGCAGTGTTTGAGTAGTTACTCAAAAATAATAATCCACTTCAAATTACTAATTACTTCTCTCAAACTGTAAAGGAAATCCTTTACTCATTACTTCTTTGAAAATGTAAAGCAAATTCTCAATAGTTAACTTCTAAGTTGCTCTTTAAAATCAGCACATCTGAATCAACAGAAAAATCCAAAAGAAAACCCGACAGTGCTGTCAGTACTTGATTTAGAAAGAAATTGCCAGTTACAGTAAACGGCTTTTAAAAGGCCTGTCACTGCCCCTGCCTTTGAACAAGGCGGTTATTCTTAAAATTATGAACAGCTGCTGCTGTTTGAAAACCTAAAATCTAGCCAGCAGTTACAGCTCAAAAACAGCAGCCTCAGGTCAGCCTGCTGAGGTGAGATGAGGTGCTCTATTCTTTGTATTAGTGTGATTAGATGCTTCAGCAGATTGCCTGCTGAGTTTACAGTGCTTTTTTGCTGCACTGCTCATATTCAATATTAACAACACATACGCATAAATTATCAATCACAGGCAGGAATAATCTACATAGAGGACATGCATCAATGCATCAGACATATTTAATATTATTGTTCATTTTGAGACATTTGAGCAGAGCGAGTAACACAATGCTTATTAAGTTAGTAATTACAATGTTCGAAGAATTTAACCTGCAATTCATTCTTACTGGCCATTTTATTAGAAACACATCTTGTACTTCCACTCACTGACCACTTTAATAGAAACACACCTTGTGGTTTTAGTCACTGGCCACTTTATTAGAAACACACACCTTGTGCTTCCACTCACTGGCCTCTTTATTAGAAACACCCTATGCTTCCTCTCACTGGCCACTTTATTAGAAACTCCTTGGGCTTCCACTCACTGGCCACTTTATTAGAAACACCTATCTTGTACAACAGTGTTGCTGAGGTTTCTGCAGTCCAGGTCTGTGGTCCAGTCAAAGTCTATGGTCAGGAACTAACCATTGATTAAGAGGTAGAGGTCTTTGACTCCAGAATCTGAGCACAGTTTCTAGTCCTTTATTTTTGGAATCACTGGATTTGAGTGGTAGAAGGTGCAGGGGGGAGCTAGAAGGTAGGTGTTTCTAAAAAACTGGCCACAAAATGTACATTTACCCAGAGTTTTGGGAAGTGTTCAACTTTATAAAAATAAAAAAAAGTTCTTTCTTTTTTTCTCCAAACATATGAAGCTACCTTCTTATCAATGGTCTAACGGTCAGTTGTTCTGATGTTCCCTCCTCTCCACTCCTAGCTACAGCTGCCCATCCTGACCTGAAACGGTGCAATCCTCCTCCCTCAGCCCCTCCTGATTGATTTGATATTTGAATAATTTAGCGTTTGAATGTGGAATAACATCTTAAACTGCTCATTTATTCATCTGTTCGCTCCTTTCCCCTTCTCTCTGCCTGCCTGCCTCCTGTGGCCTGAGGAATTGCTCTGTGTCAGTTAGATTGACTTTAGATGCGACGTAAATAATTCATGCGTTGGGTAACTGTTACTGTGAGCCATGAGGATCAGCAATGACTTTCTCTCTCTCACTCACTCTTTCCACACCTCCGTCTCACTCTCTTTCACTATTTCCACGTCTCTCTCTCACGGCACACATCTGTCTCCCGCTTTCCACACCTTTCTCTCTCTCTCTCTCTGTCCATCTGTTTGTGTCCGTCTTTTGATTACTCTGAAACAATTGCCAGAAAATTTATTTCCCATAAGACTTCCCTCTGTCCCCTCACTGCAAGAGCGTGCGCCTGTTTGTGTGTGTGTGTGTGTGTGTGTGTGTGTGTATGAGAGAGCGAGAGAGAGAATGTGGTGGTTCATGCATTTCTCTGTGTATATAAGTACAGTGCTGTGCAAAATCAGAGACCATCCCTTCGTTTAATTTCCAGTGAAAACAGCCATTAAATACATGTTAATCTTTCAGCATCAAGGAGGGAAAATTACACAGAAGCCCCAACAACTAAATATAATATCAATTTCATTTTTCTTTTCCCACTCTTTGCTTTTATTACAGCTTTCCTTCTTTGGTACCATTTTATATGACTTATGTCATATACTTATATATTATGACTTATATTTATATGAATATGACTACCCTTATAAAGTTTTTATAAACGGTTTAAAATTAGTGTGTTAGTTATTAGTTAGGTCAAATACTTAAAACCATTAATAAGTCATTATAACACATTAATAAAAAGAGCAAATGTGAGCTGTTGTATCTGATGAATATGAACGTGTAATGAAGCTGACAGGTTGACAGCTGACATGAAGACAAATTAAGATCAGTAAACGAAATCTGAGATTTAACAGTATAAATGAATGAGAGTTCACCTTTAAGCAGACGAAAGGTCACTGTTGCCCTTTTTTGTGTGTGGTAGTTGCTTATAAATGATTTTAAAGTCTTTTTGACCTTATTAATAACCATTAATAAACTCATTTTAAACCATTCACGAGCAGAGTTGTGTTATTTTAAAGTGGTACCCTTTCTTATAACAATTTTTGACTGAAAATAAACGAAGGGTGGTGTGGTGCACAATCGGCCATGTGCGTTAACCACCAGATGCAAATCTGATCAACAACACAAACTCCATTCTCTCCCTGCCCCCACAGCTGTAATTAGTCTAGTGATTAACCTTGACACTCCTGATCACATCAGCCCTTCTTAATGATGCTGTTACCACTCATTGCTAAATCAACTCATCCACAACCATACACTATGCTGTATATATATCTGTCTCTTTTTGTTTAACACTGTCCAGACACTCCTTCTAATTAGTCATCTGAGGTAGTTTAAGGTGCACCCACTGCTGAAATAGGCTTTCAACTGCAGGCACACCACTTGTATAATCTCTACAGAAAAGCATTGGCGACAGACCAATAGTCACCAAAACCAATGCCAAGCATAAGCTAAAGGGGTATAATGCCAGTACTTTAGAAGGTTCCCTTTGGTGTAAATTTAAGAGAAGAAAACTGGAGAAAACCATCCAATCTAAACAAGTCAATTAGGGTTTGTAACACATGCATTTAGCATACATTACTGGTACTTTAATAATGCTACGTACACAATCACATCATTCTACCATCTTTTAAATGCTTGAGATGATTTATTTATTTCACATTTTATTCTTTCCAGTCATCATAATTTTAACACTATAAAGTGATCAGTCAGGAGAGCCGTGCACTCACTGCTCAACCTCAAACTCCACCTACAAACACAGCCGCTGAATGCTGCTGTTTAGGCATTCTTCATGTACATAATATGTAAATGAGGTGCTGATAGGCTGGCAATTGATTTCACGCACTAAAGCTAATTACCCTCAAATCACTTGTTTCCATGAGTTTCCAAAAGTTTCATAAATCAGATGCAAAGAAGTTTATCTGTCATTGCAAATCTGCACTCTATTTTATGCTGAGGAATAAGAGCCAATGAATCAGATCAGCAATTAGTACTAAAGATACATAGGACAAGTTTTGCATAGTAGTACACATTCTAAGGCCTAAATCAGCGAAAATGGGGGTGACCAGTAGGATGGTGACTGGGCATAGTTAGGCAGCAAAATGATAAACGTCCCTTGTATGACAAATAAAGCACATAAAACTGAATTTTCTTCACTTTTTACAACAAAAGAGTTTAATGCAGTGTGAAAACATTGTTCAAATTTACAACATACTGTTTACTCACATAGCCCATACTACCCATATATGAAAACTAAGCTGTTTTGAATTGAGTGTTTTTATGTCACAGAAAACAACATTTCCATATCCACCTATTCAGCCTACAGCAGGTTAGCTCCTCCCACTTTCAGTGAAGTTATAAGGAGTGTTTCAGCCTAAACTTTCTAAACGAGGCACAATACAGGGCAATCAATCAAAAAGAGCAGAGGTACACGCCCGCATATACACGCACACACACGCACACACACACACACACATACGTAGGGGGTGTGTGTTAGTAAGTCTAGCCACAGTTACTAAAATAGCCTGTTTAATTCTAAAGGATAAAGACAGGTTGGAAAATGGACAATGTAACAATGAATTATTAATAGTATCCATGGACCTCAGGGGAAAAAAGTGCAAAAATAATGATGATATAGGCTCTAACAAAAAGACCCAGTAGTGTTAGCCATAATTGATTGATGACTCATTTAATCATCTAGATCAAAACTATTAACAAGGCAAAACAGACTACAAGCCCACAACTAGTTAGAAATGGTTTACTCTCACTTTAAACCCTGTTTGAGATTTTTTTCTCTGTACTCTCTCTTTCTCTTTCTCCCTCTCTGGCAGATTAAACTTTGTCATTGTTCATAAATGATTCAGTTATTGTGCTGTATTAATTAGTTCCCCTATCATTGCTGCTCAGGGGGAGCTCTCCGCTGCCATCCCCATTCAAATTTATCCTCGCAGTGTGTGCATGTATGTGGCTTCAATGATTAATGACTCCCTGTGTTAATCAAAAAGGCCATGCTCTGACATTGTCATCAGTGAAAGGCTTGGCGAGGATGCTTGAATCAAGAGCAAAGCTGCTCCATTACTTTCGCTAATCACAAGGAAAGAGAAACATTTGTGTTGACAATTCGGAGCAGCCAATTACAAGAAGACAAGGCTAAAAATTAAAGGACGAGTTTGTCGTCTTTCGACGAAACGTCAAGTATTCCTAAGGCTCGCTGGCATTAAACCAAGACCGACATCGCACTGCTTGTGTTCAGTAATTGACCACAATTGTATGTACTTTGTGATAATTGGAATGGAATGTAAACCCTACACACTTAAAACAGATCATTCTTTAGAGATTCTTTAGTAAAAGCAATGGTTCTATTTAGAACGATTTCAGTCTTTGCATGGTGAAATAGTTCTTCAGATTGATGAAGAAATGTGTTCTATATGCTTCTATACAGAACCTTTTTGAAAAGGGACCTATATAGTACCAAAAGGGTCCTTCCATTGTTACAAGATTGACATCATATCTATAGCAAAACCATTTTTGTTTCTATATAATACCATTTTCAATACAGTTCTATATAGAACTATCAACAGCACATTCTCCATTAATCTGAAGAGACATTTTGGAATGCAATGAACCATTTTAACATGCAAAGGGCTCTTTGAGTGTATATGGTTCTATATAGAACCATTTTCTGCTCTAAGGAACACTTGACCATCTTTTTAAGAGTGTACATCAATATGTAGTTAATTACATATTAAAATTACACAGTGTTACATTTACATTCGATTTACAAGAATATAAAGGACGTTATTTTTTTTCCTTTGCAAGACTGTAAAAACCAACAATATTTAATTTAAATCACACAAACACAATAGTGTTCAATAACAGTTTAGATTTTACACTTCCACAGAATTCCCCTGCTTGTTTCAATGAGCTCCAAGTGAGAAATAATTAACATACAATTACTCCATGTGTTTGTTGTCGCAGGCAATTACCAACATTAATGTAATATGTTGTCGCCGTTGGGACAAAACCTTGTATCTCCGAAATGGTAACTTTACATAAGAAAGAAAAACATTATTAATCTGTAATGTAAGTTAATGTAAAAAACGTGTTTTGGCAAGTCATTTTGGACCATTTCTATTGGTTCACGTATCATAAAACTAACATAATGCAAGTGGTAAGTGGACTTTTCAAATTACGCAAAAATAAGGAAAAAAAAATGACAAAAGTGGAGATACAAGGATTTGCATGACAGTGGCATGTTAAATAACTAATGTCTTAAATCTTAGAGCATGCCAGTCCAACAGGTCAAGGTTTCTGAACTTTAAATAATCAGACATTCTTATTTGTTGGAAAATTTTGGTTCAATTTTCATGGTGGCCTTAAAGTTCACAAAATAATCTGTGAACAACTATCTGTGAAATACTACTATCTATCTGTGAAAGATGGTTCTTCAAGGGTTCAAGTAAAAAAAAATGGCTCTATATAGAACCATGAACGCCCAAAGAACTCTTTGCCTGATTAAAAGGTTCTTTACATTGCAAAATCGTTCTTCAGGTTATTGAAGAATGTGCTGTAGATGGTTTTATATAGAACCTTTTTGAAAAAGTTCTATACAGCACCAAAAACGGTTCTTCTATTGTTATAAATGTCAAGCCTGTTACAATAGAAGCACTCTTGTTGGTGCTATATAGAACCCTTTTCAAGAAGTTTCTATATAGGACAATCTTCAACACATTCTCCATCAATGTAACGAACCCCTTGACGATGCACAGAATCATGCAAAGGGTTCTTGGAGTGTTCAAGGGTCTATATAGAACAACTTTCTGTACTAAAGAACCCTTGAAAAACCATCTTTTTTTAAGTGTTTTTTAAGTGACCACAGAGCTGCTCTTGGCTAGACAGTTCTAAATGGTGGACCCCTCTCAAGCTAGCAGTGTCACAAACCCTAGCAACACTGAAACACTCTTACCAGCACCACACACACTGCCATGCCACTACCAAGTCAGTGTCACTGTGTTGAGAATGATCCAATACCCAAATAAGATCTGGTCAAGAGTGGTCCTGTGGTTAAAAATTGACCGATGATTAATGGGGGATGAATGAGGAAGGCTGACCAACTGTGCATGACAACAAATGGGCTGCAGTCTGTAAAACTGTACACATATGTAGTAAACAATAAGGTAAGCATTTCTAACAAATAGGCTAAGGAGAGGAAATACAAGGTAGATGTTTCTAATAGAGTGGATAATGTGTATGTGTGCTTTAATGATGCAAAAGAAGTGTAATATCACCTACAATTATTATATTTACCAAGGGAAGAGCTCTGTACTCTCTTGTGCTCGGTTTAGCGCGTGGGTGGAAATTGCGTGTCAACA
Source organism: Colossoma macropomum (assembly GCF_904425465.1). Lineage (NCBI taxonomy): Eukaryota > Metazoa > Chordata > Actinopteri > Characiformes > Serrasalmidae > Colossoma > Colossoma macropomum. The sequence goes on from NW_023494794.1 coordinate 4,367,242, forward strand.
GCACAGCACATGGTGGACAGCAGGGATTTATCGGTCATTAGCTACTGTAGGTAATTGAAGAAGAACCAGCTTTCAGTGAATGGAAAAGAAATACAATGCAGTTTGTCAATAGCTCTGTGAAAAGTCGTGTCTGGCTTTTCTATGACTGCCTTTATGCTTTGGATGTGAATGGATATGGGTTTGTAGCAAGATGGACAGTTTCCAAGCGCTTTCAAAATGTATACATTTTACACTGTACATTTCCCTTACTATTCTGTATTCAAGACAGGGAGAATGTGAATCACACAACACAGTTACTAAATGATTTCATTTATTGAAGGAAAAACTTAATTGCCCCCTTAAACTAAAACTGACTGGATCACCTCTAGCAGCAACAACTGCAACCAAACGTTTAGGCTAACTTTAGATCAGTCTTTCACATCACTGTGGAGGAGTTTAGGTCCATTCTGCTTTGCAGAATTGCAGCCACTTTGGAGGGCTTTCAAGCATGAACTGCCCGTTCAAGGTCCTGCCACAGCATCTCAATAGGGGTTCAAGTCAGGACTTTGACTAGGCCACTCTAAAACCTTAATTTTGTTTCTTTTAAGACATTCAGAGTTGGACTTCGGCTCGCTGTCTTGCTGCAATTGTGCTTCAGAACATGGACTGATGACTGGACATTCAAGGGGGAAATTACTTTTTCTTCCCCCACATGGGGCCAGTAGGTGTAGGATAGCATTTTTCCTTCAACAAATAAAATGATCATTAAAACAAAGTATGTTGTGTTTACTCAGATTGTGTGACACACATACAAAAATAGAAGAAATCAGGAGGGGGCACATACTTTTTCACAGCTCTTTTTTAGGCAAAGTTTAACTGTTTAATAAAAAAAGTCAATATTTCAGGAACACTTTCAATATTTCACAGTAACTCTATATTGCTTCTGCTACTCATGCAAGCAGATCAAGAACAATAGTTCAGATTAGCACACAGAGCTTTACAGCAACACAACACAAACATACAATAAAAAAAGAGCAGCTCACAGCAGGTATGCAGCCACGATCTGCACGGCCAACACAATGTCACACTTATCTGAAACTTTTCTGTAGCTGTATGGTTATAGCAAACTTTTTCCATTCTATATGGGGCAAGAGGTCAAATAAATCAGCCAACTGACCCATCACCAAGTCCCTTCTTTACTGCTGATATGTCTGATAAGCTACTGAGCAGGCCACAGCAATGGCAGCTATGGCACTGAAAACTCCACAGTTGATGATTTAGAACCTTAGTACTTTAGAACAGTACATTCAAATTTCAGAAATGAGTAGTGTGTGCATCTGAAGGCTACATACACAGAAGCATTATAATGGGCTTACCTGGGCTGTCATTCATATCAGAGACTCTTGATTGGCTGGATTTATTCAAAACATCAGCTCTGATGCTGATTGGTGGCTGTTAAATGCATTTGACTTCGAAGTTAAAAACAGGTATGAGGGTAGAATTCTCAAAAAAATTTCTGTACAAGAGGAGACTTATTTTAAATATTCCCAAAGTAGTGGGATTTTTTTTAATTCACCATCTGTGGCATCAACATCGTCTAGCCCACTGGTTAGCCGCCATAGCTGTGGCCACGGATAAGCTGCCATATTAACATTAGACTGACGCCTGTCTTCTTCAGAAATGATTTTAAGACATTTTATGAAACAGGACATTATTAAAGATGTTTCAGCCAAGAAAAGGGAGAAAAGAATGGTAAGCTACGTTTATTGACTGTTCCATCAGAACGGTTCTTGTGTTTTAAGAAGATCAAATGGTACACTGCAGCTTGTGGTACACTTTAGAAAAGGGAATGGTTCTATTTCGAACCACGAGTTCATGCTTAAATGGAAATGGGTTGTATATGGGTCTACATAGAACCTTTCTGAAAATGGTTCTATATAGTACCAAAAAGTGTTCCTCTATTGTTGCAATGTCAAGCTTGTAACCCTTTTTGGTGCTATACAGAACCATTTTCAAAAACATTCTATACAGAACCACATGCAACATATTCTCCATCAATCTAAAGAAAAATGTCACCATGCAAAAAAACATTTAAGCATGAAATGGTTTTACATTCTTAAAAAAATGGTTCTTCAAGGGTTCTTTGATAAAGAAAATGGTTCTATATAGAACCATGAACACTCAAAGAACCCTTTGCATGATTAAAAGTTTTTTTTGCATTACAAAAGGGTTCTTCAGATTGATGGAGAATGTGCTGTAGATGGTCCTATATAGCAGACAAGAGGGTTCTTCTTTTGTTATGACGTCAAGCTTTTGATGGTTTTACCCTTTTTGGTGCTATATAGAAATCTTTTCAAAAAATGTTCTATATGGAACCATCTACAGCATATTTTCCATCAATCTGAAGAACCTATTCATGATGCAAATAACCCTTTAATCATGCTAAGGCTTCTTTGTGTGTTCATGGTTCTATATAGAACCATTTTCTTTACTAAAGAATCCTTGAAGAACCATTTTTTAAAGAACGTACATAAACTCATGGTTCTAATTACTACCATTTCCTTTACTAAAGAACCTTTGAAGAACCATCTTTATTAAGAATGTAGATCACATTTTTTAGTGATGTTAATGGTTTTAATGAGTTACTCCTCACAAATGGTTGAGGTGAAAAAGAGGATTAGCACTTTTAATTGACTGCCTACTCAGAGCAAATTCCAAATAATTGACCATCTATGGCTTTTAGTGGTCTGCTTCTGGGTTTGAGGTAAAGCAGCAATGGAGAGATGATGAATGGCAGAGCTGGAAGTTGCTGACTGGTGGTGGTGGTGTGTGCACCGTCTCTGAAAACAAAGGTCTTGAGTTTTTGGGTGCTGGGTGTTGTTCAGTGTGCAGTAATGTTAGGTATCATTCTGCTGATTGTTAGCTGTGTGACTACCTCTTTCTATGCTTACTAAATCTGGCATAATTTGTCTACATCAGTTGGGAGGGAACTCACTTGTTTTGTGTTGAGTTATAGTGATTTTATGGATTTTTAACTACACCCATAAGGCCCATAACCACCTGCAGCCCAAGAGCAGGTTCAAGCTCCTCTGTACATACGAAACATTGTGATCTCTCACCAACCTAATAGCGTTAACAGGATAAAGATAGTGGCTAAAGCCTATAGAGGACCTTCAGTGATGCTCTGTAGGCTTCAGCCTCTATCTTTACAGTCTACAGAGCATCAGTTAGCTGTTGGCTGATTTAGCTAAGCACCTTACAGCTGATGCGTCAGTTCTGTGCGATTTTTGACGGGATTAACTGGTCACGTGGTCTTCCATACTGCCTTCGGATAAAGAAATGGCCAAAATTTCACTCCCATCTCTGAACTCTTGGAATATTTGCTTAGAATTGGGATATCTGATTCTTAAAAATCCCTCAAACAACAATACAGCTTGTCAGAACTGGAGCCCAGGCGACATGCCCTGCTGTTGGACGCCATCAGGTAGTAGGTGAATGTCAGTGACTGACTAGCTTGTGCAATCTGTACTGCACTGTTAGACCCAGTCTGCTTTCATCAGTGCTGTTTTGGTCAATTGAGCAGCATCGGCCGCAAAAAAGAGTTCAGTCCAAGTAACAGTTTTATCACTGCCAATGGGCACTTAAACTACTTTTGCTGCACAAATGTTTGAATTTTTAAACAACCATCATTTGAATATCATATTCCCAGTAAGAAACTGTTTAATATTGCTAAGAACAAACTCAGATTTACAAACTAAAGCCCTGAAGGTGCTCTGATAATGCTTTGACATTAAATAAAGGACTCACTTTTTGTCATACATTACACATGCACCTCTAATCAAATTACATGTTTTGTTGAGTACACACATACTCGAACTTAGGCTTTTAATAATGCACTGTTACTGATTATTTGACGAATTTTACATATTGGGGAAAAATAAAACATAAAATGTGACCTGTGCAAAGGTGATCACATTTTTTATGTATCTTTTATTTTTTTCCCAATATGTTAAACTCAAATAAATATAAACGTTGCACTAAAATGTTCAATAAAATATTGTATTTAAGTTTGATCCCTGTAGAGGATGCGTTAACTTTTTTTTCCACTTAGAAAATCAACTAACTTGCGATTTGTTAAAACTTCAGCATTTGCACTAACCATGTATTTCTTTATACTGTTTGACATATAAACACTGGTCCTCATCACCAAGATCTTCCTAAATAAAGTTTTCTTAAAGTTTGTTCTTGAGGAAAGCTGCTAAGAAAAAGTCTACATTAGATTCATGACGTGTTCTTAAGCCACAGAACTATTCACACTCTTGTGCTCTCGAGTTCTTTTTTTTCTTAAAAATGGTTGGTGAATGAGGCCCATAGACTTAAGCAGGCACCTTGTGCTGAGCTAACGGTGGTTTACCTTTACAATCACACACTAATTTTAGCTTTAACATGGATATTAGAACCATAAGACAAACAATATACTGTTTAATTTGAATGTTACAGTTTTACAGACCAAGAAAAAAGAGAATTATTCCCTTTTGCGCAGACTAGGTGTGCAACGATTAATCGAATTAGGCGACTAAAATCGATGTTCACATTTTTTGGCAACTAATTTAATAGTCAATTCGTTGGTGACGTCATCACATATGTTTCTTGCGCTCACTAGGAATGTTTTGACATTACCGCTTACTAGAGTTGAAAAAAGCGCGGTGGCAGCCTCAAGAACAAAGAGTGTGGGAGCATTTCACGCTAAACTTCAGTTTTGCTATGTGTAAAGCTGACCTTAGCTGGCACGGGGGCACATCCTCCATGCTGGAGCATCTAAAGAGGAAAGATGTCGGCTCACTGGATGAAGAACATCCGTCTCAGTAAAACAGCTGTACTAGCTAGTCAGCTAATGCTAATGTTAAAAGCTGTCCTATTTTATGTTATGAGTTGTAACATCTATTTCGAAATGCATGTTCTGTGGTATCGTTAATGGAGTAGTGTTTACATAAAATTGATCCATAAAATTGATAGAGAACAAGTTTGCCACAAACATTGCCACTGTTTGCTGAACGCAACTCACATTTATGTCTGGAGATGCTGCTCTTAGATATACATACATAGATGCTGTGTTGGGTTCAGCCAGGCGCGTCAAGGGTGGCGAAATTTTGGGGCGGTCAACATCGGTGCTGAAGCGCGTTCAGTACCATTACAGAGCGGCAGTTTAAGAAAGGTTCTGTCCAAAATTATGCTATTTCAAGTGTGGTTGGTGAAGCACAGACAACCTTTTGGTGTGATTAAGGGAAAAATGATTTAGGTTTGTTGCATTTTATTGCTGCTATTTTGCACATCCTTGGTTTTAAATTTTGACAGGAAAAAGATTTTGATGTTTTATTTATCTGTTATTAGGAGGAAAGTTCATTAAAACTGTGAATTTTTGAATAAGTTATTCATCTTTGTCTTCATTGTTAGTTGCAATTAGCAAATGCATAAAAAACCTCAAACTAAATTTAAATGCTGATAGCGACACAGGAGTTATTTGGTAATAGCGACTCATAAACTGAATAATCGATTATTCGTTTCAATAATTGATCGATTATTCGACTATCAAAATAGTCGTTTGTTGCAGCCCTAGTGCAGACACGTTAAGTATGTGCTTGTTGGCCATCAGTTTTGGTCTTTGCCATATGTTTGAGTGTAATTTCTCACAGGAGATGGTAAGCCGACAGGCAGACACATCAGTTGGCCTTGGTCAGCACTAGTTCTTCCTGTAACAGTACAACCTATAACAGATGAGATAGCTAGGTGGAGCTAGAAGATATGGGTTTTTGGTATGAAGTGGCCAGCGGCTGTAACTGTGTGGCAAATTCTACTAACCAAAAAGTACTGAGAAAATTCTAATCTAAGGATCATCCATACATGTCCAGTCATAATCTGTACAGGTATAGGCACCATACAGGTACAGTCATCACTCTTGTGTCATTGCGAATGTGAGTGTCATAGGATCATAAAAGGAACAAACACAGTGTGTGCAGATCAGCCCATCAGTGTGCGCAGGCACGACTCTCAGGAAATGATCAGCAAAGAAAATCTCAAGCCTTCATTCGTTTTGCCCCCTCTGGATACGTGTGTGTGTTTGTGTGCGCAACCCTCTATGACTATGTTACAAAGAAAAAAGGACAGAGCAGAGCACAGACAGCATGAGAGAGTGAGAAAGAGAGAGAGAAGAAGAGAGAGAATATGATAGAGGAAGGTGTACAGGAGGGCAAGATGAGTAAGGAGAAAGACAGGAATGAGAAAATGAAGAGAAAGAAAGCGAACCCAACCTCCCAGGGCCACTATCGACAGAACTGTCAGAGTTTGACCACATGGAGAAAGAAAGGTGAGGCGGTCAAGACAGATGAACTGGGGGAGGCGGGTGAAAGAGTATAGAGGGAAGAAGATGCAGAGAGTGGAATGAGAAAAAATCCAGTATTCACTCAATAACAGTGTTAAAGGTAACATGTTATAGTAATGTGATCACTTTCTCCTGTAACAAAGAGCGTAACAAATTACAGTATAAATTCTTGTAATTATATTACATGTAATACATACATCTTTTTGAATAGGTTTCCTATTTGAATAAATTTGCTTTGTTCTATTTAATATATATGTTCCCTCACTTTTCTTTTTCACTTAAAGAAAGCCTAACCAGGCACAGGGACCATAAATTAGCTTAATGCAGAAACCCTACATGACATCTGTTAGATCTTCTTACAACAGTAATAAGTAAATAAATATTCCATTTTGTCGAATTCTGTTGAGTCAATCAGGTCGTCTTAATAAAAGCTAGATTTTCACAGCTTAGACATGATCATATTAAATTAAAGCACCACAAATCCACACGCATCACTTGTAAAAAATCAATTCAGTCCAATTGCCCCAAAGGCCCTTTACAGAAATGCGAGTCTAGACCCAAAATGAGCAAGCTGAGGAAAATCTCCCTAAGAGCATGAGGAAGAAACACTGAGAGAAATTAAGACTCAGAAACTGAGCATCTTGTGTCCTTGTTGACACCCAATAGTTACGACACAAATAGTGGAGATTTACAAGCTACATTGGCACTCAGATCAATGGAAAGATGAAAAATGAGGAAAGATCCATGAAAATAAGTCAATAACTCATGTTAAAGTCAGACAGGACAGCCACACAATAGAGCTGCTGAACTGCTTATTATCTCAGATGTATACATTCACTGTCCACTTTATTAGAAACACATACCTTACGCTTCCACTCACCGGCCACTATATTAGAAACATGTACAGTATCATGCACAAATCAGAGACCACCCTTTCATATAATTCAATTTATTCAACAAGAAACTTACACAGAAGCCTCCAACACTACATATAATAACAAATCTATCCATGTTTAATGTGTCTACTTTTTATTTTTGTGCACCTACTGCCACTTTAACTCTTCTATCCCTCCAATCTTAAAACCAACCAGTTACAGTGTGTCCTGTCAACAAAAGCTCTTCCCAAAGCTCTCACTGAGATTATGTTCCCTTTCAGAGACACTAACATTCACACAAGCAACTACCCAAACTCACCTCAGCTGCCTTCACATTTCTTATTTGTTTTTTTTTTCTTATTTGTCACATGTTCTTGTGTGTGTCTAAAATAGTTAACAGAAACATTTATGAGAACATTCGATACAAGATTTGCACTCATCGTATCAGGAAGGCGGTGTTGCTGCAATGTTTTACATGCATCAGGCACTAATAGGTTGAGAGAGGTCCTGCATCCAAAATTATCCCGCCAAGAGTGGCTCTGTGGTCAGACACTGACCACTGATGAAAAGACAGATGCTTACAGTCTCTAACTGCACACCAGCAAGGTAGAAGGTATGCTACAATAAATAAATGTATTAATTTTAAAAATTGACCATTAAGTTGCTGTAAAATGTAATGGTCAGTACCCATTTTCGGAAAAAAGACAATGCATGTAAATAAACCATATATATATTGTGTTTAAACATCTCTAATATATATATTACGGTACAATGCTTTATATCAGAATAACTAGTTGAACTGCACTCATAAAAAAGATGGTCCTTCAAGGGTTCTTTAGTAAAGAAAACTGTTCTATATGGAACCTTGAACACTCAGAACCCGTTGCATGATTAAAGAGTTCTTTGCATCATGAAATGGTTCTTCAGATTAATGGAGAATGTGCTGTAGACAGTTTTATATAGAACCTTTTTGAAAATGGTTCTATATAGCACCCAAATGGGTTCTTCTTTTATTACATTGGCAAGCTTGTAACAATAAAACAACCCTTTTGGGTGCTGTACAGATCCCTTTTCAACAAGGTTCTATATAGAACTGTCTATAGCACATTCATGTATGTTTTCCATCAATCTGAAGAATGCTTTCATAATGCAAATGGTTCTTTGAGTGTTCATGGTTCATGGTAGAACCATTTTCTTTAAACAATCCTTGAAGAGCCATCTTTTTAAGAGTGTCATTGAGAAAACAGACTTTTACCATTAATTAACAGGTTTTGTCTGGCAATCCATTTACCAGATTTGTACCTTTTAAACAGTTTAGCTGTTTTAGATGTTTCTCAAAGTGGCCAATGAGTACAGAGAAAGATTGGCATGAGATAACTGAAGGTAAGGAGTCCACCATGTTAGTCTACAGAGAACTAATATACACTGGCATTTTTCTATTGCTTGTGTAGGCAGACTCTCAACTCGTGAAGCAGCGTTAGTTGTAGTATGTTATTTTAATTATCCCAAAATGTCATATGTGCACTTTAAGCAGAGAGTGCACTCCCCCCAGCTCTGATGTTAGCTTTGGGAACACTGAAAGATAATAGACAGTGGAAATAAGGGCTGTAATTTTGGGGCGATGACTGTAATAATTAATGTTGGGACGTATCAAAAGCCTCATAGCTCTGCATGGTGTTGAGTTAATACCCCATTATACAGCATTATCAGAGCAGGACTTTGGAGGTAAACTTAATAGCTTATAGAATTTGGAATGGATAATCCACACAAAGACTAAACAGAGGTTGTTTAATGCCTGTTAGGTAAACCTTTGAGGAGTAAAATGTTTCGATCAATGCATAAAATTCACTTAAACATCTCTCAAAAGAAAAGAAAATCCTTTAAAACTTGCATTTTAAAGGTTTAAAGAATCTTCACATCGAGTAAAGGCTTGATTCTAAATGAAAGGTTCTTCTTATGGAGGTTATTCAATCTTTAAAAAGGTTCTTCCCACTCATACACCTCATTTTACAAAAATAGCTCTCTAAAGAATCATCTACTGAAAGGTTCTTTGGGGAACCAAAAGTGGGTCTTATATGGCTTTTATAGCACCTTTATTTTCTATTTATTTGCATGTATTCTATAGTTGTGTAGTGTGTTTTCCACATACTGCTGAGATAAATGGTTCTAAACGATTTAATCAATTCAAAACAGCCTGTTTTTGCAGCTTAGTTTGCATTTACTGACTGTATGAACTGGAGTACTTTAGCCATACTTTCATACTACATAAATCCTGACCTTTTTTTTTTTATAGTTCACAGTAAGTTATACTGTGCCCTAAAGCATATCCAGCCTGAGAAACCTTAATAAAGACCTGGATGCAGTTTGAGAGGGTCAAGAGAAGTTTTGGTGATTTGGGTGACTATTAGAAGAGTGTATCACCAAAATCCCCACAATACGATGTAATTACAATCCTTAAGGTGCACTTTAAGATATAAGTGCAATGATTTATAAGTGCTATGCTATGATTTATTACCTTTTTTCAACTGCAAATTATGTCCCCAAAGACAATCTGTTTTATCTAATGAGAAGCTTTTCAGTCTGTTAATCTCACTTCAATCATTTTTATTGCAGCAAAACAGGATCTTCAAGCAGACAGACTGACTCACACCGTCATAAAAACGTTAAATCTATATAATACAATATCGATACTTGGCGTATGGGTATCGATACAATATTGCCATTCAAAATATCGCAATACTATGCTGTATCTACCCCCCCCCATCCCTAGTGACAATTGACTTAGTGTTCGTCAGCAATGTTAGCCTTGTAGCTTCAACGCTAAACTACAGAAGCACAATTTGGACACCAAACATGTCTTGGCTAATTAACAACATCTGGGGTAAATTGAGAATATTTTATATAAGATTCTTCACCAACTTTTCCATTCATTTACAAGGGGATTCGACTGTGAGACTCCAAGCTTGCCAGCTCTGTCCATGGTGCTGAACTGGCTAGTTTCTATGTGGGAGTTGTTCATGAGTCTGAACATGCTGTAGTTGCTTGATTTAGATATTATTCAAATCATAGACAGTGGTGTTCTGTGTGTGTGTGTGTGTGTGTGTGTGTGTGTGTGTGTGTGTGTGTATGAGAACAGGTGGTAGGAGTCTTGTAAAAACTGTCTAGAGAACACAGCAGGAATGCATCCCTTTAGGAAATCAGAGAACCAGCGAACCAAGAACACACCTCTACCTTGGGGGGGACTGCTCTTGTGTGTGTGTGTGTGTGCGCGCGCACACTTGTATGAGTGTCTTGTCCAGTGATTTTGTACCAAAGATAGTGGAATTACCTGTGGAATAACCTTGTCCTTTTTTAATGAACAGGCAGAGCACACAGAAAATAACTGGACCATGTGTTTGACTGTGTCAGTGCTGTAGCCAGAATTTCACTTTTCACTGGGGCCAGCCAGTGCCGACTGAGTAATAAGTGGCATAAGCAGTTGCTTAGGGAACCATGGCCACCAGTGGGCCCCCCAACACCTTCTGGGTTATAACTGCACCATTGTGTTGCCTAATATGCTCGGGTGAGGGGGAAAAAAACTGGTGAATTGTTTTATGTGGTGTCAATGTTCTGCCATTTATTTCAGCTTGCAGTTGGACAAGAAGTAGTTGTGGATCTAATGAAGCAGGTTCAACTTAGATGAGCTTAAGTTTGAGCTTCACAAAACATAACATAGTCTTGATTAACTCATTTTACAACAGTTAGATTGACTCCTGGGTCCAGAATGCTAAGAAGCTTATCTGTAGTTTAAACTGTAATTTATTAGAACCCCAACCAGCATCAGCTATGCATAAATTAGCAAGTTATACATGTATGCAATTTAGACAGCTTGTGGTAGTCATTGTTATTAGTTAGCCTCTAATTTTACAGTACATAAGCTAGCAAGACGGGGGACCTTAAAGGCTGGATCTAGCCCAATGTCTCTTGGCCTTAATGCTAACAACATTGCTACAGTAGGAATGATGACCACCTGTTGGCCCACTTCATTATATATGTTACCTATTTTTGAAAAAAGTGTCTTTGCACATCATTTTTTTTTATTGTGTGTCATTTTTAACAGTTAGAAATCTGGAGGCCTGGCTTTCACGTGGTGAAAGAGGTTAGCCACCCCTCCATAGCTACAGCCCCAGGGTGTGTGCGTGTGTGAGAGAGAGAAAGAGAAAGAGATGCCATATGTCAAAGGAATAACATCAAGAGAATAATCTGGCAATTTATTTTTTAAATTGTTTGAATTATTAATGGTGGTTCTTCAGGGGGTGATTTAACATCTGCCATTGGATTCCTACTTACATGACGCCATACAAACTCATTGCCTCTAATGATCAAAAATGGATCCTTGACCACATCAGGCCTCTCACTCAAAGGCCAGATAACCAAACTAGAGCTCTTACTTTGGATATTAAGTGGAGAACTAATTCATTGGAAAAGACAATTACTCTTGGAACAGTTGAAGGTAGAAGAGGAAACAACCAGCCAGCAACAAGATGGATGGATGCAATCAGAGGAATCATGAACAAGCCATTAAGAAGCCTTAAGAGCCAAGCAGAAGACGGAATATTCTGGAGCATATCTATATGGTCAACAGGAGCTGGAACCTAACAGCACTTATATCTATCTGTCCGTCTGCCTATCTATCCATCTATTTTTAATGTAGACTAGGCTCTCTCAGTGTCAAGGATTATGCCAAGATCAGTTGGTATTGGTCAATTCCATTTAATATTTAAAAATATATATCTTGAGGGAATGTTTTTATTGTTCATTTAAAATAAACATTATTAATTCATACTGAAGAAGTTCCATTACTTAATCTATAGGGAACCGAAAAACAGGGAACAGAAACCTGCCATTATGACTCATACAAAAACTACTGAACATGATGTGTTCGATTCATATTTTGGTAAATACTAAGAGCACATGACTTATTTTATTGTCACAGGTGGAGGGATGATTCCTTTAAGTACAATATATACAAATGCAGCCACCTCATTACTGACCTCATATCAGTCTCCTCCCTGTACGTTCGGATCTCACACACTGTGTGCTTCACAGTTAAACTGATCCAGAGACAGCTTTTTTTCCCCACTCGTCTCATAAATACAGCCCCTTATCTCCTTTAGAATGAGTACAGAGTGCTGCAGAGGCAGGCAGTAGCGCTTTGTAGGCTGGAGAGCTTGGCGCTCTTATCCCCACAGCCAACAAACCATTACGGAACGCGTATAATACCCACACATACACACTCCACTCTCAGAGGGGGTTATGGTGGACAGGATAGTGGGTGCCAAAATGACCAGCAAGGGCAGAAAAATGGGAAAGACAGATGGCAAAGAAAGAAGGGTGAGTGGACATCGACTGCATTTTGTGTGTGTGCGTACATATGATTGTATAATGATGTGGGTGTGTACTCAAGGCTAGAGTGCTTTTGAATTGTTTAAGGTGTGTGTGTTTTGGGGCCAGTATAAGTGAATAAGCCACTGTACTTACACACACACACACACACACACACACACACACACACACACACACACACACACACATAGGTACACAAATTAAGACTGGCATGTTATTATTATACATTTATATTACATTAGTATGTTAACTCCCACAATTGCCCCACAAAAGTACTGAATAAGTAAAAATATATGTATATTTTGGCACATACTGACAACAATTAACAATATATTTCATTTTCATAGAGGAATGAACTATACATACAAATTCAGTCCCCCATATATAAATATATCTGGTATGTATGTGCGCAACTGAGGAGTTTTTAAAATGAATAAGGCACTCAAGGCCATGAAGTCAATCACTTATTCAATTTAATTCCGTAAATCTCAACAAAAAGGTCTATGTGCAACTCTTGCTAGTATCTTTATTGATGGACTGCCCATCTCATAACCTTCTACTGATTTTTCTCTCTCATTCAACTTCACATTTGTTTAGACCAGTGTTCCATTCAACATGGACTTTTGCTTCATCATTTGTACCTCATTTTTAGCCCAGTTCAAATCATGATCGATTCCAGACAGGGTAGCACACTGAGGCACAACACATTCCCAAATAATAATAAAATATATATATATATATATATATATATATATATATATATATATATAAATTAAATGTTTCACATATCACAGTTCACCAAATAGAGGCAGCATGATCAGACCTTGTTACTTCAACATTACATCCAATTGCAATTAATGTGCATATATTTTCAGTTTTTTTTTTGTTTTTGTTTTTTTTTGACTGCAAGCATCCCCGTCCTCCCCAGTCTAATCTCATCTCAGAAACCACAGAGAGAGCCTAAGCTCCAAAGGATCCTGCCTAAACCACCACCACGGCATATGGCCCCCAATAAACACCAAACAAGTCGCATTTCAAAAGCCCTGGACCAGCCTCAAGCAGACCCAATCTGATCTACGGCTTTGCTTATGTACAGTGACAAGAACACGGTTCTAATGCGCTACCCTCTGGAAATACTGAGCAGTAGAGTACAGGCACAGAAACACACACACACTCCCAAAATGGTGTATCAAGAGACCCCCCAACGCACTATCCAAAAAGCACACGCATTGAAAGTTAAGTTCACTGATGCAGAGCCAACTGAGAAACGTACATAGCGTTTAAAGCGCTATCGGAAATACTGAGGCGTACAGTGCACACACACAAATACACACACACTCATAAAATGGTGTATCCAGAGACCCCCTAATGCACCACCCAACGAGCACACACATGCAAAGTTAAGTTGGATATCCACTGGTGTGGAGTCGAAAGAAACTGGCCACGTTACCTGGTTTTTACCGCGCTGTCCGTCTTCGAGTTCCGAAGAGCTGTTCATGATTCCCCATCGATCATTGACCATCCTCCGGAAAAAGTGCCAATCCAGAGCCGCCTGTTGGTTCACAGACGGGAGAGAGGGGGGAAACCACACACACACACACACACACACACCGTCTATCAGTCGTTTGAACGCTGAACTACTCCACAGAATCAGAAAGATAAGCCGTCGACTACAAGAGAAAGAAGAAGAAGGCGCTGATCTACTCCGCGACCGAGCGAGCTACTGGAGCCCTAAAAGAGGAGGAGGGGGTTCTAGTAGAAAAGCCATCGTGATAAGATACGCACGCGAGAAAGACGAAAGAGAAGATGGAAAAACGAAGTGAGAAACAATCTTGGACGTTGAGAAGGCTCGGAGTTTGCCGTTGTTTTGGGGGGGGGCTCCCTCAGCTGGGACCGCCCGCCGTCCGCTGAGATGATCCCTCACCACCAACCCCTCCTCCTCGCCTGGTACTCTGGTCTTCTGAGTATGAGGGATTAGACGAGCTGGCGTGGCAGCAAACGGCATGAAATGGCCTCGGCGGATGCGCGAGGATAATCCCGAGGCATGGCCGCCTTGCGTTTATGGCGTCTCGGAAGAAGACGGGGAAAAAAAAGTTGGAGCTCGAGAAACGAAACGTATGACTGATACGAAAACACAGGCTTGTTCTGCAAAGTGAATGGCGGGGAAAAAAAGAGAAGGTGTATTCCTGCTGTTGTAGCACCTGTCCGGGAGAGACGGAGACTGGGATGCTGTCCTAGTTGTGTGTGTGAGCGAGAAAGAGAGGCGGGGAGGTGGGGGGGTTGGAGAGGGAGAGTGTGATTGAGTGTGTGAGAGAGAGGGAGGGGGGGTGGAAGAGAGAGAGAGAGAGAGAGAGCAGAGGGAGAAAAAGAGCGCGCGCGAGAGAGAGAGCGGGAAAAGAGGAAGAGAATGGGATAGAGAGAGAGAGAGAGAGAGAGAGAGAGAGAGAGAGAGAAAGGGAGAGAATGGGAGAGGGAGAGTATGACTGAGTGAGAGAAAGAGAGAGAGAGAGAGTGAGAGAAAGAGAGAGAGAGAGAGTGAGAGAGAGAGTGAGAGAGTGAGAGAGGGGTAGAGCGAGAGTGTGATGGAGAGAGTGTGGGAGAAAGATAAGGAGAGGGAAGACCGAGGGAGAGAGAATGTGTGGTACAGGGAGAGAGAGAGCGCGCGAGGGAGAGAGGAGAGAGCGCGAGAGAGAGTGGGAGAGAGAGAAATGGAAAGAATGGGAGAGAAAGAGAGTGAGTGACAGTGTGAGAGAGTGAGTGAGAGAGAAGAGTAGAGGAAGAGAGAGAGCGCGAGAGAGTGTGTGAGAGGAGATGGCGCGAGAGAGTGAGAGAGAATGGGAGAGAGAGAGAGAGGGAAAGAGTGTCTGAGAGAGAGAGAGAGAGAGAGAGAGAGAGTGTAAGTGGGAGGTTGGGGATCCGAGCTGTTCGCCCTCCTTCAGCAATCCGGAGCTGTCAGAACTCAAGCGCGCTCCCGCTGTGCCGTGGCGCGCGCCCTGTCTCGCCGAAGTATGTTAGTTAAGACGCGGAGAATCTTGCTCGAGTCGTCTGGAGCCGCTTCTGTAGAGAAACGTACCTTTATGCAGGCGTTTCCCGCGAGAGACGAGTGAGTGCACGAGGAAGAAAAAGACAGACATCAACACACGCGCACTCATCCTCTCTCGCTCTTTTCTCTCTCTCTCGAAAAGGAACTTAAGCACTAGAATCGCACTGATGTCAAATACGCTTCTAGACATCTGCTCATCCAGAGTTTCCTCTGAAATCAAGGCCATTAGATAGTTTGTCCCCTCTTTACTGCAGTTCAGCTTCTGCTCTGCTGAAAAGGCTTGGCCCTCGATGTTTGAACATAGCTGTTAGGATTTGATTGCATTCAGAGCATTAGTGAGGTCCGGTATTGATGTTGGATGATCAGTTCTAGGCAGCTCCACAGCCCAGTGCTGGAGTGAGGGAGCTCCATCCAGTACCTTTGGGATGAGTTGAAGTGGAAGGAGCGCCATTACTCCAGTGAACGAAGCTCCACTGCTTCATAGCACAGTGCTGGAGGGCTTTGAACCCCTCTACACTATAAACGTAAATTAGTTGAGCACTGCCTCAAAAATCAAGCTTAAATCGTTTTATATATAAGTTATAATTACTTTCTAATTTTCAGTGATTCACACTGTTGCAGGAAACAAGGTTGACTAAATAATTTTAAATGGTTTCCATCGAGATGACAGCCTTCTACTTTTTCAACACCCTGCTTAATTACGAATTAGTTTGGTTAAATTGAATGAAATACTCTTTCTTGTGTAATGCGTTGGCATCAATTAAAACAACTCCATTATATTAAATGGATGGTTTGGTACAGTAATGTAAAATGGCTTAGATAAGACTAGAATCACCCATTACTAAGAACTCTAATAGATTAATGCACGTTTGCCATCCTGTTAGCATTCATTCAAGATGAAAGATTCAAGAGTCTTATTGTCATATGCACACTAAAACAGGCATACTGTACGATGGAATTCTTACTTTGCTTCATGGTTAGATGGTGAGAATTACAAAAACACAAAATGCATTCAAACTTCACATTTAGCTTGAGAGTATTCTATGACAAAAATAGTATTATGCAAAAGAATCATATTTATTAATTAAATGAGTTAATTAACAGAAACCAACAAAACTGCTAAGAGTGCTGGGCAAAAGACTGTAGGACTTAAATTAATTGCTTAACTACATCTAGACCTCAGTAGCTGAGGGTTATACAAGAAAAAGTGTGTGTTACTAAATTTGCATTAATAACTTTAACAAATAAGCAAAGTAAACAAAAAAGTAATAAAGCTAGTGCAATTATGTTTTACAGTGTAGTCAGTAACATGGCATCAGAGCATCTCACATTTGGGCTGCTTTTTCTATGGAGATTATACAAGCAAATACATGTGTCAGCAATAGGGGCACCTCAAAGAAGCTGAATTCACTAATTAGCAGCAACGTCTGGATAATTTTGGACATATTGAGTTCATTTTAGCAACCAATGCTTCTGAAATGACACTTCAGGTGTTTAGCACAAGGAAGTTGCACTTGAATGACTGATAAAGTCAAACATAGGTGGTAAACTCCAAGTTCTGTGTTATATGATTTTGCCAGTGACTTCCTAAACATAAACAAATGAAAGTTCCAACTGGTGACGTGACGGCTTTCCAGCTTTACAAGTTGAAGACCATCTAAATGCACCAATTGCACACTGATTGAGGAGCCCCTGCATAGGAATCAATCAATCAAACAATTGACCAGATGTAGAGTCGCACGTTTTATTTCCATTTAGAAAATCAACAAAACATGCAGGGGAGCACGGGCAACAACGCAGGACACAAATTAACACAGACATTTTATGTTAAAGAAGATCAAGCGGCATGTGCTTCTGGTCACATGACCACATTTTCTGGCTGCAGTCTCCCTGAAAAGCTGACAAGCTCACAGCAATCAAAATTTCACAATGAATGGACCAAGGAAAAGGCCCAAAATTACTTCACTTACGTTAAAAGTAAAGTAGGTTTTTTCCTTTTCCTGTAAAGTTACCATTTGGGAGATGTGAGGTTTTCTTCTAACAACAGCGATACACTGCATTCTATACAGCGAACTGTATGTTCTACCTTCATAAGCAGTACTTGATTTCGGATGCAAGGCTGGGAAACCTACCAGTTGCCGCAGATGTAGAGCTGCAGCACGGGAATAAAACATGCTTACTTTTATGTTTATGCTGGTGTGTGCAGGTGCAGTCTGCTGGTGTTGGGGTGGGCCTGCACTCTCCCCCACTGTGATAACGAGCAGGCCATGAGCAAATGCCATAATTACTACTCTTCATGAACCCCGTTAGTGCTGAGAGCATAGAGGCACTTAGATTCCCTTTAGAATCTCACAAACTCACCCATGTGTTTTGTAGGCGTACTACACTGTTGAAAGAAAAGGACAAAAATAAATCTACATTGTGTTTTGGGAGCTTTGTGAATTATTTACTGATTGTAAACTCTGTAAAAAGAGTTCACTGATTGTGAACTCTTCTGAAAGTCCATTCACAGCAGTACATAAAAACAATTTAATGTTATAGGACTGATGTTCTATTAACGTACATTGCTTAAAGTGAAGGGTAACACTTTATTTGGATAGTCCACTGCAGATGCTTTGTAGTTACTCAGTCTCTCTTTAATATTCAACTAAATGTCAGTGAAATGCAACTGAACTTGAAGTTCAGTGTGAAAGATTATATTAAATCCAAACCTAAACCCAACCTTAACTTCAACCCTAAACCTACTCCTAAACTTAACCCTACCTGTAATGTTGATACTCAACTGAGTATCACCAGACAGTTTATTAATGATTTAAGTATCTGCAGATCATCTATAAGGGATCCAAATTTCTTTAAGGAGTCTGTTTTGTCCCCATATCATGTAAGAGTTTTATACCATTGAATGGTTTTTCCAAGCACTGTATGTACAAGCTAAGAACCAGTTTTTGAAGATGTAGGAGGATTTTGGAAAAGTCTCACACCATACTGTTCACAAAGACAGACCTCCCTTTTAAGTATTTAATTTCCAGCCATTAAGTACAACTTATTAAAAACAAAAAAAGACATGAAATGTATATTTAACAGAAAATTACATCAAAGCCTCAACAGCTAAATGCATTTTTTCAGTGTTCTGTGTGGCCACGTTTTGTCTTTATCATGACTTCCATTCTTTTCAAACACTTGCTTTCAGTTTTTCTAAAAGATATCTGCAGAAATATTTTTCCACACCTCCAAAGTTCAGTCTGCTTTTCACAATCCAAATAATTGCCAAAAAAAAGAAACTTTACAGGAAAACAAAAAAACTAACTTTGATTGTAAGTTAATGTAGCAAGGTTTTGTTACAAGTCATTTTGGACCATCTGTATTGCTCTGGTTGTCCTTCAATTTTGACACAGTGTAAATTGACAGCTGGCCTTTTCAAATTGAGAGGAAAAAAAAAATTAAAAATGCCAAAAAATAGAGAATTTGAATAACTTTAAATGAATACATGGAAACATCCATTACCATGCACTGCTTTTGTTCCATTATTCATTAAACGTTAGTAGAAAACGGAACTCAGTTAAAGCACATTATTTAAAGCCAATCCATCATTTGAGCTGTCCGAGAAATTCTTCTTGTGAGAAAACAGTCATCAGACCTGAAACCTATTGAACATCTTTGAGAACATCTTGAAAGGGAAGAGGTGAAACATTTTGTGCCATCTTAGGTCTCTCTCTGGGAGAGAGCTTGAATAATTTGGAGTCCTCTGTTCTGCAGAAACTTCAGTAGTTTTTTTTTGCAGAACAGAGTTCAAGCTGTGACTAAGGCAAATATTAGACATTCCAAACACAGAGAGATTTTGCTTTTTAGTAAATGTGACGAGGAATCTTGTTTGAGAAATTTGACAAAAAAGTCTTTCATAACTGATGAAATAAAAATAAAATCAGTTCATCGAAGCGGGCTTAGATGTTTGGACCCTACACTCATTGAAAAGATAGTGCTTCAAGGGTTCTTTAGTAAAGACAGTGGTTCTATATAGAACAATGAACACTCAAAGAACTCTTTGCATGCTGAAATGATTCTTTGCAGGATGAAATCTCCAGATTGTTGGAGAATGCGTTGTGTATGGGTTCTATACAGCACTAAAAAGGTTTTTCTATTTTTCTAAACAAAAGCCTCCAGTACTAAATATAATATTAAATCTGTCCGTGTTTAATTTGTTCACCTACTGCCACTTCAACTTTTCCATCCTTCCAATCTTCAAACCAACCAAAGCTCTCACTCACATTCTGTTCCCCTTCAAAGAGACACTAACATTCACACAAGCGACTACCCAAACACACTTCAGCTGCCCTCAGATTTCTTTCTCATGCACATCCACAATTGGTAAAGGAGATATTTCGGAGAAGATTACACAGATCTTCTACTTGCTTAAGGAAGAGAAAATTCTAAGAAAAATAAGCTTCCAAAACTGAAGTTTAGAAATAAATTGAAAGATACAGAGAAAACGGGACTCAGGACCACGCAATACCTAGTAGACCACCAAAACTGTCGCCATTCAGATCTACTTCTTCACAGGTGTTTCTGTCCATCCTTCCACTGTGAGAAGACAACACGGAGTCAAGTCAAATCAAAGTTTATTTATATAGCGCTTTTTACAACAGGTGTTGTCACGAAGCAGCTTTACAGAAAAAAACGAGTCCAAGCCCCCATGAGCATCACCAATGGCGACAGTAGCAAGGAAAAACTCCAAGAGCAAGAGAAAGAAACCTTGAGAGGAGCCAAGACTCAAAAGGGAAAAACCCATCCTCCTCTGGTCGACACCAGATAGCAAACAGCGTTAGTATAAGGTATTATAGTACAAAACGCGGAAAACAGGCAGAGCAATGGTAAATTAGATAGTTTGAGTTTATGCAGCAGCTGCAGCACTGGGAGGGTCAGTTCATGAGGGTAAGGTTTGCACAGCGTTGTACAGCATGAAGCTCAGTGGTGGTCAAAACGGTCCAGATAGCTGGCAAGCGGTGGGCACCTGATCAAAGCAGAAGAAGCAGCAGCATCAGACCGCACATGATGGGGAGTTGTTCAACTCGGCAAAGAAAAGGAAACACACAGAGTTAGTTCTGTAAAGAGTGACTGATCACATATTACAGTATTAACAGAGCAGCACAGACTGAGTCTGAAAGCATGTGTAGCTGTCAAGATGTTGTTTCTGAGAAAAGGAAATAGATAAAAAAGAAGACAGTTTGTGCTAGAAGACCGGAACAGGATATATGAGATGTGGAGGTTTTATGGACTTAGTCTAAATTTGTAGTTGAGATTACTTGGATTGTGAGGAGCAGAGACTAAGACTTAACTTTGGATGTGGTAGACAAATATCTGTCCACATTTCTTTGAAAAACAAAGCAAATTTCACAAAAAGAATGAAAGCTGTAAGAAAGATAAAAGGTAGACAGACTAATTACAAAAAAATGCTATTATATTTAGTTTTTGAGGCTTTGGTGTAAAAGTTTAACAGGTTTTTTGTTTTCTTTCCCAGTGCTAAAAAATGAATAACATGCACTTGGTGATTTTGACTGGAAACTAAATAAATAAAACAGGCAGTCTCTGACTTTTGTACAGTACTGTGTACATTCAATACACAAGTTATTCATTTTCAATACGATGTTTTGTAAAGGGATGTATAAGCAGGGATGTGGGAAGGTGTTTTAAGTTGGGCCGCTGAAATTTTAAACGGCGTATGTGATGTGACTGATGGCGTCGCGCAAAATGATTAGCCTTTTAATTTGAATTTTTTCTAATTTATATCAAACAGAGTATGTAAGACAGTGCTATAATGAGGCAGGAGATGACAAAATACACACATAAGTTCTGAACAAACTTTATGCAAATGAGCTGAGCACTGGCCCATCAGATTGTTAATATGAGGTGTGGTAACCAGCTGTGTCGTCCTCACGATGACACACTGAGATTTAATGCTGGAATGCACTCTGAATGAAAGATGTAATAGTTATTAAAAAACAGCATTATTACAATTATTATGATCGATTATTATTAATGATCATTATTGATTATTGATGATAATTTTTAAGTTTAAAAATGAATATTAGGCTGCTTTGGGACTCAGAACTGGCCTATAGCTCTGCCTAGGCTTTCTCTCTTTGCATCTCAACCTCCTTGTGTTCGAGTGATGCGCCCACAAAGTGGTCAACGGTTTTGAGCTCACTGTAATGACAATATGGCATTCACTTAAACAGTGAAGGACCACTGCAGATTTTTAAAATATAAAAATACAAACTCCACTCTTAAACAAGCATGCACAAATCTTTACAATGCTCAAATTACTATAAAGTTCAGAATGTTTTATAATTGTGTTTTTTTTTTTAAACAGTTACAGTTTTAAAATCAGGGGGTGCTGCAGCCCCTTCAGCACCCCCACTTCCCATACCCCTGTGTATGAGAGACATAAACATTAAAATTGCAGCTCACGTGCTGTTAAACATTCACCTAAAGGGATTCATTTAAATGGTTTAGATTTGTATATAAAATATGCAAAGTATCACATGTAATTGTTTCCAAAGTTGTTTTTTGAAAATGTTTAGCTCTTGTGCTGGCTTTGTTCAAATGCAGTGAGCATACTCAAATGTTTCATTTTAAATGCCAGAAGTGCACAGATCAGATGGGAAAGAGTGACCCATTCAGTGGCAATCATTCACCCAGAAGAAGTTCAGATTAAGTTGTCAGCAATGGCAGACACTGGAAGCTGCCTTATCTTATGTGTAGCTCAATTTTCTGGACTGTGATGACGTTTCTTTTTTTCTTCTTTTTCTTTTTTAAAATGTAATAGTGTAATAAGTGCAAATTAACAGGAGCCGCGAGGGGGAAGGCTCTCTTATTTCTTATCATCTACTAGAGTTACTTGTGATTGTCATTCATCTAAATAAAGTGGCTCAAGCCATGTGAAAATAACTTTCAAAATGTGTAGAGAGTCCTGGGGTACAAAGAAACATCTATCCTTGGAAAACCTATTTATTTATTTATTTATTTATTTTCAAAGCAATAAATATGCATGTTACCATAATATGCATTGGAATGCACTTGAAAATGCCAAATTTGCATTGTGTGAATATTTTACAGCAATAGAAAAGGTTACAAAGAGGCCTAAAATCCCAGGCTTACAACATCATAAAGCTAATTTTTTAGTAGCTACATGAAGCTCATTGCAAACAAGCTGAGTTATTCTTAAGTTATAGTTCCTGGCCATTTAAAGGGTTAATAAGGCTTGTAAGTGTTTATAAAGAAGAAAGTTCACATCACCCTGATAAGAATAATATTAATTCTCTACTCAGTCACCAAGTGTGAGATGATGCTTGTGTGTCATCAAAATATGCATCAAACTCATTTGAATGAATTTAGGTTCTTTAACATGTAACCCAACCACAGCTCATGACCCCCCGGGCTGGAATCTTCAAGACATGGACCAAAACAAGATAAAGAACAAGGCTAATTTGCTCAGAACCAATTAAAATGAATTTGAATGAATTTAAATGTTCCAATTCACAGAAATACAAAGACACTCTTTAAAATAATGAACATCCTTAAAGTGATACCAAAAAAAACAGGTGTTCAACTTCCACACTCAATTCCACAGTCCAGTTTCCAGTCTTAGATTTTGTTATCGTTGGACACTATTATATGAAGAGCCATGTTAAGATTGTCTGGTGCCCCTGGGCATTGGATTTATGGTGACCCGTCCTCACAAAGTTTGCAAACATAACTGATCTGTAGTACACAGAGCACCCTGCTGGAGAAAGGAAAACAAAACAAAATGGAGAAAAAAAAATGGTTCTAGTAGCTTCATAATGTTTTTTTGGCCGTTCTTAGTGAGTTGATATGACAACGTAAAGGATCCTAATGGTTCAACGGTTGACCTGTGACTGAAACTATTAAGCCAATTCCCACTGGGAAGCAAAACCATCAGATTTTAATCCTAATGGTTCTAATTGGATTCTGTCCAATTTTCTTTGTAGATAATAACCTAAAAACTTTCAACAGTTTTGCTGGAGACCTGTCCTGCTAAGAACTCTGTGTACATGAATGCAGTTATAAGAACTAATCACAGTCAGGGGGAGGTCTCAGAACAAATTATGCATTGACAAGGATCAATCATAGACAGGGGGGTCTCAGGACAAATGATGCAGTGAATAGGGCCGATCACAGTCAGGAGGAGGTCTCAGAACAAATGATTAAGCGATTAGGACGTCACAGTCAGGGGAAAGTCTAAGAACAAATGATCTAGTGATTAGGATCAATCATAGTCGGGGGGTCTCAGAATGAATGACACAACGATTTGTATCAATCACAGTTGGGGAAGGTCTCAGAAAGAATGACCAGTGATACAGACGTAAAAGCAAATAGTAGCTATTTATGCCATCTCTTTATTAACAATGTGATTTCTCAGCACTGTTGTTGCATTTATTTCACATTTAAAGAGATTAATTTAAATTTTGTTTATTTTTTATTTAGTTTGTCCCACAGACTACATTGTTAAACAAGAAAATGCATAAAAAGGAACACATATCAGATGCATTTTAGTGTTTGTCTGATTAGACATTTTATTGTTTGTCTGAGGGAGGCTTTAGATCTTAAGGCTTAAGGGGGGTCATTTGTGAGAATCCACTGCATAGCCATTGATTATATACAAATGACTAAATAAAACAAATGAATAAAAAAAAATGTTATCTATTTTCAGACATCCCAGGTTTTGTATTATTATTGACTATACTAGGATATTACTGTCACCACTCAATGTATTGATTCAATGCAATTTTATATCAGGCGTGCACAACTCCTGTCCTGGAGGGCTGGTATCCACTCAAACACAAAACCACTAAACCTTGTAGTTAACAAGAGCATTGAATCAGGTGTGTTTGAGCAGGTAAATCACCAAACTGCGCTGGATACCAGCCCTGCAGGACCAGAGTTGTGCACCCCTGTTTCAGACAGAGTGTGATGGCGATGTTAGTGTTTACCCTTTGATGTGTGTAGAACTTTTGTTTTGGCATTATAACTCAAAAAGCTTGAAAGTAAGTTTTTAGATGTGCAAATCTTACTCAACCTGTTATAATGTAGTATAGAATAGAAAATCACATTATTAAAGCTAATTTTGCTTAACAACCAAAATAGAAGCGATTTGGCATTGCTCAAAGTGCACATAAACATGAACTACTGCTTAATCTTACTTTTAAGGGATTTACTTATTTGTGTTTGTAAGTCATGTATTATTGTTGGAGTTTCGGGGGCTTCCAAAGATGCTTGGGGGCCTCACAAGACCATGATGTCTCTGCTCATGCATCTTTTCACAGTGATAGAAAACACAGTAGCACACAGAAAGCTTTGATCCTACATGCTAATAGGTATCACACTGGCTAACATTAATATGCACATAAATGTAAATCGTTACTGTACTTAAGTAGTTTTTCGTGTATCTGTACTTTACTGAAGTGTTTCCATTTTGGGTGACTTTTTACTTTCACTCCACTACATTTCAAGGTCAAATATCTTACTTTTTACTCCACTACATTATGCAAAATCTGTCAATCCTTTTGGCTTGTGTGTGCATAAAAATGCAACATGTCAAAACAAAAGAAGCCTGAAGCAAGCGTACCAATCAGGGTACAGTTCGCACTTTGTTTTGAGCTGGTTTTGACCTGTTGGATTACCCAGTGCAGGCATACGGTTCTATGACGGTGTTTTAGGGCCAATGTTCATAAAAATAAAAATAGTAGACTTCAAGAATAAAGTCGTAATTTAGATTAAAAAGTTGTAATATTTTGAGAAAAAAAAATCATACTATTTCAAGAATTAAGTCGTAATATTTCGAGAAAACAGTCGTAATATTTGGAGGATAAAGTGGGCTAACTGTAGGGTCTGCCATAACTGTAGGGGACTGCCATAACACGTTGGGGTCTCGGTTGCTGAGTTCCACTCACTCTTGTCTCTTTGTGGATCGATCATTTGATTATCATGCTCATTGTCTGTGAAACTTCATGCCCTCTTTGAGTGGCACGGAGATGTAGCCACTGATAGCAGTGTAGACGACCCTGCCTGCGATTCTCCTTCAACAAAACAGACAAACAGTTTCCTCCGAGTCCGTCTCGTTCTTTATTCTAAATAAACAGTTTCCTGCTCAGCCGTTTCTTATACTAATAACACTCTGGTGCTGATGTGCCAGGAGAGACAGGGAGACTGAATATATCTTTTTGGGTGAAATCGATATGAAAGTGTAACTCCACCAACTCATCACCACCCCTCATTTTAACACAAGGAAGTGCGACCTTCCATTTGTAAACACTTTGGCCACAATATTGCGACCTTTCCTGGTATTAATGCCACTTTAATGCAATTCGATGACTTTTTTCTCAAAATATTACAACTTTATTCTCGAAGTCTACTATTTTTATTTTTATTAACAGTGGCCCTAAAACGCCATCATACGGGTTAACGTCAGTGCAGCAGAGTGCCTATGCCAACATAAATGAAGGAACTAACCTAACTAACCTAACAATATAGAATATGTACACATGTGCAGTTGTGAATGTGTCTTTTTTCTGAATTTATACAAACACTATTTCATGTTATAGTAAATTTGTTTTTGCTAGTTTATGTTTATGAACAGAGACCTACAGATGCAATATAGTAAAGGAAAACATTTGTGAACCTGTGTTTAAAGTTTTTATTAAACTTAAACTTGTAACTAAGTTGCAAATAAATCTTAAACTGAAACTTTGCTTGTTTGCAAAAAGCTATTTCAGAGCCACTT
Source organism: Colossoma macropomum (assembly GCF_904425465.1). Lineage (NCBI taxonomy): Eukaryota > Metazoa > Chordata > Actinopteri > Characiformes > Serrasalmidae > Colossoma > Colossoma macropomum. Next base: position 4,393,701 of record NW_023494794.1, read on the forward strand.
ACTTCTACCTAATGGAAATTGTTTGCCTTCAGTGTTTTGTTCTTATGACAATAGACATCACTGTCAGACTAATTAATGATATTCTACAGGGAGATTCACTCGAAAGAGGCACCAAAAAATCTGTAATAACTCTTGCCAGGGCGAATCAATCTGAATGAAACAACATGCAATGAGCTACTCAGTATATAGAGCTTCGAACAAGCAGGGATGCCCCTGCGTCAGAGAGATGAGGTAGGCGCTGTCACGAAGTTTAACCTCCGTTTGCAGCTTTCGGGTGCATACCCCCGTACCCCTTCATGTGTCTGGCAGAAAACAGAGATCACTTCCAGCACTGCATGTAATGCAATCGATTACACATATGTCAAGGTATATAGCGTATTTTTTGGTTCAGATTGCTTCATCCTAGCAGAAATTACAACAGAATATTCGGGGCCTCTTTTAAGTGAATCTCCCTGTATTAAAAGGTTGGTTAACCAAAAATGACACCAGAGTATTTTCACCTAAAATGAGTTAATAAAGCAAGAGTCTTGTTACAGAAGTGGTAATAGGACATTAGAGTCATAATTAATCTTTTACTACTTTTATTTTCGATACTTAAGTACATTTGAAGGCAAATACTTTTGTACTTTTACTCAAGTGGAGGTCTAAAGGGAGGAACTTCTACTTTTACTGGAATAAATTTTTACTTTGGGTATCTCTACTTTAACTCAAGTACATGATTTCTATACTTCGTCCACCACTGCATGTCTTAATGCCCGTTGCTATGACCTCTGTAGTCATGAAATCCTTTGAGAGACTGGTACTCACCCATCTGAAGTACATCACAGATCCCCTGCTAGACCCTCTGCAGTTTGCATACCAGGCAAACAGGTCAGAGGATGACTCTGTGAACATGGGACTCCATCTTATTCTCCAACAGTTTGAACACCCAGGAACTTATGCAAGAATTCTGTTCTTGGACTTCAGCTCAGCATTTAATACGATCATCTCAGGACAGCTACACAACAAACTGCTCCAACTCAGCGTGCCAACCCCCACCTGCCAGTGGATCACCAACTTCCTCACTGGCAGAGTGCAGCAGGTGAGGTTGGGAAAGTTCACCTCAAACACCCAGATCATCAGTATCATTGTGTTCTCTCCCCTTTGCTCTTCTCACTGTACACAAATGACTGTACTTCCTCTGACCCTTCAGTCAAAATCTTGAAGTATGCAGATGACACTACAGTCATTGGTCTCATCTGAGATGGTGACAAGCCTGCTTACAGACGGGAGGTTGATCAGGTGGTCCTTTGGAGCAGCCACAACAACCTGGTGCTGAATACAACAAAAACAGTGAAAATGACCGTGGACCCTCCAACCCTACCAGCACTCACCGTCCTGGACAGAACTATGATGGCAGTAGAGTCCTGCAAGTTCCTGGGCACAATAATCACCAGGGACCTGAAGTGGGACAGCAAAATCAGCTCCATCATCGAGAGAGTCCAGCAGAGGATATACTTCCCGTGTCAGCTGAAGAAGTTCAACCTGCCCAGGAGCTGATGGTGCGTTTCTACACAGCCATCATAGAGTCTGTCATCACCATGTCCATCACAGTGTGGGGTAGCTTGGCCACCAAGCATGACCTCCACAGACTGCAGCACATCATCAGGTCTGCTGAGAGGACAATTGGGGTTAAGTTGCCCACATTGCTGGAACTGAATGCCTCCAGAACCAGGAAGTGTGCAGAGAAAATCTCCGCTGACTCCAGCTTTATTTTGTGTTATTTTATGTTATTTTGTTTTATTTTTATGTAATTTTATTTACTACACTTAAATGTTTGTTTGATACTGTGTCCTGTGAGCTCCTGTAACCAAAACCAAATTCCTTGTATGTAAGCATACCTGGCCAATAAAGCTTGATTCTGATTCTGAACTCCTCTCACAGACGATTCAAGTTTTTGTTTATTTATTTTTGTTATTGGTATGCTTTCATGCACTTTGTACTTATTTCAGTTTATTTGTTTTATTTCCTTAAACAACTGCTCTGTGGGTCTTTTTTACTGTATATTCTATTATAGATTATTCTAGAATATTATTCAATTCAATTTCTTATACTCTGTCTTCTTTTTTTCAATGTTAATCCAACAATCTGTTACTGAGAATATTGTTAGCCTCTCTTAGAGGCTAAATGCTACCACTGTTATCTGAAGAACTGATTGTGTTGGAGGTTTTATTGTTCTTTGAAGAACAATGATCATTTTCCTTTGTTAGAATGTTGGAAAAAGCACAAGAATAAGGCACCTGTACATTGTACTGTACCTTGTACATTTGATCAACTCTTGATTACAACAGTGCAAATTCTGTTATCCCAAAGATTGATTAATATCTTAAAGCTTTTGTGTATTATTTAATTTTGTGTATTAATCTTGTCAAGGCTGCCATTCATCCGGTGAAAGGTGGTAACTGATCTTCCTCACTCAGGGGGTTGAAAATGACAAGTATAACTTATCTTTTATCATATAGATTGAAAGATACCTTTATAGGTGGTTATCTTCCTCAGAAATTTATAGGTGGTTATCTTTCTCAGAAAGCTCAGCAAATAAACAGAAATTTTACTGTAAATTGTCCAAATGTCATAAGTTTGTTCCCTGTAGAGAATGCAGTAACTTCACTTAGAAAATCAACAAAAATGTAATTTGACTGAGGGTGTTTAAACTTTTGCATAGAACTGTAAAAAACTTGGGTCAAATGCAATTGGTTTAAAATGTGAGTCAACCTTAAATGTCTTCTGGCTCTCTCTAAGCCCATTGGACATAGAGAATGGAGACTAGTGTGTGTGTTGGCTAGAGAGTCCACTGAGAGCAACAGCATGTCAGGCTGATATCCCAGTGCTAGAGATAAACATTAGACAAACGAGAGAGAGAGAGAGAGAGAGAGAGAGAGAGAGAGAGACTTTCAAGAAAAAAAAAAAAAGGATCCCCTCAACTAACCCTTTTCAAAATGTGGTCACTAGCCTTTGTTTAAATGTGTGTGTGGGTGTGTTACCTTTGGATGTGTGGATTTGTGCTACTTCTGGTGCTCTGAGAGAGAGAGAGAGTGAATGTGTGTGTGTAGACTGGCCGTGTTGTTGAGTTTTCACGCATGGTCGAGCATGAGGATAGAGGCAGAGATGTGTGAAGAGGCAGTGGACTGCGATGCCCTTCCTCAAATGGCATTTGTAAAACGATTGGGAGATGGAAAAAAGGAAAACGCAGGGCCAAACGCAGGGCCAAAAAAAAAAACAAAAACAAAGAAAAGCAAAAAATAGCTGGAAAATGGCCGGATGAAAAGAATTGTTTGGAAAGAAGTACCAGAATTGCTTAAGCCTCACTTTGATGTCACTTCACAAAGCTGTGGGTAAAAAAAATAAATAAAAAAATAAAAATAGCGGCATTACTAAAGAAATGGCTGTTAGTGGTCTTCAAAATCACCTAAAAGAAGAGTCCAGTATTTTTGAGTCTAATCTCTGTCTGACGCATCTGTATCATACGGTCGATTATGAAGGACAATAACTTCACTGTACTTAGAAAACAACAGAATAACAGTTGTCTTAATAATTCCTTATGCAAGTAGATTTTTTTTATGTCTAATCTCTTCAAAAAAATCGACTGAAAAATGAATAACTTTGATTTGAACTGAATAAATTAAGAGTAGTCTCTGACTTTTGCAAGGTACTGTGTATCTGTCCTTCCTTTTTAGCAATTTTGCTTCACCTGTTCATGCTGAAATGATTACAGATTCTTCAGATGTTTAAACCCACACAAATGGTTTAATTTGATTTCTGGGAGGAAAGTAAAATAGAAGAAGAAATGTAGAAAGATATTTGACAGGAATGATACAATACATATTTTTCTTGTTTACTGTATATTTTTTCATCTTTATTTATTTTTTTTTCATAAAATCATTGAGACTGTTTTTTTAGCAACCCAAATAAGAGGTGCATTTCTGATGCAGTGGCTCCTTTGGGTCCTGAAAATATAGTGCATTTGTTTCTTCTAAGCAGTTTTCTGAAACTATTTTACACAAGATGCGCATCAGAAACAAGGCTGAACCACTGCTTGATATCGGAAAACAAAATTCAGCTGTAATACATGACAGACTTTTGGAGGTGCTGCGGACCCTCTGGAGATGAAGTTCTTAAGCTAGAATGCAGTGTTTGTTTGTTTTTTTTTTGTCAAACATAACATCTCATTTAAGCCACAATTTTTTTTTCTTATTTATCTACATAACATTGTTTTAGTGGTTTTCTGGCTTATCCAGGTGGTCTTTAGGAAGCTTCAAAACAGGGAGAAATGTTCTTAGAGAGGAGTAGCTTTTTCTATGCCATGATTCCATACATACAGTTCTTGTTCAAAGTTTCCTGATAGTGAACTCATGAACACTGGCTAAAAAAGTGGTCTGCAGATCCTTAGATGTTATCATGAGTTTTCGTTTTGATCTCCCAGAATATTGTATCCCTTACACTTGGAGTCAGTTTTGTTGGATAATCACTCCTGGCAAGGGTAACAATCGTGTTGAATTTCTTCCGTTTGTACACTGTATCTGTCTGTCAGGATCCACACTCTTCAGAACCTCTCTCAGCCTAATGAGCATTGGCATTTTTTTTTCTGAAGTCCTAAGAAACCTCATCTGACTGAGACATGGCATGCACTAACAAATGTGTGTGGTAAAGACCAGATCTTGATGGTAAAGATTCACACCTGATTGTCATTCAATTGGTTGAACATCCCAACTATAACTTCACCCATACCACCTACAGTGGCATGCAAATGTTTAAGTGCCCCAAGAGATTTGAGCTCTTGGGTAACTTTTACCAAGGTCTCAGACCTTAATTAACTTGTTAGGGCTGTGGCTTGCTCACAGTCATCGTTAGAAAAGGCCAAAATGCAAATCTCAAAGTTTTATGTGTACTCTGATTCTTCAAACCTTGTCCAAACAATCAGCAGGCATAGGCTCCCCTAAGCAGCTGCCTAGCACTCTAAAAATGTAAAAATTGGTGCCCAAAGCAGGATAATGCTATATGAAGATAGAAACGCTGTTTCTTTAGTTCATAATATAATTAAGTTAGTTAGTTAACAGGAATGGTGGATGTCAAGGTGAGATCTGGTAGACCAAGAAAACTCTCTGAGAGAACTGCTTGTAGCATTGCTAGAAAGGCAAATCAAAACCCCTATTTGACAGCAAAAGAACTTTAGGAAGATTTAGCAGAAACTGGACTGGTGGTGCATGGTAGAGCAGTGCAGCGACACCTGCACAAATATGACCTTCATGGCAGAGTCATCAGAAGAAAACCTTTTCTGCATCCTCACCACAAAATTCAGCATCAGACATTTGCAAAGGAACATTTAAACAAGTCTGTTGCATTTTGGACAAAAGTTTTTTTGACTGAAAAAGTAAAACAAAGGTATGTTTGGAGAAAAAATGTGCAGAATTTACTGAAAAGAACACCTCTCCAACTGTTAAGCATGAGGGTGGATTGACCATGCTTTAGGCTGAAAATGAAAAGAGGATAGCTTCTACAACAGGATAATGATCTTAAACATCTCAAAATCCACATTGCACTACTTTAGGAGCAACACCTCAGGAGTACAAGCTGTAGGTTTTGCCATGGCCCTCACAGTCCCCTCACCTAAACATCATCGAAAATCTGTGGATAGACCTCAAAAGAGCAGTGCATGTGAGATCTCAGAGTACTAGAAGCCTTTTGCAAGGAAAAATGGGTGTAAATCCACTACACAAGAATTTAAAAGATGCTTAGCTGGCTACAAAAAGCATTTACAAGTTGTGATACTTGCCAAAGGGGGTGTTACTAAGTCCTGTCCATGCAGGGTACCCAAATGGTGGCTTCAGGCCCATTGCCTTATTTGTTTGAAACTGTAAAAAAAAATGGAAATAAAAAAGTAATCTTACTTAAAATATGAAAGAAATGTCTCATGACAGGACGCCTTTTGGAAATCAGGTCATCTTTTACACGCTTAGCTATTCACTAACAAATTTTGATCAGGGGTGCCCAAACCTTTGCATGGCACTGTTTACATATTTTGCCAACCAAAACATATAAATGTGGGATCAATAAAATAGTAAATGTTCAATCAAATAAACTATACCATAGTTTATCTTTTATTATAACTTGAATGAGGATCTCATTTGAGGCCAAACCTATGCAGACATTCACATGATGCTAAAAAGTTTCCTAACTTTCAAGCCACACTGTATAATGATTCCACAGATTAAGAAATACAGTACGTCCATGACTGGCTACATTAGCAAGCACATAGATAATGTAACTTGCTTCAAGACCATCCCCACATGCACTAAGCTGAAGCTGTGAATAACTACAGAGGTGGGGGTGCTGCTGAAAACCAGGAATGCTGTCTTCAAGTCAGATGACAAGGCAGCTCTGAACACAACAAAAGCCAACCTGTCCCAGGCTATCAGAGAGGCAAAGCAGAACAAAGTTCTGAGAATCCATGGATGCTTTCTAGACACCAGAGACACATGGCATATGAGGTAGGGCATTCAGGCCATCGCTGACTAGAAAGTGACATCACATGGCTGTGATGGTGACGCCTCGCTCCTGGATGCACTAAACAGTAGTAGATGTTAGGACCACTCTTTCCAGAGTTAACACTTGAAAGGCTGCTGGCTCTGACTGATACCTGGCCAGGTGCTCAGGGGATGTGCTGTACAATTTGCAGATGTCCTAACTGACATCTTCAATATCCCTCTGGGTGAGATAGTTGTCTCTGAGTGCTTCGAAATGACTGCCACCATCCCTGTAGCAAAAAAAAAAAAATTGTGCCTCAATGACTACCAAACCATGGCACTCACTCCAGTCATAATGAAGTGCTTTGAGTGGTTGGTAATGACACACAAAGAGCAATCTTCCTTTCACACTGGATCCATTTCAGTTCGCATATTGCCCTAACCTCTCTACAGAGGATGCCATATCCTCTGCCATTCAACTCTCCCTGACCCACCTGAATAGAAAAGACAAATCATGTAAGAATGCTGTTCATAGACATCAGTTCAGCATTCAACACAATCATCCCACAGCAACTTATTGGAAAGCTGAACATGCTGGGCCTGAACACCTCTCTCTGCAACTGGATCCTGGACTTCCTGACTGGGAGACCTCAGTACGTCACAATCAGCAAGAACACCTAGAGCACCACCACACTGAACACTGGCACTCCCCAGGGCTCTGTGGTCATTTCCCTGCTATTCACACTGCTGACTCACAACTGTTCTGCAAGGCATAGCTCATATCACATCCATATGTGAGTTGAGCTATGTCTTGCTAAGAACCAAACTGCAGTGGTGGGTCTTATTAGCCACAGTGATGAGTCAGCACACAGGGAGGATATGGTTTAGACACAACAATCCAACTCTTAATGTTGACAGGACGAAAGATGATTGTTGACTTTGAGAGTACTCGCGAGGATCACTCTCCACTGCACATCAATGGTTGAACAGTAGAGAGAGTCAAAAGCTCCACATCATCGGCAACCTCACCTGGACCCTCAGCACTACCTGCTTAGCCAAGAAAGCCCAGCAGTGACTTTACTTCCTGCAAAAGAGAACAAACCTTCCCACTTTCCATCCTCACCACATTCTACATGGGGAGTCTTTACCCACCATCAACACCTCCTACCATTAACACTTCATCCACAAGGTCGCCAACATTGTAGATGACTCCTCCCACCCCTCTCATGGACTCTTCACCCTCCTGCCACCTGGCAGAAGGTACCTGAGCATCCATCCATTCCACCACCTCTCTTCAACAGCTTCATCCCTGAGGCGGTCAGACTACTGAACATACTGATGCCCTCCAACATGCACCTGGACTAATCTAGGCCCTTTCCAACGTCCACGATAGACTGATCACACACTACTTTACCATCACTGCCTCTACTTAAAATTCTTAACCCATTTGAATGCTGCAACAAGACCTCAGTCTTTCTGTACAGTTTACAGTTGACAATGTTTGCACTAATTCCTTCATTACTCACATGCTCGTTTGATGCCAGTCTATATGTATACACATGTGGTAGTACATACAGATATATGATGCACATTCATCTATATTTTATTGTCCTGTCTAACATTCATTGTCATGAGTATTTATTGCTCTGTATATTTATCTGGTACATTCACTGCATATTCTGCACTCATTTCACACAGTCATATCTGCACTCTATGTAGTCCTGTTTAATGTGCAGCTGTTGTGTGTTGCACCATGAAGAACGACATTTGGTTCCAGTGTACAGAACTTATATTGAGAAGTGACAAAGACCACTTGCCTTGAATTGTATTTGCTCTCTATGCTTACTTTCCGTGTACATCATTCTTTGTGTGTAAGACTTTGTTTTCCATTTGTTTTTCTTTTTTGGTTTTTGTTATTAAACAAATGCAATAATAAATGGGCATGGAGATCATTTTAGCTGTTTTGGCTCTGTTCTCCATTAACTTAGATTTAGTACATTCATCCCAAATGTGCCCATTGGGACCATTGGGATCATGACAAATGTAGACAGATTATTTAAAGGTAGATTGTATGAAATAGATCTATTGCTTTAATATATCTATATGAATACAATAGCATATTGCTGGTCTTGTCATTCATTGTAGATCAAAGAAGTACCCCTGTTTTGCTCAAGTTAGGATGATTATGTCCTGAAAACATCAACACACACAAACATACACAAATGCATAAACACCCATACATGAACACACACTAGCACTCAAATGCGCAAACACCTACACAAAAAAAACAAAAAACAGGCAAGCACAAACACACATAGGTGCCCACATACACCCAAATACACAGACACACACAAGCGCGCACACACACACACACACACACACACACACACACACAAAGGACATTTCACCTCCAAAAACAGAAAATATAATCAAAGGAGACTGCACTGTACTCGCTTTCAAATAGTGAAAGTGGAAAAATCAATGGAAGGCCCAGGTGTACAAAGGAGGCTGTGAAAGACTTCAGCTCTATTAATATATAATGATGAGAGATAGAGAGAGAGCGAGCGAGAGTGAGAAAGCGAGAGTGAGAGAGAGTGAGCGAGAGTGAGAGAGTATTCTAAACAATAATAAATGAAGACAGTAAAAAAACTAAAAGAATTATTGAATAAGAAAAGAGTGTCAGCTAAATTCATTGGGGGAAAAGGAAGAAGGTGTACAGTGGAGAAAGATATTGAGAGTAGAATATAGGGAAACAAATAAAGAAATAAAGAAAAAAGCCTTCTATTGATTCTCTTTTGCATTCATGGCATCTCAGCATCTCTCTCTCTCTTTCAACCCCTTTGTCCACATTGCTAGAGACAGACACCCACACAGTTGCTTGCTGAGTAGAAAGGTGACATTCACTGATGGAATAATTAGTGGATGGCAGCTCATATCAGGTCAGCGACGCTGATAATGATCATTAGGTGAGTGATAATGGCACTAAGCAGTGTTATGACAATAGACAACAACTGATAAAGCTACGTAATAATAATAATAACAATAATAATGATAATCACCATTGCAAATGAGCTGATAAGAGCAGTTCGTTCACCGGTGATCTAACATGTTTTTGCTCCTGAAGCCTGAGTACAAATTAAGGTTTAAAATAGAAATAAATAAACCCTTAGATGTTGAATGTTTTGGTACTTTTGCTTTTCAAAAGTAATTACACATTTACATGATTGCATATTTAGTTACATAGTAACTACCATTAATAACTACCATACAACTCTACCACTACCATGTCAGTGGCACTGATGTGATGAGAATGGTCCATCACCCTAATAAAACATATTTACTTTCAATTTGCTTTGTTATACACGTTGATGTCTAAACTCCTCAGTATTTTTTTTTACAACCTAAAATGAGAAATTCAAGTTATATTTAAATTGAAAACAGTGTTTTGTAAATTATTTTTGACCTATACAACACTAAACTTTTTTTTTTTTTAAATAAACACTTTCAATTTTGATTCTTAACACTTTTTAATAAAATTTGGGAGAGTAAAGCATTTACCACATTGTTATGTTGCCATTTCTTTTTCACAACACTTAAGACATTTAGGGACTGAAGACACCAAGTGAAAGCGATATGCTGCTCCAAAATCTTTATGTACTTCTCATTATTAATGGTACCACCACAGAAGTGAAAACTATGGAAGTTACCTTAGCCAAGAGCACTGACACAACCCCATACCATGGCAGATCCTGGCTTTTAGACTTGCCGGTAACAGTCTGGATTCTCCTTTTTGTCTTTGGTCTGAATAGCAGAAATTGATGTATATTTTCAAATAAAATCAAGTTCACCACACAAACCATCAAATATGTTGCGTTTATATTGTCTGGAATGAAATACAAGTCAAAGTAGATTTTAGAAATGACAAATTTAGAAAGTGTAAATTTGCATTTTCTGTATCGTTTCAACTTTTTCTGATTTGAGGTTGTACTTAACTGGGTATTTAAACACGTATGTTTTAGAAAACTGCAACAGAGTGGTGACCTGTCCAGGGTGTTTCTTGCCTTTTGCCCAGTGACCACTGGGATAGACTTCAACAGCCCTCGTGACCCAGAAGGACAAGCAGCTTAGATAGTGTGTGTGTGTGTGTGTGTGTGTGTGTGTGTGTGTGTGTGTGTGTTTGTTTTGGAAAACACAAACAGCTGGAACTGCATCTCATGTTACATAAAGGGTGCCCTAATTTATCCACAACAAAATGAAATATTTTGAAAATTGTTTCAATTGAGAAAAAAAACAAAAAAAAACAAAACAAAAAAAACTTGTGTGGCTGAATATAAGGTGGGGGTTGGGGGGTAAGTATAGCTTATATGTGGGAAACATTGAACTTAACCTGATTTAATAATAAGCTTGCTAAAATGTTTTACTTGAGCAATTTCTCAGATAACTCCACTGATGGACATGCCATCACAGAAGTTTCCCCCTGAGCATCAAGCAAATGATGCCATGAGTGGCTTAGTTGACTCGCCAGTCATCTTTATGGATGGAGCTTTTGTGTGTGCTTCCGGCTTGACAGCCCTTTGCTGAACAGTTTGTAATTATCTGCGGGGTTCCCGAAGGGCACGCTCCAGGGCATCCCAACGCTCTGGCTTTCTTCTCCATGTCTGCCTTTCAGATAGAATGCAAACACAAGAAAGGCTGTGTAAATGAAACTTGAACAAATCCAAAGTGACTGGCCTGGGATCTGCTTTTCAGCTAAAGCTAACAAGAGTCTTGCAATGACCTTCCACGTCTAATGTACTTTTTACATACATCTGTCTTCTTCCATTGACTTGACTTGATTTTTCTTTTCTATTCCACTTCTTTTTCTTTCATGATTCCATTTCTTCATTCTGCCTCTACCTTAGACCCCTGGTGTGGCCCCCTTGCTGATTTCTTCTCCTCCTTGGGAGAGAGGTACATGCTCTTAGCTGTTTTACCCTCTACACATATCAAAGATTCTAAGATGTCCTCATCTGGTTGACTCGTCCTTTGGAATAACTCTCTAGTTTGAGATCAAAAGTGTTAACCGAAAAGAGATGGTGCTGCCAAGCAGTTTAACTAGGGATGGAAAATACTTTCATGTGGAAGATTTGTGCTTTACTTGAGTATTGTTGAAATTATATACTTGTATTTTTACTCAATTACATTTCTAAGAAGAAGAAAAAAAACAAACAAACAAACAAACAAACAAACACACTTTTCACTCCTTACATTTGCATTTAGACCAGGGGTCAGCAACATGCTGCTGATTGTTGTAACACAGTTTTAACAATAAATGGTCTTAAACCCTGGAGTTAATGTAGCCTATACCTGCTAATTCACCAACCCTTAATCCTTAAGATGACTGCTTTACTGTTAGAAATAAAGGTTCTATGCAGGTAAATTTTCCGTTCATCAAAGCACAAACAATGAAAATGTACCATCAAAGGTACAACAGTGGTTTTAAGGTCCAATTCTGTACCTTAAATAAGTTTTTCCAGGTGAAGTGTATTTAACCTTTTCATAATCTAATGTTTTGAAACAGAAAAATACAATAAAAACCCTGGAGATGAGACGGGTGTGTGGAGTCGATACACCTTAGAAAATACAATTTCAATGGATTATACTACAATGATGTTCCCCGACTAAAGGTACTGAGATGTACCCTTGAGGGTACCACCCCAGTGACAAGAGGGGTACTGCCCCAGTGACAGTTTACTACCTTTATTTCTGAGAGTGTAGTCACATAGCAATGCAAACAACATTCTAGCCTAGCTAGTAGCTAATGAAAAGGCAAAGAAATAGATTTAAGACAAACATTCATAATTTGGAGACAGACCTATTTGCATTTACAAGCACTCCAGCTGGTTTCCTGATACGTTTAATCTGCTGTCAAACATTAAAAAGTCGTGAAGCTGAAATTAGCTTTTCATTTGGCAGCTTCTTGTTCCCGTTCCACCTTAAATGGTGCAGCAGTTACATTCTGCTGCTTCAGGCACTATTTAGGGTGGAACAAGAAAATTTGAACAAAAAGGTGGCGTTTGAGAAGCTGACTTCAGCCTTGTAAAAAACTGAACAGAGATATTTTACAAGAAATTATTCCACTTTTGCAGAGATGTTTCCTGCCAGAGATGTGAGAAAAGCAACTATAGCTGAGCTAAAACTTAAAGCAAAGCAAGTCTGCATTTTCATTTATATTAAAATTGTTAGCCTATACTAAAACATCAGCACATACTGAGACATATATGGACATAAAATGTTGTGGTTCCAAAGGTGGTTTGAATTTTTTTTTTTTTTTGGAAAGAAAAAATGGCTCTTTTTAACATTTGGGTTGCCGACCTCTGATTTAGACTTTCAAAGTTCTTATTTAAAGGCCAGGAGTGCCACTTGCTTACTTTGGCAGGGCATCAACAAATGTGAAGTTCTGGCAAGTTCAGAATGTCAAAATCAATATAATCTGCCTTCTTGAGGTAACACTCATTTGGACAATCTGAATTTGACAAGGCAGAATTAAGCTATAACGCCACATTATTTTGAAATAAAATTCTTGCAGCAACGGCAGCTTGAAAAGATGAAGTAGATGACTTTAAATGAGTTTATGGAAGGCACCAACCCTCCAAGGTTGGCAGCAATAATAAAAAAAAAAGGCTTATAATAAAAAAAGCGAGAACTGGTTATGACTGACCTGGCAAGAAGAATAAAATAGCACTTTTTTGTGACCAGTTCCAGATGTATTAGTTGCTCATTCTGTTCGCTCACTTATGCTCATTCAAAGGAAAGTAAATGACATTAAATTCAGGAGGTCCTTTTTTTGACACACGCCTGCACACATTATGTGTCAAGGCACGCAACGAACCCCGTCATTGATGCCTCTGTGGGAAACATTCCAGAAAAAGTCTCTCGTTTGACTCCCTTTCATTTTCACATGTGTGTGAAACTCCTTGTTCTTTAAATTTTAATAGGCAAAAAGTTCTCAGCTCCAGATTCACACTGAGCAAGCTATTATAATTCATGGTATATATTCACATAGAAGTAATTATGCTATTTCTGGAGCAGCTTTCATTTTGAGATACGCAGCTACATCTACACTCTTAAAAATGAATGTGCACAACAGGGTTCTTTAAAGCAATTCCATAGAAAAATCACTTTTAGTTTCATAAAGAACCTTTCAGTCATTGTTGTACAGTGCTGCTTGAAAGTTTGTGAACCTTTTAGCATTATGTGAATTTCTACACAAATTTGACCTAAACTGTGTTCAGATCTTCATTTAACTCATAACAGACAAAGAGAACTTAATAGAGCAAATAACCCAAACAAGAATATAGCTTTTTGTTAATTTACTAATTAAAGTGATTTAACATTAAATATCTTTGCTGGCGAAAGCATGTGAACCTCTGATTTTAGTAACTGGTGTGACCCTCTTGAGCAGCAATGACCTCAACTAGATGGTTTCTATAACTACTGATCAGCCCTGCACATTGACTTGGCCTATTCCTTCTCATAGAAATGCTTCAATTGGTCGGTAGGCCTTCTTGAAATAATACCATATCCTAGGTCCTACCACAACATTTCTACTAGAGTCAGGTCTGAACTTTGCCTTGGTCATTTCAAAATGCAACAAATATTTTGTTTCAACCATTCTTTGTAGACTAACTAGGAATTTTATGATCATTGTCTTTCTGTAAGACTCTCCCCTTCTGTTGAAATTCAGTTCACAGAAGGATGCCCTAACATTCTCCTGTAGAATTTCTTGATACAATTCAGAATTCATAGCTCCATCAAAATAATAGCAAGCAGTCTTGGTCCAAAAGCAGCAAAACAGCCCCAAACTATGATACTGCCACCACCATGTTCCACAGTTAGGATGAGGTTCTTATGCTGTTTTTTTGCCAAAAATAATCTCTCTCATTTGAGTCATGAAGATCTATTTTGACCTTATATGTCCATATAACATGATTTTGGCAATTTCCTGGCTCCTGGGAGTCTTTAGGAAACTTCAGGCACCAGTGTTCTTTCTGGATAGTAGTGGCTTTCTCCATGCTATTGCTCCATACATACTATTCTTGCTCAGTGTTTGCCTGATGGTGGACTCAAACACTTACATTAGACAGTATAAGAGAGACATGCAGATCCTCACCCTGTTGTTATTCTGGGTTTTTTTTTGTGACATCTCAATGTTCTACACCGCAGTCACTATTAGGGGTCACTACTGTTGGATGACCACTTTTTCAAAAGGTTGCAAAGGTACTGAATTTGCTTAGTCATCTTCCTGGTAGTGAATGGGTAAAGCCCATACTCTTCAGAAATTGTTTTGGAATGTCTTCCAGCCTGAGTATTGGCAAATGTTTTTCTTGGGTCTTTAGGAATCTTACTTGGCTGGGACATGGCATGCACTAACAAATGAGTGTTGTAAAGACCAGTCCTTGATGGTGAGGACTCATGTTGATGTTTTTAAATAGGGTAAGGTCAGTCACACTCATATCCAGCTGATTGAACCTCCTGACCCTAATTAACACCTATACCAAACTGATCATTCTAGAGGTTCACATACTTAAGCCAACTAAAGTTGAATCACTTTGTCCAATAAATGAATGAAAAACTGTGTAGCTGCTTATATTTGTTTTGTTGTGCTAAAAGATTAACATACTTTCAAGCAGCACTGTAAAAGTTGTATGCCAATTAAAAGCTTCTCTTAGGAGTGTACACTCAAGCTAGGAACCATCTAGGAACCTTTATTTTCAAGACTGGAGTTTGTACGGAACTTTTTGATCCTAGATCAAAACTACGGAGTCCATCAGTAGACTTCATACTACACCTGCTAGGTTTTTCTTGACATGGCTTGGTATATCTATAGTGCTGCAGAGAATAAACAGAGAATCTCTCTGTACAACATGAGCAGTGTTGAATCAGCTAAACGTGTTGAGCTTTATTAGAGATTTGGAAAGCTAAGGGCGGCTGCTTTTTACTTTTGAGTGTAAACTGTTCCATTCTTTAAGCATCTTTTGACAAGACAGACAAACCTTTTACATCCTTTTTCATGAAGATAAGAATAAATATAGAAAGTGAAGAGATTTTGATGTCATTGGACCACATCCAAGACATATGGAGCCAAACACTAATTAATGTACTAAATTTTTTTTACCTTCAATTTGATGTGGCACAATACAAATGCTGTCATAAAATGCCACTGAAACCTCTTCATGAAGTGAATATAAAATCTTACACCTAATGAAGCATGCTCATCTGGAACATAAATAAATTAGTAAAATGATGTATCTTTTGGTCTGTTTGTCTTTTTAATCTCTCGATCTTATTGCTTGATTGTGCAGCAAAAATGTAAAGTCTGATTTGGCATTCAGTATGTTTTGAATGTTAGTTAACTGAAGGGTTAGATGAAGGATTACAACTTTATTTGAGCCCTACTACATAACATTGGCATAACCATGCCTTACACATGGTGCTTTACATGGTGAAAATTTCATGCAGTTAGTTACATGTTGAGAATTGTCTGCAACATAGTTTCAGTGCAACTTGATAAAGCAGTTCAAACACAACCAAAGTTGCACATGTAATGACTCCACTAATTAGCTAAATTAGCAGCTCTTTTTCAACTGCCAAATAAACCATCTTGTGTTTTATTGTCTTGTGACCGATGAAATCAGCCGTTTCGTGATCACACAATTTATTATCAGTGTTTAAATTGGCTGTTTCATGAAAACATTTTTCACAAAGTTGAGCTGCCTGCAACTGTTATGGCTGAGTTTAAATGGGTTGCAGGACACTTTACATAGTTTGTTGGTTTCAAGCAACCGAAGTTGCATGAAAGATTCACTGTGTAAAGCCAGCCTTAGAAGTTGCCTTTGTCATCAGCGATAATCAATAGCACTGTTGTATTCATGAGAAGATCTGATCTTATAAAAATCAGATTTCATTCTAATCTAAATTTGATAACACTAATGGTGTCCATGCAGTCCTG
The DNA here is from genome assembly GCF_904425465.1 of Colossoma macropomum. NCBI lineage: Eukaryota > Metazoa > Chordata > Actinopteri > Characiformes > Serrasalmidae > Colossoma > Colossoma macropomum. The sequence continues at coordinate 4,410,195 of NW_023494794.1, forward strand.
TTTTGCAGAAAAAAAAAAAATCATATCTTATATTTATGTGGTTGTCATTTGTTGGCATCACAACAAACAAACAAAAAAAAAGTCAGATATGCAGATTCAGACCTGTTTAAACAGAATGTAAATCAAATGTAGATATAATATATAAAAAAAACTATGCAATTATTCATGTGTTATTACATTTACATATCAAATCAGCAGTAACAACTGTAGACTTCTAAGAGCTAAACAAAATATCCCTGTTGTCGGAAGAAAACCTTGTATCTCCAAAACGGTAACTTTACAGGAGAAGAAAAAAACATACTTTACTTTTAATGTAAGTCAATGGAACCAGAGTTTTTTCCAAGTAATTTTGGGCTGTTTATTTTGGCCCATTCTTCATAAAATTCACACACAATGTAAAGAACAACAGGCATTTTCAAATTATGTCAAAATCTGAAAAATGACAGCAGCGATATGTAAGTTTTCTTCCGACAGCAGCGATGTGTAAGTGTTCTTGTTTGCTTCTTTGTGAGGATAAGAGAGTATAGCTGTACTGTCTGGGACAGCAGGAAAGCACAACTTGGAGATATCCATTCCTGCAAAATTTGTTTTCAACCATAATCAGTGAATCAGCCAGTGGTTCAAAATCCTGCTTTTGTTTTTCAGAGGTTTCCATGAACAGCCCATTAAACCTTATTGGAGAAATATTTTGATATAAATTGATGAAATTGTTTATTGAGCCAAGTAGAGAACTCCTCTCAAAATGCAGATTCCAAATTTTTGATCCCCCCACATTTGTATTCGTAAGTAAAAGAAGATATATTTCATTATGATTTAAGTTGTATGAAAAGTTGTCTTGTTTTGCAGAGAGAAAAACAAGGAGAGAAATGGCAGCTGTTGATACAGAATGTTAATTGAACATCAGTGTAATTCTTTGTGTAAATGAGTGATTCATGTAACTATTATGTAAGTTACTATGTAACTAATATGTAACTACTATGTACTTAAATACATGATCATACAATAGCATTTAAATGGTATATCAGAACTAAAGAAATAACTTGTGACTTCTGTGGCTTAATTAGTTTGGTGCCTATTGAGCAGTGTAGCCTAAAATAGTGCCAGATAAGGACACTGATTAAAGCAACAAATCTCTTTGCCAAACAAGCATAAGTATGCCTGTAGGGGTTGAATGATGAAGAAAGTTAGTGTTACATGAGTGTCAATAAGCAACTTCTATCTGGAGCCCTTTATGAGTAAAACTTAGCTTATCTAATTTGCACAAAGTGCCTTCAGCAATCTCTTGTAGACCTACAAAATCGCCAGCAGCATTTACTCAGAGGCTGTCTCTGAGCAATGTAGCCATTCTCTAATTATTTTCCTAATTGATTCTTTTCAAAACCCACCACATTCAAGCTGACATAACATTTTGTTTAAGAATGTTAGACTACATTATTAGAGCTCTAAACATTCTGGAGAAAAAAGCACTGTAAAAGGTTTCATTTTGTCCAGAGCAAAGTCAATTCTGTTTCACAGACTTTCTTATATATATGATCTGAACTGTCTAAAAGTTGAAGTCCAAAAGTTGGAACTGTTATTGTGACTTTACAATATTTAGCAACTTTTTCACAGTGAAATGCTGTGTTCATTTTATTGTAAAATCAACCCATAAGATTAAGTATGTAAAATTAAAAGTAATTTGCTTCATATGTAAAATTACAGTAAATGACTGTCCATTCTGTAAGTTGTTCTGTAAAAATACATAAAATTTAATTACTTATGTTTTACTTCTTACTGAACTGCAGCAGTGTACAACAGAATGCAGCTATATATCACAGTAATCTTGTAGTCTAGATGACAAATAGCTCAGTATATAATCACTATTTTACTGTTATTTTCTGTTAATTTGATACAGAAATGAAAAATACTTGTAACCAGAAATTTACTGTGATTTTTTTAGTGCAACGATGCCATAAATGTCATGGCAAATGTCATGAGTTGTCATTAAATATTATGTCTAGTAATAAACCAATGTCACATTACTATTATCCATTTATTGTCATGGCAGATGCAATAATGTTTAATATTATGATAAAACTACACTGCACTTAGCCTGTGATTCAAGCATCTGTCATGACAATTACCAGTAACACTAAAATTATTCTGTTTGATAACTGGACAAAAGCTGTCAGGACAACTCATGACAGCATATGACATCTGCCATGACATGCTTATGAAATGGTTATGTCAATGTTTTGTAGCAGACTTGATATAAAATGTTACCAAACCTTCCTATTTACACTTCAGATAAAGTGACATTCATGTCTTGACACCCCATAATTAGATAGGTTTTTTAAAGTTTCTTGGGAATTAACACATTTTAGGATTACAAAGACACTGCAAACAGTGCTGGTGAAGAAAATGACACCAGCAGCATTTTATTTTAGGTGTTACAGGTTCCTTTAATTGATGGATGGTACTTCTCACAATACATCTACCATGTTGAGTATTATTATCTATACCATTCATACTTTAACTAGTGAATGTCTTCCTCCTTATAATGTTTCTAGCTATGATGAAGTCTCTCATATCATGGTGCTCCATTTTAAAAGAAATGTTAATGACCAATAGTGAACAAAGGACAAAACCCCTATACTTCAGTGAAAGTAAAGATAGACAGTGTAAAATTTCTCAAGAAAAAGTAAAAGTCTTCTACTTACAATTCTACTTGACTTAAAGTACAAATGTATTTGTACTTATACTGAGATATCAAAATAAAAGTACTAAGAGTCAGATTAGCTCAAGAATACCATATTATTCATAACTATTAGAGCTAAGCCTTCTGTTTAGGCCATAAACATCAAAACTTGAAAATCTCTGCTAGCATCCATATAAGATTCTAGTAGCATGTTAGCACTAAGCTAACAGCAATTCACATGTGCATTCTAATGGGCATATTAATGTCAAATTTTTTTTGTAGCAGTTTTACAGTGACTCAGTTAAGAGCCCTGACACAGCTGCTGCTGCTGCTTGCCATTTTTAACATCTGACAAACTTCTTGGACTAAACTTTGTATTTGCAAACAATGATGCATACAAGAGGTTTTGTTCTCAAAATCCGTCCCACACATTGTAAATCAGCTAGAGCCAATGTGGCTGCATCCGCCTAGATACCAAAGAGAAAGGATCTCTTGATTGGATCATTTTCTACTGAGATTCAAGATTTCAAAAATGTAACCCTTTTTGTTTCCAACCATAACTTAAAAAATGAAATGACAGTATTACTACAATACTTGCAGAGTTTAAATACAAACATGATAATTAAATTATTATTATTTTTATCAGAAATCATTGAGCCTTCTTTGAAGGCCTAGAAGGGTTCCCCACTGATTGTTTATGATGAATGGTTTCTATAAAGACCTTGAAGACTGCTCTTATGATAAACAAAAATGTACTTCCTGTTTGTAAAATGTATTAATTATGGCTATGCAGTGTTATAGCTGCCTGACAATGCTCTTACAGAATACTGTAACTGTGCAGCTATGCCTGGTATTTCTTTTTAACTCGATCCATCACTGCCTTGTCCATCACTGTGAAAACATTAACACCTGTCTGTAAAGCACTTTATACCGCCACCAGTATGAAAAGTGCTCTATAAATAAAAACATTAACATAAAGATTAAATCTGATCTGATCACTTGCATATCATGAACAGGTCAGTAATCTTAAAACATCCAGTTTGAGAAACAAATCCGATTTGCCTGCAGACTGAACAAAGTCCGATCAATTGGCTCAGCTCACAAATAGTTCATTCACTAGCGGTTTTTAAGGATGTTATCTATTATTTAGTTTCCAATAAAATCATTAATCTAATGAATAAAATCATTTTCAAAAAAGGTTCTATAGAGAACTCATGGTCCTAAATAGAGCCAACCAATTTGGCAATACGGATCAGTGGTTTCAGTAGGTGAATGTTGAGAGGAAGGGGGCATCGGCTACATGTGGTCAAATCCACCAACCAGTCATAAACAAACAAAAAGCAAGTCAAAAATCAAAAATGATTAAAGAACTAATGAGGTTTGCTTGGAAACACAGCTAAGAATTACACAAGAATCAGCAAAGACAAAACCAGAGCCAAATTAATGCAACAACCAACAGGTGAAAAAGAAGGGGCAGAGTCAGAGTATTCCAAGCTGGAGATCCAGGAGGCGGGGTCCTGGAGCTGACTTGTTTGTGAACATCACATCACCACTCTGAAAATAACTGGAGTAGCATCCAAGAATCCAATTGGATTCAAGCTTAAACTATGCATGGAAAATACCAGACCCTAACATCTGACTGTTGGATTTTGAGGCACGCCTGAAGTGATACACAATTCACTGGAAGGAAATAACAGGCTTCCATGTGAACTGACCACTTCTACTCTCTTGGAAAGAAAGACTGACAGCAGTTTTGGTGGTGCTCCAAATTGAAATTAAGGCCAAGATTACAACAACAACTAATTACAGTGTCGACTTTGTCTTTCCTTTTGTGCAAGACCCCCTTTCTTCTTTGTTGGCACAGCTTCATAATGACAGTTTCCTGCTTGTCTTTTCCCCAATGGTTAACACAAGGTACTCTTTACCAGCAAATCAAATGTACTGGAAAAAATACATTTCCATTTTAAAGCATAATGGCTGACAACAGAAGAAAAAGATTCACAGTTGCTAGGAAATTCCACTTTGTTTCTGTTTTTTCTGGGTGAATGAAAGTGTATTTAGGGAAGAAATTGAGCAATTACGAGTGTGCAAGCATGTTTGTGTGTGTGTACATTCCGTGATTGTCTTTTTGATTTTGTTGAAGCAGATTGCCCACTTGACTTGAGTGTGTGCAGTTTTCACAGGGCGAATGTTGACAGTATGTGAACTGTCACACACACACACAGCACTCTGATGGGTTGTCTGAACCAGTGGCGGCACGTCGAGGGAGATGCAGAAAAAAAGGGGTGATAAAAGATGAAAGGATTGAAGCTTAATTTATGTGTAAATGAAAGAGATATTTTCATTTCAGAACATCAATTTACACTGTTTTTGCAATTTTTGCTGTCAACCAAGTCGTTGGTGACATCAGTAAGTGTCAATGATGGGCTTTCTGAGTCTGAGACAAACGTTTCTGTTATTCATGAGTTCATTGAAGGATGAGCAACCACAAAAGCATAACCATGAAAGCCAAACAAGCTCTCTGGCAGCAATTTACCAATGACCATAGCACTGGGTCATCATTTAGCAATGTTGGAAAAGCTCCTGCAGTGGAAATAGTGGAGACAAGGATGGCTGCAGCCTTTTGAGGGCCCTAAGTGGGATGTTTCTGGGGGGGGCTCAATCTTGCTAGCTGATGTATTATAAAATTAGAGGCTTACTAATAACAATGACCATCACAAGCTGCCTAAATTACTTTGATTTATGTACTGCTCTGTATTGTTCATGATGGATGCTCATTTGGGGTTCTAATACATCTGCAGGAAAACCATTCTAGATCCAGAATTCTGTCTCATAAGGCAGTGTTTCTTGGTTATCCAGCTACCTTTAAACTTATCTATCTGTCTGTCTAGTTGGATCTACCCTTGGTGGCAGTGGTGACAGTGTTGCTCTTTGACTGTTATAAATTCTTTACTATACAGTTAGGTAGAATGTTTTCTTTTTTGGTGGCGACTTCATGTTTCATGTGATTGGCTGTTTATCATACAAATCAGGCTTTCATGTGAACACATAAGGATTATCACAGTCTTAATATCTAAGCCTGGATTGACAGAGATAATCGTTAAAAAGCCTATTTTACATAATAGGTTCAAGCCAAATGTACAACTATCACAACAATGACTTATGATATTGTTTCCCTTGAGCAGACTACTGCAATCATAAATCAGCTACATTAGCTAGTATTTGGGTGGGATGCAATTGCATCAGCACTTATGGATTTAATATTAGCCCATTGGATGAGTGCCCTTAACCTATATTTATTTTTCTTAATTTGTGTGACAGTGACTGCATCTGCGCTGTTATTGACTAATTTTGACTGTACTTATTCAGGTTTGCATCAGAGAGAGATGTAAGCTACATAACATATCGATCACAAAAAAGCATGTGTAAGCTGAACCTGCTTGATTAGACAGACCCTAGATCATATACCTTAAGTTGTCCAAAGACAAGCCAAAACAAACAGCATAACTTAAACTTCTTTTAGCTTTTTTCCCTCATTTACCTTTTTTTTTGTTAATCTCTACTTTTTTTATTGGGTTCAGATGTGCATAGGATAATAATAATGCTAAAGAATGTAAATATCATAATATTTGTATGTGCCTCCTCTGTCTATACAAAATTACCCACAAGCTCTGTGAAAATGCTCGTGTGTGAAGCTGACACTGATGAAAGCATTCCAAATGTTTCATCTTATGCAAGACTTGCAAACTGACAAAGGTAGAATTTAAAAGAGAAGAATGGTTAATAGAGGGCAGCATGTGAGGAAAAGGAGGTGAATGAGAGAAAAAAGAGATGCTAAACAGAAGATGAAATGATGGAAATCAAAAGGAAGAAAGAATACTGTTAAGAAGAGTGGAAATGCATTCTTTTGAATATTTTACCCTCTGTTAATTCCCATTGTTGAAAGACTGTCTTATTTTTCATATCAGTCCTGAGGTATTCTGCTATTAAACTTTGTTCAAGGTTAAATAAAGTCATTATTTTTAGCAGTTTTCACACATTAAAACTGCAGCTCAAAATGCTTTAGGAATTGTACAGATACAAATAAAAAAAATTATCAAATATAACTGTTGGAGAAGATCTGCATGGCTGGTTGTTTTACTTGCTTCTTTTAAATACAATTTTTGATGCAGTATGAAAACATGAACCCCTCACTCTCCAGTCCATATGGTTCATATATGGAAACTAAAGCAGCAAAATCAGTCTGTTTTGAATAAACTTGTTTTGTGATGAAAGAAAAAAACAAAACATTCACACATCTGACATATAGCCTATAGCAGTTTAGCCCCACCCATTCATGCTGAAGTTATAAGGTGTGTTTCAGCCTAGGTTATTTTTGAAAGAGGCGGCCAATCAGACAGAAGTGATTTACATATATCAGTATAAAAAAGGCACAGTAAGAAAAACAGCTTGTTTAATTCTAAGGGATAAAGAGAGGTTGGAAAGTGGTCATGTAAAAAATGTATTCACATGAACCAAAACAATCATGGACCTCATACCTGTAAGACTCTTAACCCCTTCAAGTCCCAAGCTTATTACATAGTAAGGCTTATTATTCAGTAACTACAGGGATTTCAATGCAAACTGGTTGAGCTATTCTTAGGTAATAGAAGTGTATAAAAAAACTTTGGGCCTGCCAGCAGGCCTGGCCTGTTATGGGATTTAAAAAGATGGTTCTTCAAGGATTCTTTAGCAAAGTGAATTGTTCTGTTTAGAGCCAGGAGTTCTGTATAGAACTGTTTCATGCTTGAATGTGTTTCCATATAGCACCAAACAGGGTTCTTGCATTGTTACAAGCTTCACATGGTCAACCATTTAGAATCTTTCCTTTTTCTAAACACAGCAGACTCTCAGAAAAATATGAACATGTCAATGATGGAACAACAGTGAATACATTCAGTAGATAATCAAGAGACCTTTAATTAACTGCGTAAATTTGTTGATAATACAATTCAGTTGTTTTTTCCACTTTCTTTCGGAGTGCCCTAATGTATATCTGTAGAATGTGAACCTAAGTAGTCACTAACCATGTAACAAGTATAATACAGACCATCTCAACATCCTTAACAAGCTCTTATAGACACACTGCTGGATTAGGCTTTATTTAAAATTTAGGTTTAGGATTAGGACTAGAGTTGAGGTTATTGTTAGGTTAGGCTTATGGTTAGATTTTTGGTAAGGTTGGGTGCCATACATGAAGCAGACTTTATAACATAATACATCTACTTAATGTATCAACAATACATATTACAGATACACTATATTGCCAAAAGTATTTGCTTGTCTGCCTTCACACGCATATGAACTTGAGTGACATCCCATTCTTAGGGTTAGGGTTAGATAGGGTTTAATATGATGTTGGCCCACCTTTTGCAGCTATAACAGCTTCAACTCTCCTGGGAAGGCTTTCCACAAGGTTTAGGAGTGACCATTTGACCACTGATGTTGGACGGGAAGGCCTGGCTCGCAGTCTCTGCTCTAATTCATCCCAAAGGTGTTCTATCGGGTTAAGGTCAGGACTCTGTGCAGGCCAGTCAAGTTCTTCCACACCAAACTCGCTCATCCACGTCTTTATGGACCTTGCTTTGTACACTGGTGCGCGGTCATGTTGGAACAGGAAGGGGCCGTCCCCAAACTGTTCCCACAAAGTTGGGAGCATGAAATTGTCCAAAATCTCTTGGTCTGCTGAAGCATTAAGAGTTCCTTTCTGGAACTAAAGGGCCGAGCCCAACTCCTAAAAAACAACCCCACACCATAATCCCCCTTCCACCAAACTTTACACTTGGCACAATGCAGTCAGACAAGTCCTGGCACCTGTCAAACCCAGACTCGTCCATCGGACTGCCAGACGGAGAAGCATGATTCATCACTCCAGAGAACACGTCTCCACTGCTCTAGAGTCCAGTGGCGGCGTGCTTTACACCACTGCATTCGACGCTTTGCATTGCGCTTGGTGATGTAAGGCTTGGATGCAGCTGCTCGGCCATGGAAACCCATTCCATGAAGCTCTCTATGCTGTTCTTGAGCTAATCTGAAGGCCACATGAAGTTTGGAGGTCTGTAGTGATTGACTCTGCAGAAAGTTGGCGACCTCTGCGCATTATGCGCCTCAGCATCCGCTGACCCCGCTCAGTCATTTTACGTGGCCTACCACTTGGCTGAGTTGCTGTCGTTCCCAATCGCTTCCATTTTGTTACAATACCAGTTGACTGTGGAATATTTAGTAGTGAGGAAATTTCAGGACTGGACTTGTTGCACAGGTGGCATCCTATCACAGTACCACGCTGGAATTCACTGAGCTCCTGAAAGCAACCCATTCTTTCACAAATGTTTGCAGAAGCAGTCTGCATGCCTAATTGCTAGGTTTTACACACCTGTGGCCATGGAAGTGATTGGAACACCTGAATTCAATACCGATACTCTTAAGTGTTTATTAAGCATCTACAAAAAAACACTCAAAAAGTGTTAGCAAGAACGCTTGAAGAACCACCCTTTAAGAGTTTAGTTTGTCAGCGCTTTAAGTATTAAAGTGAATTTTGTGTGTCACTGCATGGCATGGCAGTCAGTGTCAGTGATTGGCAATCTGTGTCTGAGTTTATGGGAATGCATTGACCTTTATGCACAATTTATAAAGTCCTAAGTACATACATGTGGGTGAGCAAGTATGTGTATGTACACATCTGGCTTCTGCTTTATAACCTATACAGTGGTTTCATGAAGAATTCTACTAGAATGTTTAACAAGCTGACAGATAGTTTAATTATTAGACAGGTTAATTATTAAACTGGAAGAAAACAAAGGCTACAAAAGAAATGTGTCGATATATCTACAGATGTAGCAAGTATTAAGCTCAAAATAGACCTGAGACCTGGCAGACCGCTCATCTTTAAGAGAAAGAAAACAATTTAAGCTCCACTCTTGCTTTAAATCTGAAAACATCCACAGGTGTTTATGTCCATCCTTCCACTGTGAGAAGACAACTCAACACTATGAATGCACTGAAACTGGACACCTAACTTTTGGAGTAAGGTTTTGTGGACTAATGAGTCTAAATCTGTATCTGGGATTACTTGGATCATGAGAAGCAGAAAACCAACTCCTAAGACTGAACTTTGGACTGACCTTTCCCGGTAGATTTTTTTTGAAAAAATATTTTTAAATTTTTTTTAAATATTTTCAACGAAAACAACAATATATTAGATGGCAAGTAAAATACAATAAATACCTCATTTTTTTTTGAAAATCAAGCATGATTTGAGTTGGGCATCTCAGGATTTGATGGCCAATTTTCAAATATGAGGCATTATAGGTCTTAGAATTTCATTCTCAATGTTGTTCAGCTTTCATATTATTATTCAGTCATCAACAGCTCTATACATCACTCTAGGCTCATCTAATACTTCATTTTTTTTACTTGTTACTCCCAACTAATTACCTGAATCACCATAAGGATGCACAGCACTAGCATCATATTATAAGCAGCAACAAAACTGATATAATTGAAAACTGAAATGCAAATATGCCTACATATATACCAGGTCCTATGTAGCTCTTTGCATATAGATGTACCTTCGAGTCCCTTGCCCACTCAGTCCATATTAATCTTAGTCACTAGTCACTCCTTTGGGTGATTAGTCAGTGTGAGCCATAAAGAAAAAACTGTTCCTAAGCAAGAACAAAGAACACCATGTTCACTGCAGTACAGAAGGAGGCTGAGACCTTAAAAAGGAGGATGCTACTGCAGCAGATCTAAAGAAAGACCTATGACAATCTTCAACACAGAATTTAAAACAGTATCTCAAGTTAATATATGTGCATATCTGTATGTGCATGAATAATTAACTATTGTTGCTTAAGAGATACCTTCGCTTCCATTCACTGGTCACTTCATTAGAAACACCTCCACTATACAGATGTATGAATACACCGATGGTTAAATTCTGACCATATTAATACTATTGGCCAGATAGCATTTAAGTGGTGGACGTTTCTCATTTTTCTTTCAGATTTTGACAATTTGAAAATGCCTGTTGCCCTTTACATTGTGCGTAAATTTCTGTCAATTTCGTAATTCTGACACATTGTATGTACCACAGTGTCATAAATAAATCAGTCACATGGCAGACGCGTGGGCTGGTATTTTGAGACACATGATGCAGTGAAAGGACTGCTCTATTCTGTTTGAAGGTCTTAATGATGTCCAATGATAGGAAAGTTAGGTTTAGAGTTACCTCAGTCACACTCAATTGGTCTCAACAACAATTTGAGTCCATATTAGCCTGAAACCAAGACCAGACTCAAGCATTACAACACTACTACAACTTCAACTAACATAAATGAACTAGTCCAGAGGAATATACAACAAACATGTTAGGAACCAAGGAACTGCATATCATGTTTTTTATCATGTCTTTATAAGCTTAGAAAGAAACTGTAGCTGCAATTCAATTATATATAAAGAATAAATCTAATCAAAGTTACAAATATATCTAAAGAACAAAACTAATTAAACTGCTGCAGTTAGATGAGGCTGACAAATGAATCTAATTATATAATTCAATTATATCATAATTGTAATAAAACAAGTGAATGATGAAGGCAGAAAGTGTGAATTCTAAGCTGAGAATAAAGTAAATGCTGCATAACCACTTCAACTGTCTGCCTGTTTGCCTAACTACAGGTTAAAAGCCAATGGTAGTTTTGTGTCTAAGGATAGGATCAAGCACTGAAAGGCCACCTGCTATAAATTCATGTGTGAATTTGGAACAGAAGTGACTTTCTCCAACAATCCTCAAGTGATGCTGTGAACATTTTCAGAACATTTGCTTTGAGATTTTGGAATCTACTGCAATCGCAACACTGCCAAGCGAGTCTTCATGTTAGTCCAAGAACGCTATGCTCTGACAAAAAGAAGGTTCCTTAATGGTTCTTGGCTTGGATGTATAGTTCTAGGACAGTAAGTAAGTAAACAAACATTATGTGGAGGAACTTTTACAGTTGTATGAAAGTTCTTCACAGTCGTGCATATAAAAAAAAACAAATACTTTGAAATTTTTTGTGCATTTATTCATTTATTTTTAAAAAAAATTGTAGTCCCTCTCAGTAAAAGGTACTGGATAAAATGTATTAGATTAAATTTCAGACATGACTTGGGCTACAAAGTTAAAGTTGCACAACTTAGTTGCACAAACTTATCAGCATTCATAGGTGAAGATTTACTGGGGGTGGGTCCCCTACAAAGTTTGGAGTGGCATAAGTTGCCATATTCTATCCTCCCCCGCCAAATAATTCACTCTCAACACTTCTGGACTTTGCTTGTTAACAGTGTGTTTTAATTGCTTTTAGTTATTAAATTGGACCAAAATATATACATAATTTTATTTCATATAGTTTTAAAACAAATGCGTCTTGAACAGAGAAGATCTTTGATTTAAATACATTCTCCATCACATCTTTGCAGTCTGTATGCTTTACTGTAGTAGACTGAGGTCCAATTTTCTCCAATTTTCACTCACAAATGTTTAAAAATGAGGTAATCTAAGCAGACTACCTGTGGTAATGTAAGAAACTGCCAGCTTGTTTTCTACCACAAGCTGTGGCTCTTCCCTGGATAATGCTGTAGCCCAGCAGTTAGCAAAAGCTAGCCAGCTAGTTTAGTAGGTCTACCAGATTTACTTACTTTGTTAAATCTTTAAAAAAGCTTTTACAACTAACAGATGTACACACCTCTTGTTGTCTAACTAGGATTGCCAGATGTCTGGGTTTCGAGCTCTTTTGTCCATTTGGTAACACCAGTTGGTCCAAGTTGGTAATTGACTCTCACTCTAAAGGCATTTGATTTGTTGGAAGAGGATAAAATAGCATTCTAGACCTGTCATTGTGCTTCTGTCTCTCAGCCACTTCATCATCATCATGTGTTGTCCTGAGACCTTCATCATGTGCGTTGTCCTGAGTCCATCATCATCATGTGTGTTGTCCTGAGTCCTTCATCGTCATTGTGTGTGTTGTCCTGAGCCCTTCATCGCCATATGTGTTGTCCTGAGTCCATCATCATCATTGTATGTGTTGTCCTTAATCCTTCATCATCATTGTATGTGTTGTACTGAGTCCATCATCGTCATTGTCTGTGTTGTCCTGAGTTCATCATCGTCATTGTCTGTGTTGTCCTGAGTTCATCATCGTCATTGTCTGTGTTGTCCTAAGTCCATCTTCATCATGTGTGTTGTCCTGAGACCTTCATCATGTGTGTCGTCCTGAGTCCTTCATCATCATGTGTGCTGTCCTGAGTCTATCATCATCATGTGTGTTGTCCTGAGTCCATCATCATCATGTGTGTTGTCCTGAGTCCTTCATCATCGTTATATGTGGTGTCCTGAGTTCTTCATCATCATGTGTTTTGTCCTAAGTTCATCATCATGTGTGCTGTCCTGAATCCTTCATCATCATGTGTGTTGTCCTGAGTCCATCATCGTCATACAGTGTGTTGTTCTGAGTCCATCTTCATCATACAGTGTGTGTTGTCCTGAGTCCATCATCGTCATTGTGTGTTGTCATGAGTCCTTCATCATCATGTGTGTTGTCCTGATTCCATCAGACATTGTGTGTGTTGTCCTGTGTCCTTTACCATCATTTTGTGTTGTCCTGAGTCCATCATCATTATGTGTGTTGTCCTTAGTCCTTCATCATCTTGTGTGTTTTCCTGATTCCATCATTCTGTGTGTTGTCCTGAGTCCATAATCATGGGTGTTGTCCTGAGTTCATCATCATCATCGTCATCATCAGCATCATCATCAATGTAAGTCTTTATTAATGTAAAATGTAAATTATTTGTTATTTGTATAAAGCCTAAAATGATCCACTGTTCTTTCTATCTGCCATTTAATGATCGAATCCTAATCACTATTTTGATGTTTCCTGTAATACTTACAATATTCGGTATGTTGTTTCAATTCTACTGCAACTACTATTAGTAATTGTAATTTGCTCAGTGTTCTGACCACAATCATGCAATATACTGACCACAACCTATGCAATTCCACATGTTTTGCCAATGAGAAAGCAGTTTTGAATGCCATAGTCATGATGCACTGGCTGTCAGGAGGAAAATCTAGCATGAATTGCCTGATAAGACAGAGACAAGACAGGACTTCATGCAGTTTTTGTCAATACTGAAATCATTTTTCACAGTATGTAATTCTATTCATTCATTAGTATTTTTAAAACTCTATTCTGATCTTTGTAAGTGGATAAATGAACCAAAATGCTTGGTAAATATAAACAATGCCCAGTAAGTTTTAACACAGAAAAACACTGATATAAAGCCACATATTAATCTATTCAAAGTATGCTTTTGTATGACAGAAAGAAGAATTTGAAGAAACATCATGGAAGTTTCTTCGCCAGGTTGCTAACTTTGTAAAGGTATGTATATACTTTATATATAAAAATCTAGAATATTTAGTCTTATAATACAGTAATTTATTTCATTATGATGTGATTAGATCATATTGCTAATCCATTTAGTGTGATATTCAGCTGTCACAAAAATGCTTTCTTGAAATGTATCCATATCTAAGGGGACAGCAGTTGTCTGGAATATGCATATTTAAAATATTCTGTAGGTTGTATAAGAATGTTCAATTTGCTGCTAAATTTCTGCTGTATTTTGTTTTAAAATTTAATTTCTATCATTTGTCATAACACTTTTTTCACCACCTCAAGTCCCACTTTCTCTGCAGAGTAAGAAACTGAAGACGGGATGACCTCACTGATGAGCTTCTGTGGAAGACAAACAAGATACCACATAATACAGGATCTACAAGTAGTTGGAAGGGTCTTGAATCCCCTGTAGGCAGAACAATATAACATTTCAAAATATGCAAACAGTGTGAGAAAATTTTTGATTGGTAAAGTGAATTTAATACGTCGTATACTGTACAATTAAATTTATAGGTTTTCAGAGTTTGGCCAGCTAACGTTATTCCAATCTGTGCTTTTGAAATATTTGTTAAAGTGATGAGAAAACTTTTCAGATATTAGTGCACAATCAACTGAGTCATCATCATCAAGTCCATGCCACTAACTTGCTGAAAAGCCACACCAACAATGACTAGCACAAGCTAAATTATACAACTTTGTAACTGGATAATTTGTGTGTTGCTGATGATTGAACATTAGTTTACAGTTCTAAATAGTTAAACTACAATTTAAATTAAAGATGACTTTCTCAGCTTTCTTAAACCAGGGTTCTCTCTCATCATGCAACATTCCTTCTTACCCAGCTAACTTTAAGCTTGATCTAACCCTGGTGACAGGGACTTACTATAAATTTATAAGGTATAAATACTTTACTTTCTACATATTTAGATAGTATGATTTATTTTTTTTTCTTTAGCGACTCCTTTTTGTTACACTTTTTGGCTGTTCGTCATAAATGTCACACTTTCATGTGCATGTCCAAGTATATAAACTTGGAAAAGTCACCAAGGTTTGTAAAAATAAGCAGCAACATGGAAAATAAAGTGGATACAAAGTATTTGAATGATGCTACTGTGTGTCTTAATTAAACCTGTCAACAAATTTGTGATCTGATGTACATGTTTTTATTCTGTTTTTGAGGAGAAAGTAACATCTCAAAATCAACATCAAAATCAATTAATTTATTATTGAACAACCCAATAAAATATAACATTATAGGAAAAAGTAACTAGTTTAGTAAATCCTCAACAAAAGACAGACAAAGGTCTGTTTCAAATAGGCCAAAATGATGCATTTCTAAAGTGAGGTCAGAATCCGTGCTGAGCACATGCAAGTTTCTCCTCATCGTCTGTTTGGTTTTCCTGGAAAGAAAAAAAAAATGAGAATAGATTTTTTAGCAGTCCGCTAAAAAAGTTGAAAAATGTGTTGAAGTACATCCAGAATATGGTATTACTTTTATAGTGTTGTGTAGCTCAGTGCAGATTTTAAAAGGTAGCAAACAAAAAAATACTTAAAATTTCCTGTTAAGCCCATATCCCAATATATGACTGAATATCATTTTCATGTAAATCAACTTGGGAAGCCTGGGTCTTTGTCTTCCTGGGTTGTGAATGTGCCTCCCAGGGAAAGACTCACTTCCCAACATGTTAAAAACCAAAATAATTTTGTAAATAAGTTGTCAACTCCAGCTATATAAAACCACCATTCGTTGTCATTATGTCAATAAAAATACTATATTGTATAGTTTTATTCAAACCATAAAGAATTACACATCCTGATCTTCTGAATCTGTTTAAATATATACTAAACATCAATTACATAAAAAAAATCATCATCAGACTCCATCTTTGTCTAAAAAAAACAAAACAAAACAAAAGCAAAACAATAGATCCAAATAAACTAAATGTACATATTGTTTTATTGTTTTATGTATATGTTATTTTTGACCATTAATTGAAGCTATTGAAGGGGAAATTAGATTTAAGTATAACAAAAAGCAGCATCACAAGCAAAGAAAGTATTATTATTATTATTATTATTATTATTAGTGGTAGTGATAGTAGCAGTAGTAGTAGTATGATAGGGAAACAGAAAACAAAAATTATGGATTCAGAACCACACACATGAAGACAATGGACTCACAATGACATAAATGATGATATGGACTCAGGACAACACAAACAATCATGACAATGAGGTTGATAAAGGACTCACAATAATACACATCATGATGGATTCAGGACAACAAAAGATGATAACGATGGACTCAGGACAACACACATGATGATGATGAAGATGGACTCAGTACTACACTCATGATGATGGACTCAGGATAACACATATGATGATGGACTCAGGACAACAAACATGATGATGATGATGATGATGATGATGATGATGGACTCAGGACAACACACAGTGATGATGATGGATTCAGGACAACACACATGATGAAGATGATGCCCTCAGGACAACACATATGATGATGATGGACACAGGACAACACACATGATGAAGATGATGCCCTCAGGACAACACACATAATGATGATGGACTCAGGATAACACACATGATAATGATGATGGACTCAGGACAACACATATGATGATGATGGACACAGGACAACACACATGATGAAGATGATGGACTCAGGAAAACATACATTATGATGATGCCCTCAGGACAACAAACATGATGAAGATGGACTCAAGATAACAAGCATGATGATGATGATGATGATGATGATGGACTCAGGACAACACATATGATGATGATAGACTCAGGACAACACACATGATGATGAAATCAGGACAACACACATGATGATGAAGGACTCAGGACAACACATATGATGATGATGGACTCAGGACAACACATATGACGATGATGGACTCAGGACAACACACATGGCAATGATGATGGACTCAGGACAACACACATGATGAAGATGATGCCCTCAGGACAACACACATGATGATGCAGGACTCAGGACAACACATATGATGATGAAGGACTCAGGACAACACTCACAGCAACACACAAAGACATTAATTTCAATGACTAAACATGTTGGTGAAAACATGCTATTATAGCCTAAGTATTTCAGTTTAGCTTATTACTCAATTGATAAAAATAATTTCTTTCCATTTTGAGCTCACAAAGGACCAAATGAGAAAATAATCTGTTTTTTTGTGATGGAAAAAAACTTAACTCTACATTATCTACAATAGATACCTTCACAAATTTACATATAATGTACAAATTTACAGATAATATTATGTTGCTATGCGTTGTGGAGCTTTTGTTCTAAGTAGCCAACATTAATAACTTTCATTGTAAGACAGGCTAACTGCTCATCTAGCTAGCTAGCCAACATTTGCTGTCTTTTGTGGGAAAGTTGTACAAAAATAACAAAACCTACACATATCTGTGCCTAACTACCCATTTTGCAGAAGAAAATAAGCAGGAGTCTGATAGAAGTGTACCTACCTTAAGATTAGAAACTTTAGCAGGTCGGTTAGCTCTGCTTGCAGCTCCTGATTTAGCTCTGCTCCTTCTTTCAAATTTCTCTTGAAAAGAAAACAGGCTCACACTGATGATGTCACAGACGCTAAGATATTTTGATTGGCTGATGTGTTTTGTTGGCTTGAGGGTTTCATCACAGTTGTTGCCCTCAGGACAGCTGCGACTTGGTAAAATCAGGAGGTGCGTCTGGAATCCATCTTGCTATTCAAGCTCAATATAGAAGAAGGCCTTTTCCTTCCTTCCACAAGAACTCAGTGACTGAAGTTTCTTATTTTACTTTGCTCTTTTACACATTTTTCTTATTTTGTTAGAAGAAGTTATATTGCAGTCAGCTCTTAAGGTAATAGTACTAGAACACGCTAGAAGAATCCATCTTCTGTCCACAGGCCTTGGGCACAGAAGAGAGGCTCTTAGGCCCGACAAAGGCCTGGCTCGCTTTCAATGTTTCAATTAATCTCAAAGGTGTCCAGTGGGTTTGAGGTCAGAGCTCTGTTCAGGCCACTGGAGTTCCTCCATACCAAACCCTTCAAACCATGTCTTTATGGACCACAC
Source organism: Colossoma macropomum (assembly GCF_904425465.1). Lineage (NCBI taxonomy): Eukaryota > Metazoa > Chordata > Actinopteri > Characiformes > Serrasalmidae > Colossoma > Colossoma macropomum. The sequence continues at coordinate 4,428,465 of NW_023494794.1, forward strand.
AGTCATGCTGGAACAGGAAAGGGCCTTCCACAAACTGTTGCTACAAAGTTGGAAACATAATTGTCTAAAATGAATCTGAATGGTGCAGCAATAACATTACCCTTCACTGACACTAAGGGGCTGAGCCCAAACCCTGAAAAACAGTCCCAGACTATTATCCCTGCTCCACCAAACTTTACTGCTGGCACTATGCATTTTTGTAGGTAGCGTTTTTCTGGCATCCACCAAATCTAGATTCATCTTCCAGACTTGATAGTGAAGCATTGTTCATCACTTCAGAAAATATGTTTTAACATCTCCAGAGTCCAGTGGCCTTGTGCTTTGCATCTCTCTATCCAAAGCTTGGCATTGTGCATAGTGATCTTAGGCTTGCGTGCAGCCACCCATTTCATAAAGCTCTCAATGCACTATTTTTGTGCTGCTATTAGTTCCAGAGGCAGTTTGGAACTCTGTAGTAAGTAGATGTAACAGAATAGGCTATTATTTACCTTCAGCACGCTTCAGCACTCAGTGGCCTCGTTCTGTGAGTAAACATGGTCTGTCACTTTGTGGCTGAACTGTTGTTGCTCCTAGACGCTTCCATTTCACAGTAATAGCATTTACAGTTGACTAGGGCAGATCTAGCAGGGCTGAAATTTCAAAGATTGAATTGTGGCAACTGATTAAAAAAGCCACGTTTAAAGTCACTGAGCTCAGTATGACCCATTCTACTGCCGGTGTTTGTCTATGGAGATTGCGTAAGGCTGTGTGCTTGATTTTATACACCTGTTAGCAAAATGTATGGCTGAAACACAATCAAAAAATTAGGAGACGTGTCCACATGCTTTTGGCCATGCAGTGTAGGTCTTTTACTATTGTGATTCAGATCACTAGGCCTACTTTACTTGTGCATTTAAGTTATAAAGGTTTATCTTTGATTGCTAGGCTAAACTACACAACACAAACATTATGACTTTGCAAATTCACTACACAGACAGCATTTCCCATAATACCCTAGCATTTTTCCTTTTTAATTCACCAATCATATTGTATTTTTATCAAATAAGAGATATTGTGCAGTTACCTCATTTTTCAAGCTTGTGTCATCTAACCAGCATAAACTGATGATGGAAAAACTAAATTACACTATTGGCAAGTACTTTCTGTCTCAAATAATTTTTCAGAAGAAAAAACAAGAAAAACAAAAAGATGATTTGGGAGACAAAGCATGTGTCCAAATAGAGTTATGGAATAACTGGAATTTGGGAGAAGGACTATGCCTGAAACCCCTCCTCCTTCCATTCTAACACCCTATAAATTCTCATCCCTACCTTCCGTTTCACATGACTATGATTTTTCACAATCCCCAGCAACACTCCATCTCCTCCTCTCTGTTCCTCAGTCCTATTTGTCCTGCTACAGTTAAAAAATTTAAAAAAGTAAAAATAAAATATAAAAAAAAGGAGGGGGAGGGTGTCAGAAGCCACCCAGTACTCCAGCCTACATTCTCAGAGTGTTCTCCCCTCCTTCAATCAGTGTTTCCTCATACTACCACTATGTTGAAGGCATGGTCCGAACTCCCAAAATCAAATAAGACTGTATCAGTGTCCACATCAATACTTTGTACAAGGTTTTAACTTTAACTTTCTTGGTTATGTCAAAAAAGATGTAGCTTTGTTTTAATGCAGACTATTCTGCTCCTATGACTGACAAATGGACTGTGCCATCACCCCTAACAAGTCCAGAAGCACCCTTGATTCAGTTGTCCCAATAACAGGGTAGACAGTCATCCTAGATTTTATGGATATACAGTTTCATGCAAACAAACAGTAATTGTGCATTAAAAAAGTGCAGAAAAGTGCTCTCTGTGTGTTAACTAATGTGTTGACTAATTTTCACTTAGAAACTCAACAAAACATGTCATTTGACCGGTGGCCCAAACTTTTACAAATACTTTGTTTCACATTCAGTGAAAATGTTTAGGTTATACTGGCCTGAGCTTGACCAGCATCTTTATCTGATTTTTTAACCACTTTCTGTAGGCTCCTAGTGACCATTCCACTTGCAGAATGAAAATCAACTTTTCATATTTTAAATTGATACAATGAAATATTTTTCCACATAACTTTCAGATTAACTAGGATACTGTTGGCTTTCTGTGTGTGAATGGCTGTTTGTGTTGAGCTGCTAGTGAGCAATGAGGGGTAAAAGGGGCAGAGAGAGAACCTCCTGCTGTGAAAATTCATACTTATCCACAAAGGAAAAAATAACAGACTATAGCTTTCTTTATATGAAAGAAACTGCCTACAACTATGCACATATTAAACATTTCAATAAATGTTAACTTGCTTGCTCACCTACAAAGACAAACATCAAGTTCATCTTACATTTATAAATCATACATATTTCTATTAATATATTTCATCAGTTACTGAAGAAATACTGTTAACATCTGACTTTTTAAGATAGATATCATAGGAAAGGTTACTTACATCCGTCCTTTGTTTTATCAGACCTTTTTGCTGTTCTGTTCTGCTGTGTGTTGACCTCTTCCAGCATGACCATGAAACACTGGAGATCAGTCTTGAAAAGGTTCAGTAGATAGAAATAAGGTCATCAGATTGCTTTGTTGTTGTTGGTAATATCAGCTAAAGGGAGCTGCTCCATCCTCCTGTACCATTCAACCATTGTCCATTTCTAACAATACTCACATGCAGTTTACTTCAGTCAATTTGACTGAATTTCCTTTGAAGCTCTGAAGTTTCACAGGATTCTTTTTTTTGAATTAGTGACAAGTGATAATGTGTGTGCAACCATGTCTCAAGTTTAAATGGCAGGAGGGAAAAAACCTGGCTAATTACATGTATTAATCACTATGTTTAGACTCAAACTATTATTGGATACTGCCCAAACAGTTCTCCAAGATAAAATAAATGGTGATTAAGACTTTTACTTTCATTTTTAATTACTTACAGAATATAATAAGCATGAGGTAATTGAGGTCAGTGCTAATTAGAAATAAAATACGGAAAATAATAAATATAATATAGCAATCTTAAGTGTTCTAATGCTTTTTATACAGCAGTTCTGCAAAATGAATAAAAATGTAAAGCAAAGAAGCCCTAAATATTATATGAAATATGCTTTAATATTGGCAATTCATTCTGCCAAAAAAGCACAGTAATTTTGATTTTGTATTAGACATTTGCTGGATATTCCATTTTCTTTCCTCAATTGCTTATAAAATAAAAAAAAAAATCTACATTTTCTCACTCCTAAATGACAGAACAAACTACATGCAAACATATTTCAAAAATCCCCTAGTTACAATCCCCTGAACATAATGTTTCAGAAATGCACATCACTGATGCCTTAACCATTAAGGGACTGTCTAAAGAGCGCATAACACTTTTCCCAATATATTTAACTAAAATAAGACAGTATCACATCAAATGCCTTGTAGTAAAGACAGTCACTTCATTTAAGTCTACTACAAATACCAGGTAAGGGAGGCCACTCTGTTTACTATGAGTGATTTTGTTATGTTAGGTAAATAGCTGGGAAATAAACTTAGAAAGACGTCACAAAATGCACTGTTCAGACGGTCCCTTACTGACTAACGCATTGGTGATCTGCATTTCTAAACCATTATATTCAGCAAACGAAGGACATTTTTGAATTAAGTTTGGTGGTAGTGTATTTCCTGTCCACTCAGAAGTGAGAAAATGTAAGTTGTTTTATGAGAAATCAAGGAGGGAAATTCAAACACACAATGAATGTCCAATATATAATTAACTTTACTGTCTCAGTACCAGGGTCAGCTCTGCTTTTTCAATACTTCTGCACTTGCTGTTAACCTGAATATTTTGTTCCAGTCAGTCTGAAAAGTACTTCTTTTTTGCCAAACTATATTTCGGTTAATTTTTGGCTGATTCCAGTTGGTTGTTTTGCCACAGCTTTCTACCAAAATGCTTGTTTAGGGGCTAAAACAGGTTCCGAGTTTAAAGCTGGCCTGCTGTCAGACTCTTCTTCAGAGTCTGACCAAATGAGCTGCAGGTTGGGCAGAAGTTGTCTAATGTTCCGCTGTTGTGGAAAAAAAACATCACCACAAATAACAGCATGGCTAGAACACTTCTCAATGAATCAGTGTGTCATCAGAACTAATCATTGTACAAAATATAATTATTAATCATTCTGACATTATTGTTGATTATTGTGTATTTTGTCCTGTGAAAATAAAGCATCAGCCAGATGTCATTTAATGTTTACAATTTAATTTGATCAAGATGGTTTCCCTAAACAGCTTTATTTTGGAGGTTACAGGAAACTTCACAGAAGTCCAGAGCTATCTTGTTGGACATATATAGCTTTTTGAGAACATTTGATGTTAGAAGCAGAATCAAAAGTAAAGCCGAGAGACTCTGAACAACATTTTAGAACAGAATTTAATTTAACATTATTTCCCAGTCCTTCCTAGTAGTCTTATCTTCCCATTTTTTTCTGTATACCAGTTTTTTGTCCTCTCTTTTTTACTCATTTTTCCATTTGGAGTACACATTCATTTCTACAAATGCACATCAGTACCAAAATTGAAATGAAATGGGTTTATGTGAATCAACACTCAAATGCATATTTGGGAAATTCAACTACTGACATTTTTATTTGCTATTTGGAGTACTAGTATTGACACTTCATTTAGATACTTCCTGATTATTTATATTTCAATTAAAATGTATTTTTCCAAATAGTATAGATATATGTTATGGTCAAAAACTGTCAAAAAGATAATTTGTCATTTACCTCATATAGGTGTAATTTAGCCTACATGCATTTGCATTCTCTAACAAGGCATTTGAAACTGGATTGTCAGAGAACACAGTATTACACTATATGGACAAAAATATGTGGACAACTCTCCTAACAATTGAATTGAAGTGTTTCGGCCGCACCAATTGCTAACAGGTGTATAAAGTCAAACACATAGCCATGCAATCTCCATAGACAAACACTGATAGTAGAATGTTTTGTACTGAAGAGCTTAGTGACTTTAAACATGGCACTATTACAGGATGCAACCTTTACCACAAGTCAGTTTGTGAAATTTCTGCCCTGTTTGATCTAACTGGCAGTCTGAAGGATGAATCTGAGTTTGGAGAATGTCAGGGGAACTCTACCTACTGGAATGCATAGTGTCACCAGTAAAGTTTGGTGGAGGAGAGATAAGAGTTTGGGGCTGTTTTCAGGGTTTGGGCCCTTCAGTTCCAGTCAAGGGTAACGTTAATGCTACAGCATACAAAAACATTTTAGACAAATAATTGCTTCCAACCTTGCGGCAACAGTTGGGGAAAGCAGTTTCCTGTACCACCATGACTGCACCCCTGTGCTCAAGTGAGGTCCACTGTTTTGATGAGTTTGGTGTGGAGGCACTCCAGTGGCCTGCACAGAGCCCTGACCCTCAACCTCTCTGATTTGGAATATTGATTGTCAGCCAGGCCTTCTTGTCCAGCTCAGTGCCTGACCTCAAATGCTCTTGACTGAACAGGCACAAAATTCCCACAGTCTTACTGCAATATGTTGTGGAAAGCCTTCCCAAAATTGTTAAGGCTTTTAGAGCTGCAAAGGTGCAGGGGGGTCAACTCATAGTTTAATATATATTTTTACACAAACACACACTCACACACACACTCACACACACACACTGTCCCAGATGTAAATATTAGTATTTTGGGATTTTTAAATTAACAGTGCAACACCAGCAATGCTGACACATATGGGAAGTGTGCATATGTATATGTGTTGAAAAATAAACACAGGTTTATGGTCTGTTTTTTGTCCAAGCTGTGGATCCTCAGTGACTACTTTGTCTTACTGCCCTTCCACTTTACAAGCAGTGTGGACGACTCAGTATTTAGCAATGCATCACTGCAGAAAGAACAAGTGTTCCAAGAGTTGCTTTAGAACCAAATTAATTACGCTTTGTACGATGCAATTACTAATGATGTGTCACAAAGCATTTGGGAAACCCACAGCCTATTACCTTTGGAAGGCCAATACACAAATTGCTAGAGAACATGACTAAATTTAAGGAATGTGCCTTGCAACTAACAAATAAAGGAATACTCCAGCATTTTCCACCTAATATGCATCTGCCACATCAGTAGCACACCATCAGAGGGAACTGTCAGGGAGTTCGAGGCCTTCAAAAAGGCCTAAAGATTTCTGTGATTTTTGACTAATTTTTAGTCACTTTTCATTTAATATAATTATCATGCTTGCTGTAGTTCAAGTCTGCAAGCATTGTACTAATATTTTATTTCATTGTCAAGTTTTGGTTGGAAAGAGTTCTTCAAATTCTATTCTTAAAATGCATGAAGGAAAAAAGGATCCAATCAGGATTTTGTCTTTCTTTACTCTGTGGTATTTAGGCAGAAACAGCCAAGCAAGCTCTCCCATTGGTTAGGACTTCAGGAGCTAAACTGATAGCCTAAAATGTCAGATCAACTTATATAATCATGAAGTGGAATCAACAAGCACGTTTTGATTTACAATAGGTGGGACCAATTTTGTCAGGACAAAAACCTCACTCAAGGTCTTCTGGAAGTCATAGGTGTCACTGACCATGAGTACAAATGAAATCATTTGTCAGTTGTTAGAAATGGGAAAACAGCAGTGCCTCTTGTCTTTTACAAGTTGCATGTGTCTGTTAATCTACAATAAGCAAAAAAGTTCATGTGAATCACCATTAGCTTAATGCTAACACATTATTAGAATCCCACAACAGAAATTAGTATTTTTTCCCTCATTTTCGATCAAGTTTTGACATTTATGGCCCAAACCAAAGGCTTAGCTCTAATAGTTATGGCTTACCACTAACTACCATCACTTACCATGGACAATAATCTTTAGGGTCACCCAGACACTCCACATTTTTCCTTAATCTCTGTGTGTTGTGAGCCAGGTTGGAGCAAAAATATGGACTGTCTTGGGGGGCCCTGAGGACCAGGTGGGAAACAGCATTCTGAAGCAATATCCAGTGCTTAGAAAAGTTAAAAACAATCAAACTTACTAACATACACCATGCTCATGATAGAAATCAATGGGCCGTTGTTGTAGCAGCGGCCCACTCTCTCCCATAAGTGAGCATTGTTTTAAACCTAAAACCCAACAAATGAATTTCTCACAAAATCTCCCACATAACTGTCCTAATGTTTACCTGCGCCAGAAATTACACACAAGGAACTAGTGACTAAGTAATCCGATAACGAGCAGGGAGGAAGAGAAGGAATAAATAGAGTTGGTGAAAGAGTGGAGAGGGGGATGAAGAGAATCGATTAGCCGGGCTTGCCGAGAAGGGGGAGTTAAGACATCAGCTGCTAGCTTCTGATAACAGCACAGCCATGCGTCCCTTCAGCTCCGTAATGCACCCACTGATCGTCACTTGGCATGTGTGCGTGTGTGTTTGATGGTACTGTTGGAGTTCTGCTCATTAAGTAGCTGAGTGATGCCAATGCTTTGTTCTGCTGCCAGCTTCTTACCACATTTTATAACAGGAGGAGGGGATAAGAGTATAAGAGCACACACACATATACAGAGAGAGAGAGAGAGAGAGAGAGAGAGAGAGAGAGAGAGAGAGAGAGAGAGAGAGAGAGAGAGCGCGCAAGAGAGATTTGTCAAACAAACAAATGCATACATTCATAAAAGGATCATTTGGAGAGATTAAATAAAGGAACCACTTTTGATTACTTAATGAAGAATTAAATGGATAGTATTAATGAAAAGTTTAAAGAACATCCATGACATGTATGTAAAATTACAGAGTATCCTTCACTTATTTCCAGTCAAATCAGAAATTTAGGACAAGTTTTTCACTTTTTCAGCAACAAACGCACATAACATTTAACAGAAACAGAGCTAAACATAATAATTATATAACAGTAGACTTTTCAGTGTTTAAAGTGTCCACACTTTGCCTTTATCACAGCTTCTATTGTTTTTGGGCCACTTTTAGTTTTTCCCAAGAAATCTGCAGGGATATTTTTCAACATCTCCAAAGTTCAGTCTTAGAAGTTGGCTGCACCTTCAACAATCAATCCCAAACACATTCAGTGAAGTTAAGGTTTAGACTGGATTGTTTCAAGTCTATTTTTCTGAGAACCCCAGCAGACTCTTTGTTTGATTTGCAGTTTTTCTTCTTTTGTGTCGTTTACTTTTCTCAGTAGCAGCTTCTTGACAGCTACATGTCCTTTTAGACTTATTGTTAAGTTAACTTGTCAGTGTTTTTTTTTCTTTCAGATCTGAAGCAAGAGTGGAGCTTGATTTTCTGCTCTCTCTCAAAGACGTAAGTATCGTTTTATCTGAGGTGGCAGTTTTGGTGGCTTATCTGGTGGTCTACTAGGTCTTGCATTGTTGTTAGGTTTCTCTAAGATTTAATAATTTTCTGTTTTCAGCAAATGGGTTATTCTATCAAATCTCCTCAAAAGTATGTCCTGAAATCAACTTCAATCAATCTAATGAGAATTAGGTTGGTTGATAAACGAGCTTCCAAGCTGAACTGTGCTGTAGCTAATCAAATGCCTAATTACTTCTAAATCTATCCTGACAGTGTGTTTACATATACAAAATAAATTCAGTGTGTTCACATATACAAAATAAATATCATCCGAAATCCATAACACATTCTTACATTACAAAAAGGGTTATAATTTCTTGAGTTTTATACCAGTGTTGCCAAAAAGCTTGTCCAACCTCACAACAATAGCTACAAAAGACACATTTGTAAGCGGAGCAGAGAAATTCAATTAAAGGGTTCTCCTTCAACCAAGTCCAGAATCATGCAGGAACATGTTTTATGGGTGTATTACAGGTGCAATAATAGGCAAAGGTCATAATGCCATTTGAAATGATATAGTAGTGCCTTGATTCTGTACATTTTTCAACATAGCAATAATAAGGTGTGGCTGAAAACGTACTTTACGCATAATCATATATAAAAGTTTGTGCATCCTTGGTCACATTACATTTTTTAGATTTTGTAAGTGAAAATAAGTGAACACATTTTCCAATTTTTCAACACCAGCAAATAAACAGAAATTCTGCACTATAATTAGCAGAAAAATATATCATATTTATATTTGTTTGTTTAACTTCATTTAGGAAAATAAAACATGTAATTTGCATTGAACTGCATTCCACATTTTAAAAAGTACAAGTAGCTAATATGCTAGTCACAATAGAATGATAAAATACAATACGATGACATGGTGCAATACAAATCAATACAATCCACTATGTTGTACTGTTGCATCCCTAGAGCATATAGAGTATACAGGAAGTCAGGAATTGTATGACCTTATTGCCAAGTGTGAAATGTGTCTACACTTAAAATAAATGCCTACTCAAGGGTATGTTCTCAGGCCTACACCCCAAGCCTGTAACCAAAACAAACTAAAGAACAAAGTACATTCATAATAGTGAAGGAATGAGAAGGAACAATAGTCAATCTCCAAGGCACATACATTGCAAACCACCCAATCAGGGCTAATTTGAACAGCTTGACACAAAAGACCTTTGATGCAATCATGTCCCCATATAATAGAAGCCTAATGGGACCAGGGTCTCTGATTTGATACAAATTACACACTTTGGCATTACTCTTAAAAGTGGAAGTAATTCTTTTCTGCCAGACCTTTTTAAAAGAATGAATTGGCATCCCGTCTATTCACAAAAGGAGAATTGTTAGCACCGACTATCAGGCTGTGTAATGAGGTGAGAACAGGTGATATTCAAAGGCGCACAGTCATTTGTTCAAAGCCCAGGCTTGATAAATACACTGTATACTGAGCCCCAGTGGCAAAGGCAATTGGGCCGGCTATACACACACATACACACACACACACACACACACACACGCACACACATACACACACACACACACACACACAGAGCGTGCAAATTTAACAATGCTGACTGTTAGATAAGCCAATATAAAAATGCACACTCATATGTACACGCACATATTCCATAAGAGAGGGGTAAAATCCTGTAGGTCCACAGATCAGCTCATTTATCCACTTAGATGATAGAAAGGTGATTCCAAAGAGAACAAGAGGCAGAAAAAATGACAAAAACTATAGATAACTTAAAGTATGAGTAATCAATTAAAAGTGGAAATATAGAGCCAGAACTATACAGTCTCATGCAAAAGTTTAAACACCCCTCAGGTTTTGTTGATTATCTAAGTGAAAACAACTGCTACAGGTGACAAATTTAACCCCTTAAAATTCAAGGCTTATTACGTACTAAGCCTTAAAATTCAGTAACTACGAGGCTTCAGTGCAAATTAGCTGTGTTATTCTTGGGCTATAGAAGTGTTTAATACAACTTCAGCCTGGAGGTGGGCTTTGGTCATTTAAGGGGTTAGATATGGCTTTCTGAAAGTATATATTTGTATATATTTGTAAGAGTATATTTGCCAAGTTTGACATATTGGGGGCAAAAAAAAAAAAAACACAACATCAAATGTGCCATAACCTTTGCACAGGCCACATTGTATGTATTTTTCCTTCAATATTTTAAATTCAGCAAAAAAACAGTAATTGTCCATTAAATCAAGTGTATGTTCTCTGTAAATCATGTGTACTTATTTTCATTTAGAAAATCAACAAAACATGTGATATGTTTTGTAAACATGTTAAACTTTTGCACACACAACTATGCTACAGTGAAAGAAAAGAAATAAATAAATAAAAAATTAAACATCCTCAGTGGTTCTTGAGAACCGATTTTGTTGTTGACATTTTCTACCCCTGATAGAAACTAGGGGTGTTCCCAAAGGAAATCCAAACTAAACATGTTCATCCTTAAACCAAGGGACAGCCTATATTTCATAGATATTAACTGTCTACTAACAAAAACAGGAACAAATTGGAAAGTTTTTACATCTGCCATACAAATCGTGATCACAGATCATGGCCTTCGTGTGGCCATATGCACAATGCATAATCCAGTCTAGACCAAAGTGTTTTAGCCAATAAATCTTCAATTCAAATCAGCTTTAAAATCAGCCCTTGAAATTGCTTTTAACAGTCATTCAAAGATGAAGGAGGATCTAACAGTCTTAGAGTCTACAGTTAGATGAAAAGAATAACAGTGCAAGGAAGGTTTTCAAACCGAAGGGGAAAAGACAACTTCAACATAAATCCCCCCAAAAAAGTTCAAAATCAAAAAGTCATACTAACTTAGCAAAAGTTAACCAACAGTGGGTCCAGCTTTCCATCCCCCCTTTACACCTGAAGAATAAAATTTCCCATGTAATTACTGAATGATATGCCTTATTTACATGGCATTAGGACTGGTATCACTTCTACATAATAATAATAATAATAATAATAATAATCATCTTTATTTATATAGCACTTTTCATGCTGGTGGCAGCTCAAAGTGCTTTACAGACAGGTGATAAAGCTTAACAGTACTAATGCAAATTGAGAATTTAAAATCACAAGACAATGACAGGTCTAATTAAAATTATTAATACTAAAGAGACATAGAATTTTAATTAAACGCCAAGTTAAAGACATACATAGGGGCAGTCATGGGCTGGAGGTTAGGGAACCAGCCTTGTGACCGGAAGGTTGCCGGTTCAATCCCCTCAGCTGACAGTACGTGGCTGAAGTCCCCTTAAGCAAGGCACCCAACCCCCAACTGCTCCCCGGGCGCCGTGGATAGGGCTGCCCACCGCTCCGGGCAAGTGTGCTCACTGCCCCCTAGTGTGTGTGTGTTCACTAGTGTGTATGTGGTGTTTCACTGCACGGATGGGTTAAATGCGGAGGTCTAATTCTGATGTGTTCAGACACAGTTGGCTAAAGGTTCATTTCATTTCACATTTTCAAATGTTTCTTAAAAGTGTGCACTAAGCTTGACTGACTAAAAGAGGTGGAAATGAGTTCCAAAGTTTAGAAACACAACAGAAAGAGGCCTCTCTACGTCTTCTGTGTTTAACAGAAAGTATTTGCAGAAGGTCAGTGTATCTCTACATGTTGGAACATAAACAGATATTCTGTGATGTAAGCAGGTGCTTCAAGGTCACAAAGCCTTAAAAACTAGTAGGACTTTAAAGTCTATCCTAAAAGATACAGGTAGCCAGTGCAGTTCTTTCAAAGCGGGAGTGATATGAGCTCCGTTTTGTTTTTGTTAGGATTCATGCTGCTGCATTTTGAATGAGTTGTAGAGGCTGTATTGTTTTCTTAGGGAACCCAGTAAGAAGAGCATTACAATAATCAACTCTGCTTGTAACAAATGCATGAAAAAGTTTCTCTGTGTTGCTCTGAGATAGGAAAGGTGGAACTTTAGCAATATTTCTCAAAATGATAAAAAGTTACTTTAGGGACTGCGTTTACTTGCGGGATAAAAACAGAGCTCAGTGTCTAAGATCATGCCCAGGTTTCAAGCTAAAGGACTGAGCTTCTCATACAGCATTTTTCCCTGTATTTTCCTTTTTTTTAATGATTTACTTGCAAAAAATTTTGAGACATCCACTGAGAAATGTCTGACACACAGCTGGTAAGCCTGTCAACAAAGTTTTGATTATCAGAAGGAATGGAAAGGTATAATTGTGTGTCAACAGCTCAACTGTAAGAATTGATATGTTTCCTAATGGCATCACCTAGAGGTAACAAAGAGAAAAGGCCCTAAAACTGAACCTTGTGGGGCTCCACAAGAAATGTTTTTTTGAGGAATGACTTCCCAGTGAAAACAAGAACTGTCTACTCAATAAGTATGATTGAAATCATTCTAAACTGTACCTGAGGCCCAGTATTCAATGCGGTGGATTAAAATATTTTGATAAAAGGTATCAAAAGCTGCACTACAATCCAATAAGACCAGAAAAGAAGGATTTTTTGCATCAGCGCCAAGCTTGAAGTCAGTGACATGAACCAATGCTATCTCTGTACTATGGTTAGATTGAAAACCTGATTAAAACTTTTTATAACTTGTATATTAGATATGCATTTCAGTGTTTGGAAACAACATTTTCTAAGATTTTACTTAAAAGGAAGGTTTGAAAATGAAGATGAGGCTTCACCAGGGCAGTTTTAAAAGCATATTGAAAAGCAGTTGAATTAACAGTTTACAATAGTTAAAACATTTTGAACACAATCAAAACCCCACTTAAGGAGAGAAGTAGGAACAGGGTGAAGATCAAGTGTGGACACACTTCATGTGATTATAACAGTTGTAAACTCCTGATAATTGATGATAGAGAAAGATGTCATTACTGATGTAGGTGGCTTATCAGGAAGGTTATAAGAACTTGTTTCCCTCAGCTGAGCTGTGCTCTGTCTTATAAAGGCTATTTTATTTTGAAAACGAACTGCAATCTCTTTGCAATTTTTAGACAATAGATCACCTTGAGATGCACTATCAGAAAAGTTACACTCAGTCAGTCAGTCTATGATGGAAAAAAGAACTCTAGTATTATCTCTGTGTTTACTAAGTACCCTAGAGAGCTTAAGACTGTCTGGATGCTTTTATAGCATTATTGTAGGTGGAGATCAGTTTCTTGAGAATATCAATGTACCTGCAGCTTAGTTGTCCTCCATAAGTGCTCTAATTTACAACAATCTCTCTAAAGCTGGAGTATTTCTGCATTCATCCACGGCTTTTTATGAGTATGCAAGTTTTTCTCCCATTTGACTGAAGTGAGAATGTCAAGGGTTTTTCCTAATCTAGCATTTAGATCAGAGACCAGATCATTACAGGAAGGAGTCAGCGCTGAATTTGATGCGTTATTAATAATGTTTTTAAACTTCTCAACTGTTTCTGAATCAATGTAACACTTTTTAAAGTAGCTTTCAGGCACTCTTTCTTACTTCTAAATTGACTTGAAGGAAAATACAGAAATGATCTGATACCAAAACATCAGAGATTTGGGAGACATTCATATTTAAACCTTTAGTGATCACCAGATCCAAGATGTGACCTAGCTTTTTAGGTACAGCTGCCCACCTGCTACTTCAAATCAGATGTCTTTAGAAGTCTAATGAATTCTATTGTGTTATTGTTTTATAAATTACCAATATGTAAGTTAAAGTCCCTAGAGAAAAGAATCTTATAATAACTTGTTGATACAGCTGATATTAAGACCTGATGAAAGGACAAATTAGGTATCTACATTGGCAGAGATGAATGGATGGATGGATGGATAAATAGATAGACATCAGTGTTTGTGAGTAAAAGATGAGATCTAAGGGCTAAATTGTGATCCAACATATTGTCCAGATTAAACAGCCTCATTTTGGCCTAAAGTGGCAATGTGTCTAATGATCTGTGTCCCTATTGCTTGAAAATGTGAAGTTAGCTCTGGGCTAATTTCCTGAATCATTCAGGGATCATCTCTGACAGCCAATGTAGCGCTCAAATGAAGTTCTGCAAGTTAAACCTGATTTACATGAATCATGTGAATTTTGTTCTGGTTGGAGGGCATTGTTTCACATCAAACGTATTGTGTTTTTCAGCGCAAGCAATCCAAATAATGTAATTGTGTCCATTTTTCAGTAAGCTGTCACCCCCCTGCAGCATTACATTAAATGATTTCATGAATATCTAACATCAAAAACCTTGCGAAAAAGGCTCTAAAATAATAGCACAAAAGGTCTCACTGCATCCATAGATAGATGCTCTATTAAGGCACTAGCTACTGTTTGGTATTACAACAGCTGAATAGAATATAATGGTATGGTTGGCTGACTGACAAGTATGCTTTCTGCTAGCAAAATGCAGTTTTATTACCTAATCAGAGTTTGAATTGTGGCAGAGGTACTCTGCGGTCCACTGACTGTCCACTCTATTAGACACTCCTACCTTGTTGATCCACCTTGTAGATGTAAAGTCAGGGAAGGTAGCTCATCTGTTGCTGCACAGTTTGTGTTGGTCATCCTCTTTTCCTTCATCAGTGGTCACAGGATGCTATTAGCTGGATATTTTTGGTTGGTGGACTATTCTTTGTCCAGCAGTTACACTGAGGTGTTTAAAAACTCCAGCAGCACTGCTGTGTCTGATCTACTTGTACCAGTGCAACACACACTAACACACCACCACCACGTCAGTCTCACTGCAGTGCTGAGAATGACCCAACACCTAAATAATACCTGCTTAGTGGGGGTTCTTTGGGGGTCCTGACCACTGAAGAACAGGATAAAAGGGGGCTAACAAAGTATGCACAGCAAGATGGACAACAGTCTGTAATTGTTTAGTCCTATTTGGAGTGAAGCTGATAAAATGGACAATGAGGCGAGTGGTTTATGATTATGGCTGTTTGGTGTGTATGTGAAAAGTTTATTTGTTTATTTGTACAAGAAATCCTTTTAAAAAACTATGACAGCCATAATTTATTCTAAACGCATAGCGCATTCTGAACCCTAAAGACGTTTAGTCACAAAGCCGTTATTATCCATTATCAAGGCACTGCAAGTTCATGTTTTATAGCAGAAACAGTCAAAAATAAATAATAAAAAGATAAATTCGCTCAGCGAATCAGTGTGCAGTATTCGGGTCAGGTGATTCCACACTGCCGCAAACTGTTTTAGGCAGAATCTCAAATGTTTCCCGTTTGCCTACAAAGTGCAGGACACTGGTTTTAAAATAATGACTACTCCATTTAACACAGTATGTCTAAGAAAGAACCACTTTTGATTCAGCCATGCAAAATGTTTTGTTGATTTCCTAGGTGAACATAAGTTAACACATCCTCTACAAAGAAAACACACTTCAGCACATTTTTAATGCACAGTTACTGTTACTTTGCAGAATTTAACATATTTGGAGAAAAAACTAAACATAAAATGTGACTTTTGTAAAATTTGTGGAATATTTTATATATTTTTTTCCAATATACTAAACTGCAAATAGAATTAGAAACTGAGTTCTAAAATTTGCAGAAAAATGTCAAGAGTTGAGTCTCAGTTCTCTGTAGAGGATGTGTTTCTTAATTTCACTTAAGCAATAAGCTAAACGTGTAACATCTAACAATGGGATGTTCGGACTTTTACCTACGACTACCTTGATAAATTTTTGTTGAACCATTTTTCACAAAAATCCTTTTGCATGGACATGTAGCTAGTGTGGATGTGGCTGCATTTTCACAATAAAATGCATTAAAACCTCATGATAAGTATGATGGCATAAGAATGCCTGTCAAGACAACCCCCCACCCACCCCCCATCATATTTTCAGTCATTCTATAACATTAAGTAGCTGATTCTCATACAGACAGTTCTAGTCTAGCATCATGGCTTTATCATCAACATACAGGCTTGCCAATGACACAACAGCTAGCTTCTCTCACTCAAATTCAAACAGTGGACAGGTTAATTGACAACCTGAAGCATTAGCTTGCTAGATAAAATCAGATAGCCAACGATAACAACATAAAGAGTGATCTGTGATTCAGTGCAGCAAAAATGAGGACTGCTGCTAATGATTGTAACGTGTTGGTGCTGAGTGATAAAGTAATCCTCATCTGCGTTACTTACTGGAGCCACCACACCACAGACAATCTCACTGTAACTGGCTCTAGCATGTGTGTGTGTGTGTGTGTTCAGCGCAGCTACTGCACGGCTTTGGGGAGAGCGGGGCAGGGAAAAGGTAGGACAAGGTAGATCATACCGATTGCTTATCAGAGACAAACTTCCGTTTAAAAGAAAAAAAAAAAAAACTTTTATACTCTTATTTTTAGGGGTGCTGGGACTAAAAAGGGGCTAGACAAGCTTCAGATGGCTGTTGCACCTATTTCGAATTTTAAGTTTTCATCATTATGCAACTCTCCTTCTTTCAGTTTTAAAGCAGCACTGTAAATATTTACAGCAATTAATAGCCACCTATAGAATCTTTCATCAGCTTTTGATAAAACATTTATAAAAACAAAGTTGTTTAATGTCAAAGCAATATTCATTTTTATTGCTCATGCTGTACATAAATCTGTCTTGACAGTCATATGTTAATGTAATATGGAAACTAAAATGTGGCAATTTTTTATTCATTATGGTTGTAATGTCACAACCATTAAAAAAATTCAAAATGACCTGTATTCACAGTTTACTTCCTTATATGGACTGAAACGTCAACCGACATTTTCAAACATTACCGGTGTTTACCTCGTACATCAAGCTAATTCAAAAAAAGTAAAATCAGTTTCGTTTTCCATGATATGAGCCCATGACTTGAGTAGTTTTGATGGTCTATTCTTATCTCTGCCAATAAGTGCCCCACTTTTTTTTTTACATCAGCCTAAATCCTATAATTGATATCCTAGAGTGCTACAGGCAACACTGTGGGCGAGCAAAAATAAAAAAAAATAAAAAGCTTTTGATTGAATCTATTTTACTTCTCAGCCCATCCCCAAGAGTTCATGAGTCACTAGAATGTGGAAAAACGTGCTGCTGTGCAGAGTGGGCAGTGCTAGTGCAGCGAATCAAACTATAGTTAACAGCCTTTTGAATAAGGAGAAACCCTGTTGACAGGCTAACGTATAATTTTACTGAATTATTAATACATACTGGTGGGAGTTACTGCACTAATAGCTCCCCGTCCTTTTTTTTTTTAAACTGTGACGTACTGCATTATATTGAGTAACAAAGTAAGACAAGCTTATCTGAGAAAAAAAAAAAGGGAGGAAAAAACTAAATACTGTAGTTGTAGTGAGCATTAAGAAATTTTTTATAAATAAATATACACACACACACACACACACACACACAAGTTAACTGTTCTAACCAAGCTGTAAATCAGATAATGTGTATGTATAATTAGGTCAAGTGTATGATTCTCTTACTGTCCCCATCTCCATGCTCCCCTCACACCACTTCAAGCCTGTGTACTTCTACAATGGATTTAAAATATTTTCTACTTCATTTAGTCTACTCACAAACAATTCTTTTGCTGAATTTCTTGCTCCTAATGTGGCCTAATGTAAAATAAAAATGAAAAATCGGGCAAAAATCTGAAATCACGTCCAATGTAGTGTCAGAGAGTGGAACATTTGGACTTTCTTTCTCTGTGCTGCTAGTAAAATTCATGCTGTGAGTCGAGACAGTTGATTTAGAGGTCCTCCTAGTGGCACTGGCCTCTGGGCGTGGGTCCATAAAACCCATTGAATGATCCAGGCCTGGTCATGAAGGAGACCTTTACTGTTGTAAAGTCAGAACATGCTGGCGTGCATATAAATAGGGTTATAAATGCACCTGTCCTGGCGAGGCCTGATGTGATCTTGTAACAAGAACATCTGAGGACAACCATGAGAAAACTTACATGCAGGTGTCGAGCGAACTTTGTGAACTTGCATGATATAAGAATGATCTTGTAGGATGGCATGGACTGGTGCTGAAACCAGTTTTATGAAGGAGTGTTATATACATATGGAAATAAGGAGGGTCAAGTTATGAAGGGAAAGTTGTGTGCAATGGGACCAAATGGAACACCAAAAAAAAAAAAAATTATAAGAAGGATGGGGTGATGTATTATTACCCCAGATAAAGGGTGTAAAAAAGCATTGTTCAGACACTGTATCACACAGTCGGGTCTCCGGAGACCTTGTGCCACTTGATGCTCAAATAAAGCGAAGAAGCCTTTTCCCTCTTTCTAAGTGAACTCAGCATCTTTTTCCTTTTTGATACGTTTTGAGAACTTACAGTAATAACTCCTTTAATTCTAAGAGTTCAGTCAGTATTAAAGATTTTAATAGTATGTCTGAGGCCTGGTGCTGAAGGAGATAGCTCTTGTTCTTGACATTAGCATGGCTGAAAAGCCCCCCGCCCCCCAAAAAATCAGCAATTTAGCATGTAGATGTGTAATTGTGTGTGTGAAGAAAACATTACATGCAGCCAAAATGAACATTACTGCTTGCACAGGCAAACAGTTTCTTTAGCTTACAAGAGCACTTCACTAAGTAGCTCCTTTTACTTGTATTATTGATAAACCAGACTAGAGGAATTTGGGGTGGAATTTAGGGGAGGTGTTTCTTCATTAGTGACAGATTTTGCTGCCATCCAGCACCCAAGTTCACCAAATAGTCCCAAGACGATCGTGTCTTGCCACGCAAAACTGAAAATGGAGCAGTCTTTTGAACAACTCATGCAAACGTCTTTGTTCAGTTCAGTTTCTAAAAGTAACTAAGAGCTTAATTGCGCTATCACTTGCATATAAACATAGTTCATTTTCTGTTTCTCACACTCGTCTTTTCCTCCGACTTGCAGAGAAAGCTTTCCTCCCTGCTGAAAAAGGACTGGTAGACATCATTAGGATTAAAACCCAATGGATTAACTCTCTGATGGGGAACTGGCTTAAATGGTTTCCAATAGAGACTACTAATTTCTTGTAGAACACTTTTCGATCCCTTTAAGAAACCATCAAATGCACTTAGAATCAGCCACTGGTCACCTGTTAAACCATTAAGGTCCTTTACATTGTGATATCAACCCATTAAAGGAACCAACAGACACACTGGAAAACCAACAGGAGCCAACAGAAACACTTAATGGTTTGTATGTTTTTGTCAGCAGGGCTCTCTACCACTCATCCCACTCCGTGTCTCTCTCCCTGCAAATCAACGGATGGAGGGAGTTCATCAGGTTTCTCTCTCTCTCTCCTCGCCTCCATTCGTCTATTTGCCAGTTCTATTTTTGCTAGCTGCCCGAGGGTTCTATTAGTTTCGAGTAAAGAGCCAAGTTCTCTTCTGCTCTCTGAGCATTGCTTATTTAGCGGGAGGATGAGGATTTGGCGAAGTGGAGGATTGCGGGTGGTGAAGGAAAGGGACTAGCAAGTTTCATTAAGCGAAGTAACAGTCTTTGTAGCTGCTTGAAGCGGGCACACACGCTGCACTTTGTAGTTCAAGCGATGGTGCAGCCAAAAAATCTAATTTACACAATTTTTCTATTACTCCAAATGTAGTTGCTCAGCCAAGACGTGTTTGGAGTCTAAAATTAGCTGCTTTAGTTTTCCACTGGAGCTATGAGTCTGATTTAGCTATCAAGCAATGGAAGCTAACATCTAGCAGTTGTAGCACTGTGCTAACTAGATGACTTGGTTAACTGGTTTGGCATTGTATGGCATACTGTTATCTATAAAAATGGAAAAAAATCACTGCATAGCTAAAAACAGAAGTAGCAGCTAAGTTGAAGCTTTAATGTGTATGCAGCTGTCACAATTCTAACTGTTGGCTATGAGCTTATATTACTTGATAGCTATAGAAAATTTCAGACACTAAACATCTCTTGGCTGATCGACTGCATTTGGGATGAGGGGAAAATTGGTGACAGATCATGACTGTTAGAGCCAGGCCTTCAGTTCAGTAATTGCTAGTGCCCCTATGGAATTCTAGTAGTATGTTAGTACTAAGCTAACTGATTCACAGTGAACAGTCGGCACTTTTAGATGAAACATAGACAACTGAAGCTAGTAAAAGACACAAACATATACTTTATAGACAGCTCTGGCATTGAGGTGCTGCTGGTTTCCATTACTAATATACAACTGAAACACATTGGTCATTCTACCACTAACAGTCAGTGACCTCCAAGAAGGTCTAGAGTGACATTTTTTTTCTTATGAATCAGTCCTACCCATTGTAAAAACATGTTTGGTTGATTTCACTGTCAGTTCCCACTTATGTTAAAGATTAATCATGTAAGTTTGGCCTTCAGTTCAGTTCCTAAGCATGCTCTGCTGCAATAACTACAGAGAAAATAATCCTGATTGAATAATTTTACATTGAGCATTTCTAACAATTAAATAACTGTGTCAATACAAAACTTCTAGCAAGCATAATGATTAGATTAAATAAAAGTGGACAATAAATTAGACGTATATTTTTATTTTATTTTTTAAGAAAAATTAATTTGACTTTGGGTGAAGCATTTCTTTAAGTATACTCACAAGTTCTACTTTCTTCAGTTCAATGTTATGCTAAGGTGTTAGCATAGCAGTATCTAGCCACAGTAATATACAGGCAAAACAGAAATGAAAAAAAAACAAAAAAACAAAACATGATAGAAATGTCTGTGCTTGTGCTCCATAAAGTGCCTGGATTGTTGTGATAATTTATCAATAAATCAAATGTTGAGTCTCCCATTACATGTTAGTTACATTAGCTTCATAGCTCTATTGCAAAACTAAAGAAGCAAACCTCAGACACCAAACAAAAAGCAAACATCAGACACCAAATATAGTTTGGCTACCTCGTGTATAAGGTGTTCAGGGCCAGCTCTAGCCTTTTGGAGGACCTAAGCAGGATTGTTTTGGAGGCCCCATCTTGCTAGCGGCACTATAAAATTAGAGGCTAGCTTATAACAACGACTATGACTGACTAAGCTGTGTAAGTTATATGAATTTAAAACTCAATAATTTGTGTAGTGTTCATGATGAATGCTCATTTGGGGTTACAATTTAAATAAACTGCAGCATTCTCGGTCCAAGAGCCTGTCTGTAAATACCTTACCTTATATACACTATTTATTTTTCTTTTTTTGGTGGCAACTCCTTATGTTTCATGTGATCACGGCCACCCATCACCGAGGTCATTGCTCACTCTATTTATTCTAAAGTATATATAATACAAATCATTACATAATTGCCTAAAAATAACTTTGGTGCTGCTCGTCTGACCACTGGCATCATTGCTTTACCAAGGGTGGAGTGAATGATGTTTACTCAAAACAGTGGTTCTTTGTTTATGTCAACAGACCAGACAGACGGCCGAATTCTCTGAAGTGTAATACAGGTAAATAGAATTTTTCCTAGTGGACTGCTTAGCTCAAAGCCGTTCAGCCCCAGACATCCAAATTCCTAGTGATCTATTATGATACCGGCTAATTAGATTCACTTGAGGGAATTCGTTAAATGGCTACTAAGCTAGCTAACATTAATTTCATCCATTCAATGTAACTTTTGGTAAGTTGGAACATTTTTTAAATTTTCCTTTTGATGTTGTCTTTGGAATTTATGTTGAGATGTCACTATTTTTAACTTTCAGTGAAAATTTTAATTCTATTCTTTCAATTCAGTTTGTGTAAAGGGTTGAAATGCTTGTTAAAATGAAGTACCCCTATATACTTTTATTAGGAAATTTGTAGTGTAGTGTGTATATAAATGAGGAGACTAAGTGAAAAAGAGAGAGAGAAGATGATGGGGATGAGAGAGGAAGAGTAGGTACTGCCCATTGTGCCCTGGATAGACCGACCCGCTCACATTCAAACAATGTAGGCCCAAGGTGCTTCTCCGTTTTTTGGTTGCAGTTGCGCATGATCTTTTTTTTTTGAGGCATGATTTGCTTTGTTGGTTTAATCCCCTTTACTCAAGCACTTTAGCCAACACCACACCAGAGGTCAAAGTAATAACCTAGAACTTGGGGCCCACTGGCAACCATGGGGCCCTAAGCAGCTGCTTATATCGCTCATTAGGTAGAGCCAGCACTGAAGGGGTTAATCTGATTTCTCATTAAACTTTCACTTTAAGCCCCCTTACATACTGTGCTGTCTTAACTGCACTCAGTAAGTCTACTGCAACTATATTGTAATTACATTTTTATTTGTTTGGTCAGGTTTCACAATTCACCATTTCATTCTGTATTCATTTATTTATGTTCTTGGACATCACTTCGCCATTGATTATGATCAACTCTAGAGCAGAGCCTCCCTGCCTATATCCTTATGGTGGAATTGTAATCTCTGACTTTAAGCCGAGGCGAGACAGGCCGCTCCCTAGAAGTACTCCTAGGGTTTTTTCACAGCTTGGTGGATAATTTTATGCTTTGCTGCCGGGGAGATTTTGGCAGAAGAGTCACTCCTGGGAAGATTAACTACTGTTGGAAAAGTTGCCAACTCTGACAGTATGTCTCAGGCACTGTGGTTCAGCGGAGAGCAGAACCTTGAAAATGACACTGGAGCCCTTTCCAGGCTGATAAGCATCAACAACTTAACATTTAAAAGCCAGGCAAATGTACTGGTGCGGTAAAGTTAGTCTAACACCTGGCCACATTACACTCTTAAAAATAAACATTCTGAAATGCTTCTGGAATGTACTGTTCTAGGAGCGACACCTACATTATGTGAAGTTCAACTCTTCGAGCAACATCACTGAATGTGTTTGGACTTACTCGGACCAAAACAGCCAGTAATACAAGTTATTTATTGATTTATGTATTTTATCTCCACTTTTGCTTCATATCTGAAAATAACCACAAGTCGTTTTGTTTACATTTCCCTTGTGAGAAGACAAATCAACACTGGAAATATATGTATCTAAAGCCTTTGAGAAAAGAAAATAGACAAAAAGGAAGAAAATCTGCCAATCAAAGAAGCTGCTGGCATTCTTAGTACAAAGGACTGACCACCCCAGTGCAGACCTCAGTCCAGACCTCAACAGTCACTGAATTTCACCTCAACATTATTGAAACCTTCAGATTTCTCTGAACAACTTATAGTCCCCTGAAAAGAATGGAAGGCAAAAGCGTGGCCATACTAAACGCTTAAGGCAGTCTGTGTATTTTGCACAATATGTAAATTCATATGCATGTAATTTCACCATATAGTAATCATAATAAAACATCTACTCATTTGCTCACAAACTCAAACCTTAACGGGATTTTGAATGAAAGTTTAGAATCCACACTTTACAGCTTATTTCAATGAGCTACAAGTGAAAAATCATTTATAGAAAATTACATCATACTTTTCGTATCACTGCCAACAACTGTGACTTCAAATCGTACCTCTTTCTTCGTTTTTCTCTCGTGTTGTCCAGCTGTCTGCCCCTCCATCACTCTATCCAGCCCTCTGTGCCAAATTTTCTCTTGTTTATGCCAGATTGGCAGCATTTGACCCACAAAGTCAAAAACATTAGCAGCGTGGTCACTCTGCAAATGTTAGAAAGACTAATTAGCTAACTGGCTAATTGGTAAGTAGATGATTTTATCAAGCACACATGCATGCAAAAACCTTTAAAGGGCCATTTCACATTTTTCCACTCCCCTGAAGTTCACTTATGACATTTGTGTGGCTTTATGCATCAAAACTAGTCATAATTATTTTTAAATTCCCATTTCTTTCACCAAAATCTCTACATTCCTTAGAATTAAAGTCCAGTTTTTTTGTTGTTTTTTATGGTAACTGTGCATTTGAACCTGCCTAAAACCCACTTCCCTGTATAAAATTGCTGAATGAGGAGAATGTTCAGTCATCTATCACTGTATATTATGGTAATTTCATTAACCTCTTAACTTTGTCACATAATAATGAACATATCATAACACAACATTGTTTAATGCAAAAAACTTTGCTTTATAAGTATTTTGTTCACTAAATTACCACCTCAGATCTCATTTAGCACCTCTCTAATGGTGTCCCTCTTCCCACGCTGGGGCTGAATCTCAAATGACTACCTGCTCCCTACATAGTGCACAACACAGGTAATGAAATACTGGCCCCTGCTCAAGCTAGAATTTCAAAATGCACATAGCACATTATTTAGGAATTAAGGAGCCATTTGAGATTCAGCCTGAGTTTGATGCTACTTCTGACTGAAACACGGACATCTGAAGCATCTAAGCCATTCAAGTGACATTCTTTAGACGTTTACATTGCAGTTTTACAGTGAATCATAAGCACTTTAATTCGGGCCTGTAGAAATGTATTGCTCTGTAATGTGTTTAGTGTTGTATGTCATTATATTCAGTTTTGTGTGTGTTCTGTACTGTGACCATTTAGAACATTCTTCTGTCTATTTTTGTTTATCCCTACATGGTCATGTCTGTTACACCTGTCACTTGTCATGTATAGGCTGAGCCTAATCTTGGCATCAGTCCAGCGTTTTACGGGCTGGCTAGGTGTCTGGTACCTGCGCACAAACCAATAAACCTCACTTCTCCAGACATACGGCTGGTCCCCTGGTTGAGTTAGGGTTTGGATTCTTCAGGCCTATGTTATTTATGACGTTTAGCCCGTTAGCTAGCTGACCAGCTTAATTCTAGTCAAGAAAATAAATTGTCAGTCCCTGACTTTAAACACAACTGAGTTCTTACTTCATTAGTACACTTGGTGGTCCATGTGAGCAGCATTAGAGTCAAAAATGATTCCATTAACAGCGCAAAGTGCTCATAGCTGTGAGTATATTGTATATTTTACAATGGCCTCGAACACGGCTAAGCCAATCAGATTTTAGGACACAATTTCTGTTCTATAATTAAACTTGGTTTTATAATTACACTTAATAGGTACTACATAACACATTCACAAGCACTGCTAACATTTTTGAAGCAATATTTGAGTATTTATGACCAGCTTTTCATAGTAACTACAAGAGGACATAAGATGTTCTATGAAGTAAATGACATGTCATTGAAAAAGGGACCTTAAATGATGGACAATTGTTCAAGTTATAACAATATAATGAAGCATCATTTCCAAGTAACAGAACTTTGAAGGAAGATCTAGTTAAGACATTTATATCTATACTATAGAGTTCTATAAGAGTTAAAGTACAAAACTTGTCAATACAATGTGATTTACTTTAGCTGATGGTATCTTGTGATTACTGGAAAAAGTTGTTCATAAATACTCAGGTATTACTATGTTATTAAGTGCTTATGCATGTGTTATGACATCCTTATTTAGGTAACCTTCGAGTAAAGTGTTACCATAAAGTTTTAAAAGTTTACCTGGTCTACTACATTTTTGGCTTTTCTAGACTAAACCCAAACATCTGAAGCTTAGAAAAGACGTTTTACTTGAAGCTTGTAACACACATTACCATATTTTTTGCTTTTTCTCTCCCTAAATTGGTCCAACCCACTGGAAAACGTGATTGGCTGATTCCATTGCCAGTTCCTTATTACGTTAGTGGTTAGACACATTAAGGCTTCAGTTCAATTCATAACCAATGGGAGGGCTTGCAAGGCTGTATCTACCTAGATACCACAAGGAAAGTAAATCTTTTCCATCGATCATTTAACAAATGTAGCCCTTTTTAATGAATTAATAACAATGAAATAACAGGCTGTTTTGTAACTATGCCTTTATGACTGATATGTAAATGATCTTTCTTCTGATTGGCTGGCCTGTATTGTCTCAAGCACTCCTCATGATTACAACATGAATGGGCAAGGTTAAACTAATAAAGGCTGAATTGGCAAACAATCTGAAACAGTGAGTTCAAAACATTTTTGAAGCTTAGTCTCCATATATGGACTAGAGGTTGAGGAGTGAACAGTGCATTTAAAACCTTCAAAATGTTTGCAAAGCCTACTACATAATTCCTTTATCTAAAAAAAAAGGGAAGACAATTTGATTTTCTATGACATGAGTGAGTTAATAATGATGAATAGCTAGATCTTTTCTAGGTACACATAAAATATCAATGGTGCATATCTGCCAGTTTGCTGGAACGATATGCTAATAAGCATGTCCTTTCATCCATGCACAACAGAAAACACGGTATATCCGTTACGAGCCCCTCTGGGCTGGATCATCATGGAAACAGGGACTCTATGACAACTGCATGCAGTACACAAACACGGCTGTTAGTCATAGACATTGATTAATTCATACAAGCTAGCAGAAATGAAGCTCAGGGTGTTCATGCCATATTACATCTAAATTAATCTCCACATTTATAATAACCCAAGAGATCACTTTGTAGATATTTATAATAGCTTTCATTTACTTGGAGTTACTGCGGACCAAAACTCTTTAATTCTGCAACTGAAAACCTGAGACATTAACATATAATAACATTTTATATATGGTTGAATTTCTGCTTCTCACAATCCAAATAATCCCAAACACATTCAGTGATCTTCAGACTGGCCAGTCCATTAATCTGAGAACGCCAGCAGTTTCTTTTCTCAGTATCAGCTTATTGACAGCTGTACATCCTTTCAGACTCTTAGTGTTGAGTTGTCTTCTCACAGTGGAAGGAAGGACAGAAACATTAGATTAATAGATGTAAACATTAGATTATTAGATGTAAAAGGAGAGTGGAGTTTGATTTTCTCTTCTCTCTCAAAGATAAAAGCTTAAAGTACTGTTTATCTGATGGGAAGAGTTTTGGTGGTCTATCAGGTCTTGCATGATTGTTAGATGTCACTTGTTCTATATTTTTAAATAATTTTTTTAACTCTAGTTTTAGAAACCCCTGTTTTTTCCCCCACTTTTTCTGTGACTTTCTCCAAATTAATAACTTGTACTTATTGACCATTTTGATTAGAAACTAAAATGCATGGTGGTCTGTGACCTTTACAAAGTTCTGTATTAATTTGTGATTTTGATGTTTTGTATTATACTAAATTTCATTGCTTTCACCCCTTTGTGTCTTTAAACACAAATATTAAGTATTGCTTAAGTATAACCAGTTCCTTTGTAAAATTATTTTGCAGCTCAATTTTACTGTCTGATATTGTGTTTTATTTCATTTATCTTTTTTTTTTTTTTACTTTCCTTGTAACAAAGCAAATAAGATACATTTATTTTAAAGGTGGTATGTAAATAACATTTATTCTAAGTAGGGATGCACTGATCATGAATTTTCCAGCTGATTCAGATTTCAGTAGCCTATTTAAAAAGCATGAACAAAATAAAGTGTTACACTTAATCTTTTGCACAATGAGTCATGTATAATTATGCTATGACATTTTGGTAGGTGTAGCAGCAGATTTCAAAAATAGCACAAATGCACCTCAGCCCCGCTTTGCTGACTTTAACTGAGTCTCGTACAGTGGACAGAGATTAGATGTATTATTCTCATTTTCCATTTCACCTTAAATGATGTCGCAGTTAGCTGTAGCCATAGGGGTATTAGCGTGTAACTGCTGCAATATTTAAGGTGGAACAGAAATTCTAATAAGAAGCCAACATCAGCCTCAAGAGCTTCATGCACCAAATTCAACACTAAGGTATGAATTTAGCACTGGCTGACATCTGTGCTCATTACTTTTTTGTCCATGTAGCAGTTTTCATATGTAAATCATGTGAAGATAGACAGCAGCTACAAGAACTGCAAGAAGCAAGGTGGCACAGAGAAGACAAGAATGAAAAAGCTACTTAAGAAGGATGAGGACATATCCGAGCAGGTGGGCAGTGAGGCATACTGACCTTAACTTATTTAGCTAGCATTTGTTTGTAGCATATTAACTGCCATGATGGTCACATTTAAGATAAAAGCTTTGACCAGTTATTTTATCACCAGCTAGCCACCTGAGTTCTCTCAGTGTAGCATATAAATAATAAATATGATGATTTTAGAAAAAGATTTCAGAAAAAGTTTTTTTTTTTTTTTACAGAAAAGCAAATTTGAGAGTGTAGCAGGAGAAACACAGTTACAGTGTGGGTTGGGCTGGTCTGCATTCTGGAACTCCTGACCTGAAAACCAGTCCCACTTCAGCCCTGAACAACAGTGTTTAGAGTGGGATTAGGTTTAGGCTCAAGGTCAGGTTTAGGTTTGGAGCTGAGGTTAAGGTTCAGGCCTACATTAAGTGTAGGGTTTATGGTTAAAGGCACAGCAGGTAAAGGCGACTACAAAGTACAAGGTAAATGTACAGACCAGGTGAAGATAAGATGGCAAATGCGACCAGAAAAATGATCACAAAAGCTTTTAGGGCCAAAATCTTCAGCCAGGATGTTCAAACGTTCAAAGTGCATTTTACAAGCAAAAGAAGTCCTCAAAGAAGCCTTTGATGTGACCCTGCTTAACCTTTTCTGTCACTCATTCTCTCTATGAATGGCTCATAAAATTCTCATGCATAGTAAGTAAACTGAAATGCCTAAAATATAGCATTCTTGCACTGAACCAAGGTTAAAGGAACACCTGCTAATTATAACTACCAGATGATCTAGCTGGTTTTCTACCTGATCACACTTCATGCCCTTGTGAAATGGAAACAAAATGGCAGTACCAATAGAATGTTAATGAATTAGTAATGAGGTTTAATGAAAGTTGTACATTAACTATTATGATCGCACTCTGTATAAGAAAACATGCACTCAATGAGTCTACATATCAGCGGATCATTCACTAGTCATTAGAAGGCATGCATAATGTATTAAATTAAGGTGTTATGGGTGTAATATCTCCCCGTGTGTGCATGCAGAGAGTAGTAATTGAAAATTCTAGCGGGTGCATGTGTTGGTGAGGGAAATATACATGGTTGGGCAAAATACTTTGAAGTAGTAGTGATGGCTGAATACTGAATACACGGTGCTGAATGTATTCAGTTGTGTATTGCATTGCAATACATAAAACGTAACATTCCGAATACATTTAGAATACATCTTAGTATGGCAAATGGGAATTTCTTTTTCCTTAATTCACATTGTTCCTTGATGTTACTGGTTGGCAGTTTTCTTCATGTAGTTATTTTGTTAGTACATTTCATGAACATTTTTTTTATCATGAAAAAATTCATAACTTTTTTCTCTCTCACCCCCTGCTGCTCCCACAATCCCCCAAACAGAAGTCCAGTACAACATCAATACCAAACTTGAAAGATGAAAACATTCACTACAGAGGAGATCATTAACTTGCTCATCCCTCAAAAGAACTCAGTAACACAGATTAGTAAATGGTTCATCACTTTGATTTATCAGTCTACTCAGGTTTTAGCAGAGCTCAGTTACACTGAGATTAGTAATTGGTTCATCATATTGATTTATCATTCTACTCAGGCTTTGGCAGAAACTTCAGTGTATGTAAAGAAGCCATCAGACGAGGCCCTTTTTAGAATTTGTCTAACAAGCACGTTTGCTACATGTGTGCTGATTCTAAAATAATTCATAAACTGGTGTTTCATTGGTGTTCCTTTTGAACGCTGTTTTTAATATGTGGGTAAGTATTCTAAAGGTATTCTAGTAAAAATGTAAAAAGTAACTATTGTGAATACTGCCACAACAAAATGTAATTTGGATGGAATACAGATACTTAATTCTGAATACATATTAGCAAATCTTGTTACCTCCCAAGCCTAGAAATATCTAATGATGTTATTCGACTATTACTTTGACTTGTGTGAACACAAAGGCGTCGATGCACACATATGCTTCCACAGCATTATAGTATTTGGTTTCAGGTTTTTTGACTATGTATAATCTCATATTATCGAAACAATAGCAATATTTTGTCATATATATATATACATACATACATATATGTGTACATACATACATACATACATACATACATACACACACACACACACAGTACTGTATAAAAGTTACCTAAACGTCCAGACACCTAAGCACATTTTTTTCAACAATGTTTTCTGGGAAATAAGTAAAATACATCATTAGAATAATGGTAAATATATAATAAGCATAATAAAATACAATAATTTTTTATTTGAAAAAAAGTAGTTGGTATCTTGTAAGCTAGTGTAAGCTTGGCTTATTTTGTAAGCCAAGTTTGTTTCTAGATTTACCCTGGATGCCCCAGCTGCTGCATAGATTTATTCAATTCCATTACGAGCACACTTGATTTCACATAATTAAGTACTAATTGGCCAAATCAGATATTAGAACATAACTACAAATAATGCCGGGCTGCCAGTTCTCATATAAATCGTGGTGGTGAAGAGGTGGAGTCATCGCCTATCCCTGACCACCTGACATGTGCTCCTCCTCTGATCAGGGACTGCTGCACAGAATCAGAGGAGGAGCATAAAACTGATAGACCAAAAACTAATTCTCTCTATTGTGGAGGAGAGAGGATGCTTGTCTGCACATCACACTCTATAGAAAGAGAGAAAAAGGGACAGAAAAGAGCACAATGGACTCTTTTTAAAAAAGGCTTAGTAAGCTCATTTTGTGTTGATTTCACTTAGAAATGTGTAAGTATGGTTAAGTCAGCATATTCGTTCACTTGTGCTGTTTGTGTGTGTGTGTGTATATACACACACACACACACACACACACACACACACACACAGTGTATGGTAAGTGAGGTAACATTATGACCACCTCCTAGTTTCAATGCTCATTGTCCATTTTATCAGCTCCACTTACTATATAGGTGCACTTTGTAGTTCTACAATTACAGACTGTGGTCCATCTGTTTCTCTGCATACTATGTTAGCCCCCTTTTACCCTGTTCTTCAGTGGTCAGGACCCCCATGGACCCTCACAGAGCAGGTACTATTTAGGTGGTGAATCATTCTCAGCACTGCAGTGACACTGATGTGGTGGTGATGTGTTAGTGTGTGTTACGCTGGTCTGAGTGGATCAGACACAACAGTGCTGCTGGAGTTTTAAACACCTCACTGTCACTGCTGGAATAGTCCACCAACAGCATTCACTGATGAAGGACTAGAGGATGACACAAGCTGTATAGCAACAGATGAGCTACTGTCTCTGATTTTACACCTACAAGGTAGACCAACAAGGTAGGAGTGTCCAATAGAGTGAACAGTGAGTGGATACAGTGTTTAAAAACTCCAGCAGCACTAATATTCCCCATCTGTGATCCTTGGATCACTCAAACCATCCAACCATCAAAATTCTTAATTATTGCCCTGATAGTGGAATTGGGCATTTTTATCTGTCCAGCTATTTTCTTATAGCCATTTTCTGATTTGTGCAGCTCAATAACCTTTCGTCACACATCAGTTTCCCTATTCTCTAGTTTTACTCATATCGATGGGTGAGAGGGAATTTGGCCTGTATTTCATCTCATATATATTCCCCAGTGAAACAGGAAGTCATGGCTGACCATTTAAGTGTTCCTAATCGCTCAGTGATGCTCGCGTACAGCGGTACTGCTGGAGTTTTTAAAAACCTCAGTGTCACTGCTGGACTGTGACTTAAAATCAAAACATGAATGGGAATATACTTTAGTTAGATTTAACTCTTAATGCCAGTATGAATGTCCCCGTCACTTCAAATATTCACAAATATAAAGCATTGTGATCACACTGTTGTAATTATCTTCTTTATTAACTTCTTTAAAGTTAATTTGTAGGTAAAACAGAAAATTCACAAAACAATATACTTGACCAACAATCTTACACCAATCAGGCATAACATTATGACCTTGTCCTTGTTTCTATGCTCATTGTCCATTTTATCAGCTCCACTTACTATATGGTCATAATGTTATGTCTGATCGGTGTATTTCCCTTATAGGAGTTCATGTATAGACGTAAGATGCAAGTATTAGGATGAAAGAAATAAGGCAAATGATGGCAGACAATATAAGCTATATTACACCTAGATGTATTTAGCAATATCTTTTTTTTCAATAAGAATCTCATATGAACTTCTTGACTTTCCCCTGATACATTATTCAACACTACAGAAATCCATAGTCTTCTTCTAGTTCACCACAACAGCAGGGCTGCCAACTCTCACACACCGGTAGTGAGACTCACGCATTTAAGTTTAATCTCACGGTCTCACGCCACACTCGACATTTCTCACGCATTTTTACAAGTGAAGAAGAGTGCACTAGCTAGTCACTCACTGCCCGTCCATATGTGTTTTAGATCAGTGGATGTGGGACTGGTATCCATAGCAACAGGAAAGTTTAGCGGAACTACAACAGTCTGAACTGGACACAACGCACTCCTGTCAGAGAGTAGAGGAAAATCTTCACGCCAAATGGACATCAGTAGAAAAAAAATGACAATATAAATAAGTAAGCAAACTAAACATGATCAATAAACATTTTGCTGTTGTCAGAACAAAATCTCGTATTTCCAAAATGGTCACTTTACAGGAGAAGCAAAAAAAAAAAAAACATACTTTACTTTTAATGTAAGTCAATGGAACCAGATTTTTTCCAAGTAATTTTGGGCCATTTCATTCATCATGAATATTTGACACAATGTAAAGGGCAAAAGACATTTTCAAAATATGTCAAAAACTGAAAAACGGAGAGATTAGGTTTTGTTGCAGCATTCATGTCTACATATAGCATGCTGCAAAATTAACTGTTCTGTCTTACAAGCGAAATAGTTTTAGTTAAGCAGCTGAAAGCATGCTATCATCACCCACTTACACTGTGCAGTTGTTGGCTTTGAAATCAGTGCAACTGTGTGGAAGTAATTGAAGAAATTGACAGTGTCAGCACTGGTTCTCATTAACTTACCCTTGTTAAGTGGTCCGTATTCTATGCTCTCTGTAATTGGGCTCTATTCTACCCTTATTAGAGCAGGTTGAACAGTTCAGGGGAGAGTTAACAATAAATCATCAATGCTGAACTTATCTTTCAGTCTGTGCTCCTCTGAAGACTTTAATGTTGTCACTCCATCAATTCAACATGTTAACATTACTTTATGGGTAAGTTATGGGTCATTCTACAGAAACGTCCATTTTTGTGTCCCTAGCATTTACAGATATGTTACACTTTGAAAACATGTTACGGTTACAATTTATTATATTTTAAAATAAAACAATGTTATTTTAACAATTACAACTTCAATTTAGCAATATTGGTTTTTAAATCAAGTATTTAGAATTCCAAGCACCACAGTCATGTGTAAAGGGTCAGTGCCATATTTTGAGGAAAAAACGTTTTTCTGCCATTTTAACGACAATAATCTATACATGACTATGGAACACATGAATGAAATGACAAAGAAGACAAATGCCAAATAAATATTAGAAAATATATAATGAAAGTTGTCCCCAGTAGTTGTGTCACTGGCTTGACCTCGCAACAAAAAAAAACTTATTTTGAAACAAAAATCACACTGATGACATCGCTTGGCTTGCTTTACTTATTTTCTGAGGATCTATGAAGAAAAGCACATGGTAAATCCACTGTGTCTTTTCAGTTATCAGAAATTCTCATTTAACACATGATTTCATATGAAGCTTCTAGTTGATGTCACTGGTGTGACCTACTTTATTCTTAGGTAATTGTGAAAAATAGAACACAAATGGATTAAATTACATATTTTAGTGGATATTCCATGACTGACATGTGGTTTGATGCTCTGTAGCAGCCATTTTGTAAATGCATTTTTCATTAAAAATGTCCCTGGTGTTACCTTTCTTATGTGTAACACCAATTAGGATTGGTAACACCAGTGACACCTATGGATAAATAGAAGAGTGGACGTTTCTGTAGAATGACCCTTATGTAAGTAAGAAAAAACCCAATTATATATTATATTTATATTTTTTATATCATATAATATTTCATCAATAGTCTCATATTAAATTGATACATGTAGTGTTGCTGTGGAAACAGCTCAGATTTGAGGAAGGCAAAAATTTATATTTATAGGAATATTTCAGATGAAATTTGTCTGTACAGACATTTAAAATGGCTGTATTCCTTGACAAAAAAAAAAACAAATGGCTTATATGGAATGACCCAGGAAGAGAATGAATTCTGTATTTAACATTTCTATGCAATGGCATTCATGGATGGTGACAAAGTGCATCTAGGACTTACAACAGTAAGCATAAACAGTAGCAGCAGTGTGCAACTAGGACACAGTGAGCAAGCAAAATAGAAAACATTGTATTTTCTTCAGCTTTTTGCAGCAAAACTGTAGTAATACTAAAAAATACAATAATAATAAAGAAACACACCTAATTCATGCCACCCACCCCCTAAACATACCTCCCCACCCTCATTCCAGCCCAATGAAATCTCACTCTAACAAATGTAAAAGCTGGCAGGCCTGAAAGCTGTTAAGAGTCAACTGCTACAATAAAGGTAAAGGGACAATTAAAAATGACCAGGGGATAAAAAGGAAAGCAAGGGAGGCAGAAATGAAAGAAAATCATTAATTGTTAGCATTTGCTTTTCCTTGTGCTCCAACCCTTATGACCCTGTTGTTCCCACTGCTATTTCCGATCAATGTCTCAGACAAATATCTCTGCCCTCTGCGTGACCTGTGGCTGCATGTAAAGCACTGTGCCACTTTTCTCCCTCATTAAATAAAGTGCTAGTTTGGCAAAGGTTCAAGCACTCGCGCTATCGATTTATCGTGGAATATGTGGATCTATTTTTCTTTGCTGAGTCAATGATGTCTGAATTCCCCTTCTGACCACACTGTTATTCTTCTCGGTGTCTTTGTGAAAGCAAATTGATCCGAAAGAGCTCCCCCATTGTCAGCCGTTTTATGAATATGGCCCTTGATTTTAGAGCTTCTCTATGGCTCAAGGACTCCAATATGACTGCTGGGAAGCTTAGGCCTACAGAAGATTTATGATGAGTGGTATACGGAGAAAATAAACACTAATAACATCAAATAATAAAAAAATAATTCTTAACAAATGCCTGGAATGCCTTTGAAGAGCTGAGGACAAAACAAATCAGGCTATAAAGTTGCCCTTTAAACTGTAAGGGCCTGTATTTCTATTGCTCACTCTCATAACTTCCAGAATATTTGAAGAAGTTACTGAATAATAAGTCTGTCAATTAATAACTGAGTAACCTGTAGTTTAAGTGGTTAAGTCCCTGAGATTCATTTGATTACTGGCACAACGTGACTTTAATTTTGGCATAAAGTTCGTCCTACTTAATGAGAAATTACAATGTTCAAATTACAGAACTGCCAAGTTGTGCATTTTGAGCGCCTCAAGACTTATAAGAGTAGATGAGTTCAAATGACTGAGGAAGTGCAATTAGACCAAACCAGAGGTGTTAGAATATTCAAGGTGAATGCAATTTAAAAAACAAAAAAGAGAACAGAGCTGTTTATACTAGAGACAGTGTTTCCGATTAGTTATTCAAAAGGAGGCCCGCAGAGATATCGCCATTTCAATTGCAAATTGCACCACCTTCCCCAGCATGAAATAGACAAATAACAAAACATTCTCTCAAAACTGCAATTGAAAAAGCATGATGCTTCCCCAGACTCCTCTGCAACCCTCGTTCATAGATAAACAGCACTTCAGTGCAATGAGAACTTTGCCTGTGAGGGAGGCAATATGAATCAGCAGCCGCCTCGGAAAACCACATGGCTCAGTCCCACGCTCCAGAGCAGCGCTTGCCAAAACCAGACAGGATCCCCTTGAGCTTCCTTAATTCGGTTCTCTCTACCCACTACCCAAAGCCCCTCCCTGAAGGCATCCCCTTATCCTCTTTGGCTGGTGCATAATTCCTACCTTATCCCCTCTTTCTCTGTGCCCCCATCACTTCCTGAAAAGGTTCAAGAACACATTGTGAAGCCACGTGGAGGACAGTACACCAAATCTACTGAATGGATAACAGCAAACAAAGAACAACAGATATACCACAGTGTTCTCTTAGAAAAGAAGACTTTTACTTCTGTGCTCAGGCCAGTGCCCCACTTTATTTGGACAGCGTACTGTAGATCATCCACAGAAGCTCCAAATATTGACAAACTGTCTAGCTGAACAAGTTGACTTTCAGCAGTGGTAGGCTTACATTCTTAAAAATAAAGTTTTCAGCTATGTTCTTTTGCCATAGAAGACTATTTGGCTCCCGTATGGAAATAACTTGGAACAATGAGTAGTTCTTTAAAAGAACCATATTTGTAAACGTGATGTGCAAGTGTCAAGAATGTTTTTCAAAGTTGAAAGAACCTCCCCAGTCAAAGGTTCTATACAAAAGAACCTTTAAAGTTTTTACCAACATCCAAGTCGATCTTTATTTTTTAAGAGTGCAGGATTCAGAATAGAACCAACGTTAGAGTAGGAATTTAGGTTTAGACTTTGGGTCTGGGTTATGTTTAAGATTAGGTTTAAGGGAGTTTTACTATTAATGGGTCTTGAGTCAGTATAGGCAAATCTCAAGCTGAAACCCAATTCAGTAAGTCTCAAGTCCAGAGTCCTAAATAAGTCACTATGCATTGTTCAGCAAATTTAATGCCCCTCATAGACATTACATATAGACTCAGATCCATACTAGCACACAAATACACACATATTAGCCATCTAGAAAACCTTAGCAATGCATTAGCAATACCTTAGGCCACCACCTAGGATACCTTAGCAATGCACTAACAACACCTTAGCCACCACCCAGGACACCATAGCATGGCCTAGCAACACCTTAGCAACCAGAGATTTAATAGCAATGAATTTGTCAAGCAAACTTAGTTCATGAAGTTTACCTTTCTAGTTTAACTTTGTCTCAATGAAACACAAACAACCATTAGATTAATCAGTTAATCTAAAAATACTCGACAGATTAAATGATTATAGAAATGATTGTTAGTTTAAGTCCTAGTAGCTATTCAGTTAAAGTACGAATTTAACAAGTATTCACAGTGGACTATCCAGGGAGCCTTAAAAGTGTGACAAAAAGGAGTTTAATTTGCAGTGTTCAATTAACAAATTATCAGCACTGTTTAAGTGCAAAAGCTGTTATTTTATATTCGTCTCATTCTTATACTGTGGTTTCACAACGCCTCACTGATAATGGGTGATAACACACAGGTGACAAGTGGTTCTCTCAGGCATTCACTGCCGCACCCTAGCTCTAATAAAGTTTGGTACGCAGAGAATGGCAGTACAGTGACCAAGTCAATGTAATGTCGTAATATGAACAG
Organism: Colossoma macropomum; assembly: GCF_904425465.1. Classification (NCBI taxonomy): domain Eukaryota; kingdom Metazoa; phylum Chordata; class Actinopteri; order Characiformes; family Serrasalmidae; genus Colossoma; species Colossoma macropomum. The sequence goes on from NW_023494794.1 coordinate 4,465,948, forward strand.
GAAAATGCTTGGCCCTAATAACTGTTCTATGTGGTAAGATTATGTTGTCATACTATTAAAATCCCCACTGAGTTGTCCCCTTGCCACTGCCCATTGTCGGTAAATGTTTTACAGCACCGTGTGGTTTCCCTTAGAATGGTTTGAAAAGAGGAAGCTGGTCTTAGATCAGCTTGAATGCTCATCTTCAGTTCAAAGTGCTTTACATATGCTTTACTCCCTGTGCTACCATGAACAGTTATGGAGGAGAGATCATATCCATGTACAGTAGTGTGCAAAAAAGAGAGAACACCCTTTATATCAATAGCAGTTTTGACTGGAAATAAGTACAATGCATTTGTTTACAGTGGTGGAGATCTGAGGTGAGAACTTCTCACTTCTTGTGATATTACATTATGCATAACTTGGGACCGTCAAAGTTCATGGGTTGATAAAACATTTCATGAAGTTACATTATTCAGCCCTGCTGAAGTAAGCATAATGTCACATAGTACCCTTCTGGTTTGTCAGTTTAAACAGGTACTGAGATGAAGAAAAATCTGTTCTTCATTTTGTTTTAAGTAAGTAAATTGTGCCTTTTTGTACAATTAAATATTACATTACATTAAATTACATTTGAATAGCATAGCATAATATAGTGTAAGTAGTAACTCTAGATTTCCAAGGGTTTCTGATGATTTATCAGGTTCTTTGAAAAGTGATCCAGTTACTCATAATAATGTGCTTCATTTAAAAGATACAAACTCCAAAACAGACAGAATATTATATTTCTAGTGGTGAACAAACTGCTAGCTATGTTTAGAATGGGACCAAGTGGCCATATGAAATCACTTAAAGGGGCTGGCAACTTCATTGCAGGACTAGGATCTAGTAACTCTAACTTTGATCATTAACCAAAATCAAACAGAGTTAGCTTAAAAACCCAACTTTTCTGCTTGATTAGGACTATGTGGGTGTTTGTGGCCATACAGTGATTGACACTGGCGTAGCCACAGCAACGCAAAATTACCCCACAAGCTTTTATTTTCTGGCAGAGACACATTCAACAAAGTGATTACAATAAACATGGTGGACTAAGTCAAGTGGGAATTTTTTCAATCATCCAGACACCATTAGCATTTGCTAAACTTTAGCACTGTAGCTAGGTGGCTATGATCCACTCAGAGAAACGTGAACATTTGTTGGTTAACTTACAGTTTTCACAGTACATCCTTAAAATGTAGGATGGCTCTTTCGTAAAGAAAATGGTTCTTTATAGTACCATGAACACTCAAAGATCCTTTTGCATGATCAAAGGGTTCTATGCTTCGTGGTACGTTTCTTCAAACCGATGGAGGATGTGTATGGTTCTATATAGGGCTCTAAATAGCATCAATAAGAGTTCTTGTATTGTTACAATGTCTTCATCAGTCTGAAGAACCCCTTCACAATGCAAAGAATGCTTCAAACATGCAAAGGGTTCTTTGACTGTTTAATTGTTCATGGTATGAAACTATTTTCTTTACTCAAGAAGCCTTAAAGAAACATTTATTTTTTTATTTTTTATTTAAAACGTTTTTGCCCAGATTTTGCTCTGTGAGTTTGGTACATTTGTACAAGTGAGAAAGCTGTTTTTAAGGCCGGTAGCAGTCCAAAGAACCAATCTATAGCCTTCCTGAAATCAGTGGTCTGGGGTTTGCTTCCAGCGAGCTCTGGGGCAGTCCGCTGTGCGTGTAGAAGCTATCCGCTACCAGTGGCAAGAAAGGGTTGCGTGATTGGTTCATTTTGTAATGTGACTGCTTCAACTTGTTGCATCACTTTACTTTTCAAGTCTCATGATGCCGGGGAAAGGATGAAATTGATCCACGGTTCAAATGAAATTCTAATGTGTGAAAGCAAACTGGTGATAATGAGCCCCTCCGCCAAAGAAGCCCAAAACTGGTCCTGGGTGCAGACTCAAGTATTCAGGACAAGTGTGAAAATGCCCTCAGACTAGTCGAAAAGCTATGCAGTGAGAAATCCAACTAAGGAAACACAAAAATCTCTCAAATCTCATCAAATGACCAACATTGTCCTTTATTTGACAGTTAGTGCATTCATGCAGTAACTTAAATCTATGAGTATGAATGTGTGAGAGAGAGAGAGCGCGTGAGAGAAAGCGAGAGAGAGAGAAAAAGGTTCTTTTTCAAAAAAAAAGATATGACTTTGATCATTGCATCCAGCATGTGTTTGACATTAAAAGTCAAGGGGGAGTGAGAGCGAGAGAGCTAATCAAATGATAAGGAAGTGCTCTGTGACCTTTTTACTCAAACATTTCTCAAACTATCATGTCAAGTGTCTTCAGAAGGTCAATTCCACTCTCGTCTCTTAAGGTCAAAATTTTTGCAAACCAGCCCAGCAGACAGAATTAGTGGTTTTTCAAATGGATTTTGGGTACACAAAAACATGTTTGTGCAACTAAACCTCATACACTATATATCCAAAAGTATGACCATCACACCTGTATGAGCTTCTTGAACATCCCATATAAAAACCATGGGCATTAATATGGAGTTGGCTTCTCCTTTGTGGCTCTAACAGCATCCATTCTTCTGGAAAAGTGTTCCAAAAGATTTTAGTCTGTGTCTGTGGGAATTTGTGCCCATTCAGTTAAAAATAATTTATGAGGTCAGGTACTGATGTTGAAAGAGAAGGTTTAGCTCGCAACCGACATTTCAATTAATCCCAAAGATGTACAATGGGGTTGAGGTCAGGGCTCTGTGCAGGCCAGTGGAGGTCCTCCATGCAAAAGTCATCAAACCATGACTTTATAGACCTTGCAAAAGCCCCAGCATATTATCCCTCTTCCACCAAACTAAAGCAGGTAGAGTTCTCCTGGCATCCTGCAAACCTAGAACGAGCCATCAGACTGCTAGATAGTGAAGCATAAATCAGCATTCCAGAGAACGTGTTTCCACTGCTCCAGAGCCCAGTGGCAGCATGCTTTACACCATTCCAGCCAACACTTGGCATTTCACATGATCTTAAACTTGTGTGCAGCTGCACAGCCATGAAAACCCATTTCATGAATCTCCTCTTTGTGTTGAATTTGCTTCAAGAGACAGTTTGGAATTCTAATATCAGTGATACAATAGAATAGGGGATATTACAAGCCATGTGAAAACATTTTGTAAATCAAACATAAAAGCTGCTTGTGTTCTCAGAATAATGGACTGGTCACCCCAGAAAGTGCTTGGGATTACTTTAACCTTGAGAAGCAGAAAATGCAACCAACTTCTAAGACTGAACTTTCAAGGTTTGGAAAGATTCACGTAGATACCAAAAACCGATATATAAGGAGTTGACGATTATTTTTATTAGCATGACAAATTACATCACAATATCCTTCGTTGAGTTAATTGTGTATATTGTCAGTACTTAAAAACATGGATTAACTGCATGTTTAATGATATAGAGAATGTAATAAGTCTGCATTTATAATTTCTTTTTTTTTTTATGTTTTTGTTTTAATGCTGTTTTTGTGCAACGTACCAATCTTCAGAAAAACAAAAATATTGTGATGCATATTGTGTATCGGGAAAGTGATGTTACATTGTTGCAATATTGTTCACCCCTAATGTACGTACTAAAAAGTGATCAAAATTTGGCGCCCCTGGTCAAGTGATATGTTTTGTGGATGTTCCAAGTTAACACACACTCTAAAGAGGACACACTTCTGCACATTTTAATCTCTGTTTATTTGCTATGTTCAATAAATTAGAGGAAAAACAAATAAATAAAACAAACTTTCACTGGTGCAAAAGTTATGACATTCTCACGTAGAAAATCAACAAAGAATGTAATTTGATGGGAAGTTCAAACTTGTGCATACAGCTGCACACTACATATCAGGTTAAATTAGAAGCTTGTAAAAGTAGGACCAATGTAAAGGACCATCTTCTTAGTAAAGAGCATAATATTTTAGTGTAAGACCACAGCATTGCAAACCGATGGGAAATGTTTTTGGAAAAATCATGCTCCTTTGCCCTCAGACTACAAGTCACCTCTTGGTTGGTTTGTATAATAACTATGTCATATTGCCTCTTACCATTCTTCAAGGTCCATTTTAGTGAGTTGAGGCTCAGCATTACCCTGGGAACAAAGCTTGTGTGTCAGCTTGGGTTCTATGAGATTTATCACTCTTGGCCACCCCCCTCTTGTGCAGGACTGACCACCTGTGGGTCTCCTTAGTAACTACAACCTGTCAAGGATCACTACAGCACTGATAATTCCTCCAATAACACACTGAAAATCTCTTTAAAAAGCATCACCGTCTATGATGTGGTTATTAACGACCAAACAATGTCAGCAATAAGCAACAACCTTCTACAGGGATTTATATGAGACTTTTAAACCTCTTAAATTGATCTATAACTAAATACTACATAGAAATTAAATAATGTAGTGACTCGTGCTATGGCTTCGCATGCTGGTGTCTAGGGTTCAAATCCCTGCTTAAATGGCAACATTAGTGCTTTTGGCTGCCTTTGGAAAAACTAAGTTTGATTGTATCTGTGACATGATTCAACTGTCTCTACAAGGGTGACTGCAATATACAGTAAAGCAAATCAAGTTTAATTCATGTTCATGTTGCCCTTTTTGACCCTGCCCCCAAAATACCTGTGAACAGCCCTTTAAAGATCCGCAGTATTCACTTCTTCTGTCTTCATTACACCTGTTATGTAACTGTTTAAGCTTTAACTATCAAATATCAAAGACAAGTTTTACTTTATTAACTAATTTGACAAATGTTGCCATGTATTGAACATGTCATGCATGAATCAACTGAAATACTAACACTACTACCAGCACTACTGTCATTTTCATTGCAACTTGCATTAAAATGAAAAACCGTGGATCCTGCCCAATCTGGCAACAATGAACAGGTTCTGTTTGCACAGCACTGAGAATTGATATTTTCACTGATGTAAAAACAAATAAAAAAAAAATCCACTCACTAGCTTTGAGTGTTAGGATCAGTCAGTGTTCATCAGTTGTCGATGGGACATTTAATATTGTAACATTGTACCACCATACCAGCACTTCACTTCAACAAAGTGTTTATAACATCTCGGACTTGCATGAAAAGGTAATGTTAACTTCAGTATGTCATTTTACGCTGGAACTGTATTTGTGGAAATCAATAATATTTAGCTAAAAAGTGTCAGAAATTGTATGAAGTGGAAACAAACATTTTTGGTGAAAGTGGGCTGGTTTGTAGTGCTGATCAATCAATGATCCCTGACATGAGCTATCATAGCAAGGTTACCTGGAAGTTAATTAGCCACACATTCACACAGCCACAGACAATGGACACAGGTGTAATCAACTAAAGTTAATGTCTAATGTTATATTTTTGAGAAATCCCATGTGAATTCTCAGTAAAGTGTCAAATATAGCGACGCATGTGTAACATGTAGACAGTAGTAGCTTTCATTTATTGCATGTTTGTATAGCATCCTGTGCAGTCCTCACGAGCAAGAGGAAAGGTGACCGTGACATTTGCCAGGCTTTAGGGCAGCCTCAGAAAAAAGAAAAGTAAGTTGAGAGCAGTAGGAAAATGAGTACTAGTCAGATGATAGATGTATACAGTAGTAAAAGAGATGAGTCAGTGTTTGATATAAAAATTGCCAGTCAGGTAAGAAATGGTCAAATATCCATTCCTGAGTTTCCTGAGTGTTTAAAAACTCCAGCAGCACAGCTGTGTCTGATCCACTCAGACCAGCACAACGCACACTAACACACCACCACCATGTCAGTGTTACTGCAGATCGACTACAGTCTGTAATTGTAGAACTACAGGGTGCACCTATATAGTAAGAGGAGCTGATAAAATGGACAATGAGCATTGAAACAAGATGGTCTTAATGTTATGCCTGATTGGTGTATTATACAATGTATAACATATAATAAACACATTAGTTTATTAGGCTCTTATCTATGCCATTACCAATTACCATTAGCCATTATTGTTAAAAAAAAAAGTAAATAAAAAGTTCATCTCACATGTTAGTGAATTCTAAATAGAATGACAGGAAATGAGTTTTCAAATTTTAAAATTTTTATGGGAAGTTTCGTTCCCTCTACTATGCTCAATTCATGGCTACGGCCTTGCACAGATCCCTTGAAGAACCCCCTTTAAAATGTGTAGCCAGCTTGCTCTTGTTTATTCTCTGTTAGCAAATACAACTAAGAATACGGTAGCTTGCTAGCAATCTGGAACAGTAAGAAATTTATTTAAACAGCACTTGGAGTTCAGACCAATACTGTTTACTGTGCCAATCACAATCTCCAATGAATGTGGTGTGCAAAGCTGCTACTGGTGACAAGCCAGAATTTAGACTGATAAACAAACCTTTGTTTCACTATGAAAGAGAATTGGGTCTATAAAACTGGTAAATGTCCCTGTTAATCAATTTGCTTTTCCATTACCAAATATTTTAATTATCAATTTTTTGTTGCAGCCCTACTACTGTTGAACTAAAACACTTATGTCTTCAGTTTCCCCTAATTAAAGCTTGCAACAAAGCCAGTGGATGTAAATGGAACAAAAGAACAATGTTGTCATTGTAAATGTCCAAAGATTTCACGAACATGAAGAAAGAGTAAATCTGCTATTTTCGAGCTACAAAACTTGAAAACATGACATATCGCTTTAATTAACACATTTGTGAATTCCTTCTTTCAGCTTGCTCACTATTTCTTCTCCAGAAGAAACCCATAGTGCCAGCATATTTCCTCTTGATTACTGTATACATCATTTCTCCAGCCTGACATCTTTTTCTGCACTTGGAAGAAGAAATTAGCACTCACACATACACAGTCATAAATCTAAGCCGCTTATGCACGGCCAGTGATCTATGATGGTGATCAGCCTGAAGCAGAAATAAACACACTGTCCACTGGCACAACATAGGCTTTCCTTTCAGCATGTCGATGGGGTTTATTTTCATAAACGGTCATTTCTGGTGGGTGTTATTTTCAGTAAGTAGCAGCATTTCTCAGCCGCATACTGGGTGGGTCATGTTTTGTGTGTGCACTGCAGGTGGATCTGAAATGACAGCTTCTTTAAATGAACGATTCCTGTTGCTTTTGCAGAGAAAATGTAATAGCATAGCTGTTGGATTAATGTATGCTGGAGGAAGGAAAAAACCTGGTAATTTATGAGGCTCAGAAAAAAAAAAAGGTGTGTTCTGCCAGGAATATTAAGCAAGCAGACGCTGCAAAAAAGAAAACATCAATCATCTTAAAGGTGAATCAGATTCAGCGGCAGAAGATGAAATATCAATAGGACGAATCGCTGAAGGTCTCAAAAGACTATGCCCCCTTAGACAAGCGAAGTTAAAGCTCAGGCTAATATGACATTTTTCCCCACATACACAAGCACTTGTTAAAACCATGAGTGTGAAGGCCTAGTTGCTGACGTTCTTGTGATGTTAGCCCGCTGAACAGTGTGTTTGAACAGCGTGCACTTGTTGAACATGTGGGGTATACACTAATAAGCCAAAATATTATGACCACCTGCCTAATATGCTGTTGGTCATCCCTGTGCTGCCAAAACAGCTCCGACCTACTGAGGCATGGACTCTATACGACCTCTGAAAGTGACCTGTGGTCTATGGCACCAAGATGTAAGCAGCAAGTTTACGTCCTGCAAGTTGCAAGGTGGAGTCACTGCAGATTGGAGTTGTTCTTTGTTGTCCCAGCACATCCCACAGATGTTCGATCAGATTAAGATCTGGGGAATTGAGGCCAGGGCAACCCCTGGAACACTTTATCATGTTCATCAAACCACTTCCGAACATGTGCAGTGTGGAAGGGTACATTATCCTGCTGAAAGAGGCCACTGCCATCAGGGAATACCATTGTCTGAAAGGGTTTACTTTGTTTACAATGAGGTTTAGGTAGGTTGCATATGTCAAATCAATGTCCACATGAACGTCCGGACCCAGTGTTTCCCAGCAGAACATTGGCCAGAGCATTACACTCCCTTCACCAGCTTGTCTTCTTCCCACAGTGCATCCTGGTGCCATCACTTCCCCAGATAAATGGCGCACACATGCCCAACTGTCCACATGATGTAAAAGAAAATGGGGCTCATTGGACCAGGTGACCTTCGTCCATTGCTACAAGGTCCAGTTCTGACACTTGTGTGCCCATAGTAGGCACTTTCACTGGTGGACAGGGGAAAGCATGGGCACTCTGACAGGTCCGTGGCTAGGCAGCGCCATACGCAGCAGGGTGCCATACACCATCATTAAAATGTCTATTTCTGATGCAGGAGAAGTGCCCCCTACACATGCTATGTCACATTTAATGACTGATAAAACATTGGTAAGCATTTAAACTCTCACAGCGAGTTCCAGGCATTATAAGAATCAGAAGAGAGATGAGTTATGTACACACACACACACACACACACACACTTCTGTGAATTGTGGGCACAATACATAGACTTCCATTCATTTCCTGGAGACTTACCCAAACCCTAACCGCTACTAGTGTGTGTGTGTTCCAGGTTTATGCCATTTTGTGGGGACCAAAACCTGCTTATACACTCATGTTCTGGTGACCTTTTTTGTGGGGACCACAAGCTGGTCCCCAAAATGTAAATCATGACATTTTAAAGTGAAAACTTGTTTTAAGGTCAGAGGAACAGGGAGGAGATGATGTGGTGGTGGGGACTGGAAAACTTTGTCAGAGTAAAAAGAAAGCAGAGATTTTATAGGGCATTAGATTGGAAGGAGGAGACCTTTCAGGCATGGTCCTCTCCCCAAACTTCAGTTATTCCATCACTCCATTATATGGCCCAAATTTTGACTTAGAGTCCATATCATAGAAACCCCCTTTTTTGACAAAAAAAGATTTAATGTAGTTTGTAAAGGTTAAAGTTTCAAAATGTTCACTCCCCAGTCCATATAGTCCATATGTAGAAACTAAGATGCATCAACAGCTTGATTTGAATTCCTCATGATTGTCATAAAGAGAGGTTGAAAAATGGTTATTATGTGAAAATGAACTCTTTTTGATACACAAATTTACACAGAGCAGAGAGGGAGAGGCTATGATGTAATAACTGTTAGCAGAATGTATGTTTGTGCAGTTTTATATACTGAAAATAATCAGAATCAATTTTTACATGACCATTGATCCACTGTATTGTGCCTCAGTTTAAACGCAGCCTGGGCTGAAACATTCCTTATAACTTCATTATGGTTGAGTGGAGTTAAAGTGCTGTAGGCAGAGTATATGTAAATGGGATTATTCACATTACATACACATAAAATACTTCAAAGCAGGCTGTTTGCAACTTTGTTTCCATAAATGGACTGTATGGACTGAGGAGGAGAACATTAAGTATAGTTTCATACTACATCACACTCTTTTCAGAACAGCAGGGCAATTTCAGTGTTGCCTGATACAGGCCCTTTAAAAGCTTCTGAAAAGAGAAATACGCTTTCTGTCTCTCCTCCCTCGCCCGCCCCTAGATTTGTAGTTTAGCATTTAATTAGCTCATTACACAGAACACACTGTCTCTGTGCACTAATCACACTCCGCTCTCATCTGCATTCTCTCTTTTTAGACCTCCTCGTCTCTCTGCTATGTTTGTTATGCTCTTGAGAGGAAGCCTTCAGGAGATTCCTCTCTGGTCTGGTACTGGAATAAAAGACGTAGCGTGTGTGTACGCGTTTTCTGACAGTTAACATCTTTAGCAGCTCATTACATTTTTTTCCAGTTGCTAAATTAAACTGGTCATTTGGGAAGAAAACTTTCAAAACTATTCTATAATGCACTTAATTTCTTTTTTTTTTTATTTGCTAAGTTACATCACACATGTAACTTAGCATCACATTAGTTCACAAAGCTCTGTTCCTTGGATACAACTGCTAAAATAAGCACACCCCCTGCAGAGAATACATATTAGACAAAAAATAAAAAATAAAAACAAACAAAAAAAAACACAAAAACCTCAAATATAAATGTGCCACTCATGTTATTATTTTTTTGTCCAGTATGTTAAATTCAGCAAAAAAAAACACACATGGGCTGTTTTATTAATTCATTTTATTTAACAACAACTAAACGTGATTTTACCATGATCGCCCAAACTTTTGTGTATGGCTGCATATATGACGGCTTGTGTTTAAATATACACAGCACCATGTGTGACTTGAAAGCAGTTACTTACTACTACTGAATGCAGCTGATATTGGAAGTTGATAAGAAATGCAGTTTTGACATTTTCAAGCTGTATCAACCAATCATATAAGCTGCTTTGTAATATTTAATCCATTGCAATCTAGGAATTAGAAGTGAAAATTTGCATGCACTTCCATTTTCCTGTATACAATATGGTATATGTATTCATTATGCACTACTTCTGATGAGTTTGGAATTCACTGATCCACTGTCAGGTAGATAACGTACATATGGAGGAAATTCAAAACCATTGTTACCCTTCCCAGAAGTGACCATACATCAAAAATAACTCCAAAGGTAATAAATAGAATATCCTGGGAGATCACAAAAAACCTCAGAGTAACATCTAAGCATCTGCAGGCCACTCTTACACCGGCTAATGTCAGTTTTCATGAGACTACAATCAGCCAAACACTGAACAAGAATAGTACATGTGGAATGACAATATGGAGAAAGCCACTTCTTTCCAGGAAGGATATTTCTGCCAGTAGAAAGTTTACTGAAGACTACCTGGGTGAGTGAGAAGACTACTGAAACATCGTTACAGGGACGGATAAAGCAATAAATGGATCTTAATGGCTTACATATGTTATGCTTGGCAAAATTGAACATTACATTCTAGCATAAGAACCACAATCCATCTTTGAAACACAGCGATGGCAGTATCACAGTAAAAGGCTGTTTTGCTGTTATTGGACCAGGACAGCTTGCAGTCATTTGATGGAGCTATGAATTCTGGATTGTGTCAAGAGAACATCAGGGCATCCAACTGTGAACAGAACCTCAACAGAAAGTGGGGCCCACAGAAAGACAACACTAAAAACAACAGTTAGTCTACAAAGAATGGTTAAAGCAGGAGATATATTGCATTTTGGAATGACAGTCAAAGACCAGACTTTAATCCAATAGAAATGATGTCACAGAGCCTAAGGTGTTCATGCAAGAAAGTCCACCACCATAATAGTCAAAGCAGTTCTGTAAGGAGGAATAGGCTAAGATTCCTTCAAGTCAACATGCAGGGCTGAAGCAGTAAGGACCAGGCCGGTGCACAGTCATTGTGAGGGACAGGGGCTCAAGGGAATAAAAAGGCAACCTAAATATAATTTGGCAAGTTATTTGTGCATTACTGGCATTGGATTGTTGTTCAAAATAATCACAATAGGTGATGTACTTTGTTTATAAAGAGATTATCAACGCATAATTGGAGGGATTTTCAGCACAGCAGCAATAAATGCATCCATTACAGCTCAGAGTTACTTCACACATTCTCCACAGGTCCCAGTACCCCACCAGAGAGAGTACAAGAGTGATGCAGCTTGTGGAAACCAAAATTACCAACTAGCTCTATTGCCGATGTGAGCCTCATTGAAATGGATAGCTAAGAATGGCCATACTGAAGACATGCGCCAACCAAGAAAGCACTTAGTCAGGCTGAGAGCAAATAAGAAAGGAACGGAAGACCCCCTTTGGGTCTATTTGTGCACATGCCTCACAAGGAGAATAACATAGTATATTCACCCAAAACTCTCACTTTTCGGGCTAAATGAACCCACTGAAATAAGACCTATAGGCAGGTGGCTAAGGTTTAATACGTGTGCAGACTTCAGACAAAGCATTCCACAAAAATTCACAGAATGCATGAAATTTCCCTATTAAAACTGCTCTGGCCTTTGAGAATAAATTGGATGGGTTCTAGCACCTTTCAGTACTTCTTAGACAACGAGTAACATTTGATGACATTTTTGCAACAGCATTCAAATTCAGTGCAAATGTACCTGGCTGGCTTACATTTTTTTGCTGTAACATTACAACACAAATGCTATTATAAGCAAAAATCAGCCAATAACCCATCACTCAGCATGACGCTGACCAATGGGAGCATTTGACAGTTGATGTAAAGGAATTGGCAGTTAGCGTTCTCCTCCAAGCAGGTTGAGCTGGGTGACCTTTACATTATGACCTTGACATATCATACATTTCACCCCAGCTCAATCATGCTTTCATTCAGGGGGGGGAGGGAGGGAGAGAGAGAGAGAGAGAGAGAGAGAGAGAGAGAGAGAGAGAGACACACACACACACACACACACACACACAGAGGCAGATTTAGTGGCTCTCAGGCTTTAGGCAAAAATAGGAATTGTCCACTTATGGATCCACATTTTTTAAATTAGTTGAGGCTCTGGGCTCAGAGTAGCGAAACAGTCTACACAGCAAAAAAATGGTATCTTGGCAAGAGAAATTACCTTAAATTTAGTTGATATATCTAATATTTCTCAATTCTGAGATTGTTATTAAAAATATAAGATTATTAAACTTGTTTCTGGGCATTTTTTTTTTTACCTTAAGTGACATTCTTACTATAATTTTTCAAGGACGTAATAAGTAACAATGGTATTAGATTTTGAGAAAAGTAATTAGTAACTTGTAATTACCCCCATTACAGGATCTATCTATACTAACATTAACACTAGCATAATGTACAGCCTGCTGAGCCTGTGCAGTGCTCTGTTCAGACTGAAAAAAACAAAGTAAGCTTTGGGAGTGTAGCAACAAACTCCCTCTTCTCATGTTTCTCAGTCACACTTGGATAACTTTATTTGATGTTTCATCTGAACACCCAGAATGTCACCAGAGGGACCCATAGATTATCACTTAATTGTCTTGTACATACCAAATCAGTCTTTATGCAGTTGTCTCATCACGTAACATGGAATAGTCCATAATAACTATGACCTGGGGGGTGGGGCTGCATTAAAATGATCGAAAATAACTGCTACAATTGCAAATAACAGCTATGTTTGAAATGTGTGTATATTATATATATATATATATATATATATATATATATATATATATATATATATGCACACGTCTGAATTTCTTTTAAAAAGTTAATCTAGTGCACTGTTAAACAATAAATTTAACTTCTAAAAGCGAGTACACTGGCTGTTTTAAAATTCCAAGTTCATTGAACATCAAATAGCGAGTAAACAGAACCAATGTGTTTTACATTCTGTTAACTCAATATTTAAAGTACAATACAATTCAAATTTGAAGACAGTCAGGTTACTCAGTTTGATTTTAAAAAACATTACTGTATACTGCATACAGGGGAATCACTCATTTAAAACCACCCCAACCCGAGTCCTCTGCTATACGTGAAAAGACGTTTACCCAATATTTTGTAGGGTATGTTGGGCTCAGGTTTGCTCTGCTAGCAGGACATTTGAGAGGAGATGTGTAGAAGAGATGTACAGAGGAATTTATGAATGACATTACTGGGGAAACATCACTGTTTTACACACTTTATCATTTCCTGTTAGTGTTTTCATTCTTTTTGTGAGTTTGATTTCTTTAATGACTTAAAGACCCACCAAATCAACATTGCTGAATTATTCCTGCACACTGTTAATGTGTCCTCAAAATCTCATTACACAAAAAATATATTAAATAGAGCTGCACATTTTACAGGTTAATTAAAAACAATCTGGGTAATAAAATCCCAAAACAGTTCTACAATGAACTGGGCTGAACGCTGGATCTTTACAGACCCAGTCAATACTATTTAACAACTATAAATGAGATGCATGAGTATGCAGAACCTTGTTAAAGTCTGAAGAACCTCCACATAATGTAAAAGTACTATAACAAATAATGTTTTTTCCTAGAACCGGATGTCCAGGCAAAGAACCATTTAGGGACCTTTATTTTTAAGATTGGACCAAGGTGCATGATATAAAGGGGGTCAATGGGGAATCTGGGTCTCAAAATCAAAATTCCCTGAAAATTGTATTACGCTGTCCGTTAGTGGGGAAAAAAAGGTAAATTCAGGCAAGAATGTTTAGCCTGCTTCGCTCTGGAACCTATCAGCCTATCGCTTGATATTCTTAACCAACTAGTGATGCAGCACTGGACTGCTTCAGAGTTGCGCTGTTGCAAATTGGTTCATCCAGATGGCCATTCATAGCCTAGCAACAGTAACTCAAAAACTTTACAATATGCCATAGAATATTTACAAATCTGAAAACTCTACCAATCTCTTGGGGAATTGAGTGAGAGAGAGAGAGAGAGAGAGAGAGAGAGAGAGAGAGAGAGAGAGAGAGAGAGAGAGAGAGAGAGACTTACTCATTTCTAAAACCAAAGACAAAAGAGGAGATGTGAAAGAACCAAAGAACCAAACATTTGTTGGCACTAAAGCTGGCATCAATGGTGAGTGAGTTAGCAGCCAGCCAATGCTGGAGTAGCCAGTTAACTTGGGACCCCCAAACACCAGAGAGTATTTCGCACACTGGTGTGGACTTTGAGGTATACCTAGTATCATGTTGTGCCACTTCTTTGAATTAACAACATGGATTATACAATATGCTGAATGTGTTTTGCTCAAATGCTGTACTATATAGAAATGATTGCATCACTCATCTGCACAGTCTTGCCGTCCTCTTTCCACCTTATCCCAAAGATGCTGGATAGGGTTGAGATCTGAGGACTGTACTGGACAGTGAAGCAATGACAACTCACTGTCTTGTTGTGAAACTACTGGACATGATGCCTAAATCTGCTGAAAGTGTCCATTTTACTGTGGATGAACCTAAATGTGGTCAACAGCAGTGTTCAGCTACACAGTTCCATTCAGATCTTCTCCACTGTGTATCAGAGCCTTAACATGAGTGAAAACATTCCCCTTGTGTTGGAGTCAGGACCGAGAACAGGACACATCAGGTCCAATTCAAGACCAAGAGTTTGTGGCCTAGCAGCCACTATCGTGCAACATTCAAAGTCACTAATACCACTTGTTACCCATTCCAAAGCCCAAATGAAGGCCAATTCATGCTAGAAATGTTGGTCTGCCTTATACCATCCATCTCAGACATGTGACATATGAGTTCTTAGAATTTATTTGTCTGAAGGTAAGGTAACTAATGAACTGGCAACTCGGCTCCCACTGCTTTTTTGAATGCTCGATTTTGTCCACATCGCTTGTTTAAAATCGTTTACAAAATAGCTCCAAAAATCTATTCAAAAATTTAAATTAATATAGACATAATATGGGATTAACGTAATAAGGGATAAATTCTTATTTCTACAGGTTTTCTACAGGTGCTCATTCAGTCAAAAGAGAACTTTTGAGAGGTCAAGTACTGATCTGCTGCTGGAAAAGAAGGTCTGGTTCACAATCCTTGTTTTTACTGACCTCACTTTGTGCACAGGGAAACAGACAAGCTAGAACATCTACAAAGTGTTGCACAAAGTTGGAAGCATATAATTATGTAAAATGTCTTTACATGCTGTAGCATTAACAATATACTTCACTGGAACTAAAGAGTCAAACACAAACTCTGAAAAACAGCCCCAGACCATTATCCACCAAACTTTACTGTATGAAAATATAGTGAGTCCAGAAACACCTGAATTTAGTAACTAGGAGGTGTGTCCACATAGTTTTGTCTATATAGTGCACCTTGGAGCGCAGGATTAATGCTGCCCTTCAGTTTCCATGTCATGGCTTGCTATTTCATGGCGCTTTGACAGTGATCTGTGGGCTCCTTTTAGCGCTATTAGGCTGGCTAGAGATCACTATGTATGTGTATGCAATTTTCAAATGCATGATAAATAATTTGTTTACCTTTGTCATTAAAATCTTCATAGCTGATGTGCCAGGCTCGAAAGCATCAGACATAAAAACAGTAACTAAGTGGGACTCAGCAAAAGCAGTAGAACAATTCCGCTGGTAAATATGTAAGTGCATGCATATTGTAGCACTGTTTTGAGAACTGCCACTACACGTTATGCATGTTCCCCCCACCCTCCCTTTTCGTTCTGGCCCTCATTCTTGTCCTCAACACTTTTTTGAAAAGAAAGTTACACCCACAACTCATTGTATATCACAACCCTTCAAAAATGCACACAAGAAACAAGAAGATAGAATGGAATTAATAATATCTTACATCATTTTAACATCTGTACAAGTGACAAACCTTAATTAAGCGTTGACTACACCTGTTCCGTGGTTCTCTCAGAGGAGCTGTCTGACAAGTGCATTCATGTGAATATAGACACACTCCAGGGAGGCCTGCACCTCAAGGTTTGTGGGCTGGAGGGAATCTGGAGAGAACTGCAGAAGAAACAAGAACAGAAGGTGCCAGAAGTACAAACTGAGTGAAGGGGAATTCCCAGATCGACACGGCTTCATCAGTCATCACCAAAACTCCATGAAACTGTTCAGCATTGCCTTCAGAGTCTGAGCGATCAGGCCTGAGATGCTCTTGTCTTCTGAGGCATTGTTTGGGCAGTGCATGCTGTGCAATGATGCATTTTATAATCCAGAACTGTTCACAAGTGGACCCCCTGCTTCATCCAAAAGAGTTGGACATGTTTTTAACACATGCTGCCTTTCTACAAGTATTCCTGAGTGCCACAGCAATGTAAGCCACAGTTTCAAGAACAATTTCCAAATCCACTTTATGACAAGACAGAGTACAAATGATGTTGAGACCTAAACAAGGCTGAGACCGTTGATACTCAGGCATGAGTACTACACACTAATAAAACCCCGTTAACACCTGTACTTAGCACTGTCTGCCCATGACTGTATCACCCAAGAAGCATGTTAATGCCTAGCATGAATGTATTTCACAAATTCATATTACAGAAGTGGTTGGTATAGTGTAGTGGGTAACACCTCTGCTTTCTACCTTGTAGACTGGGGTTCAGTGCCCTGCCTGGGCAAGCACCCTGCACTATACCAATAAGAGTCCTTGGGCAAGACTCCTAACACTACCTATGCCTACCTATATATATATAAAACTACCCGATCAAATTCGACAATCAACTGTGATGTCCGTTACCAAGCGACCGACAATCCATGCCCAGCTGAGATGAAAACACAATCAAAATAAAACTAAAAATGTAAAAATCTAAGTTAAAGCTACTGTTACAGATGTAAAAAAGGTCAAAACAAAACTAAAGATCATTAAGCTATAGATTAAGAATATTGTGACTGTGCCCCCTGGTGTTTAGAGCCGTTCCCCAATTTCAATTTCTATTTCCTAAAACTTTTGTCAGCCTATGGGCCACGCTATTATTCCTCCTAACAAACAGCCCTACGTTCAACTCTGTCTCCTCATTATTCATCACCATCACTGTAATTTTATTTGACGAGTTTTTATTAACATTAGCACATTAAGCTTGCCTAAAAACGATGACCATTAAAACAGAAGTTAGGACACCACTGGGGTTGTCTCAAAGTTAGGACAGAATTTAGGAAATTTTGTGTAGTTAAGATGTTTCTGCAATATGGCCCCAGATCTTCACTGACTTCACTCTCTGATTATCCTGAAAAAGAGACAAGCCCAGACTTCTCACTTTAGAAAATCCAGCAGGCTAAGGTGAAAATGTTTTTACTATATTTGTGTTTTTAGATGTACCCAAAATGCACATATTTATAAAAATGTGCAAAGCTCCAGAAGGTAAAAACCAAACTGCACATGCCTTGTAACTACTGTGAACCAGAAGCAGACATTCTATGTTAGAGGTTGCAAGAGAAACGTATGTTTGCATTAAAATGACAAGGTATTAGGTCTCTGTAGACTCTCATCTAGACCATTACACATTTCCACCTGTGATTCCCTCCACCACTTGCACACGTACCACACTGAATTACCTTGTGCAGATTTGGGTCTTGATTAAAGCTAAATGGTAGTGTAATCCCTCTCAACAGCTTAAGCTAGAAACTAGTTTAGGCTTACATGTGGCTTGTGATATGAAATTCTTTCCAGTGTGCCTATATGACACCCGATACCCAAAGTTTTCTACCCATTTCCGAGGCCAAAAAGGGAAAAAAAAATGGATTTGTCTGAGATCATCAGTTAAACATTTTTGCCGAAAGGTGAGTCTTTTCATTCACAGTTAAAGTAAGGTTTGCTCTATTCTGATGTGGTTTAGGCCATTTATAATGTATTTCGCTTTGCCACTACTGCGGTTATGGCAACAGTCTATTCCTACTGCAATTGCAGTAATCTTTTTGGGTACAATGAGATGAGAAATTGACAAACTGAATCTCACTATATGGAGAAAATGATAAAATTACCTTGACTTGTGAATTGATCACTGAATCAGACACTGATTCATTTAAATTGGACTGTTTGAAAGATCTGTTCGATAAACTGAACTGAAGATTCCATCATTAATTGAAACTCGTTTGAATGTGATTGGGTCACTGTGCCAGTTCTATAATTTACACCTGATGCGTAGCTGTTGAAGTCAGTTTGAAAAATACTCTTACTACCATGGAGAACACAATGAAGCTGTGCTGTGCGCAAGTTGTCCACCAGTACGGATATATAATACTAAGAGACCTGTTTACATCTTATGTTTTCTACCATAATATCATAACACTGGCTGTATGAAATGGTTCGCTGTTGGACTTAAGCCTGAAGTATTGCAGTAATACTCTCATTTAGTGATTAAGTTTTGGTTTAATTGTTTAAACACCCCAAGGAAAATCATCCAATCGAAATGTCGTTTTCTCTGTTGTTTCTAGGTGGATACAGCCAAGCAAGTTGTCCTATTGGTTAGGACTTCAGGAGCTGAACTAAAGTCTTAATGTGTCAGACTATTCACTAACATTTAATAAATAGCTGCAGAATCGACCAATACTTTTTTGATTTCCAATAGATGTGACTGATTATGCAGGGGAAAATAAGTCACTCTAGGCCTTCTGGAATTCCTACATGTATTAGTGACAGAGTAAGTGATAACCTAACAAATGTGTTCCAATCAGATGTTAGAAACGGAAAACAGCAGCAGCTCTATGCAAGGGCTCTTTACTAAAATGAGTCACTGTAAAACCATTACAAGCTAAAATTGTAAGTTTTATTTTAAACATTAAATGTCCCATAGGGCTGCTCCAGAAATAAGCTTCATCATAGAGTTGTTTCTTTCTCAGTTTTGAACTGAAAGCTTGGCTCTGGTGGTCACAGTTCACCACTGTCACACAGCAACATCTACAGTCACACAGTGACGCTAATTCTGTTGACATCAGGCAGCAATGTGCTGTCAGTAGTGAGTAGTGAGTAGTGAATACTGAACACGCATCTTAAACCTATTCAGTAACAAATTCAGAATTTTGAGTGAATACATCATAAGGCATATAGGGAACTCTACTTTTGTAATTTATACTAAACTTATAAATGTTCTGAGTGGCAGTTCACTCAATGCAATTTATCTGTTAATATGTCTCATAAAATATCCATATCATTAGAATGCAGTTCCTAAATTCTCAGAAAAGAAATTACCTGCTTCCATCCACTGCTGCTGCCACAATCCCCCAAGCAGAAGTGCCACATGTCTCACAAATTAAGCAAGCACTTCACCACATCTCAATAATAAAATCATGAAAACTTCACTATAAAGTGGGTATCAATCTGAGTTACAGTTAATAACAGGAAGGGATGAATTGGGAACTAAATTCATCCCTGAACTTTTATGTAGACCACTATGACCACAGTGACCTTCCCCCAAAATGGTCCCTAAAAAAAAAAAAAGACCCTGTCCTAAATTTCTTATGCTTTTTGGAGGTTTTCTCCAATTCTGTCTTGCTAGACTTCATGGTTTAACTATCATTATGCTTTGTTCTGGGGGCTGCAGCATTTGTGTGACTGGCCAATGGCCACACACCAAGAATTTATGTGACACCATGTCATAAAACACACACAAGTCCAGTACAACATGGATGAAGAGCTCATCAATCATCATTCATTGGGCAGAAGGCAGGAAACACCCTGGACAGGTCACTAGTCCATCACTGGGCAGACACACACATTCACATCTAGGGGCTTTTTTCTTCTTCAATTCACCTGATAGCATGTCTTTGAACTGTGGGATTAAACCGGAGTACCCGGAGGAAACAGGAAATAATAATAATAACAATAATAACAATAATAATAATAATAATAATAATAATAATAATAACAACAACAATAACAACAACAACAACAATAATGTTTATAAAGTTTATAAGGAAAGTCAGTGTTTTTGCACTGTTTTCAGTATAATAAAAGTTAAACAAGATGTAATAATCACAGCTTTGTGTGTATTATAATTTTACATACTGTTAATTTTTGAAACTGAAGTTTTAAAAGTAAAGTGACATTTTTTTTATGTTTCTGAATGACAATGGGAATCACTTTCTTAAAGTTTGTCCAGTTTCTCTCTCTTATTAGCTGTAACCCAATGGCACACTTCAAAGCTTATCTAACATATGTTATCTACAGAGACAGAGTGGAAAAGGAACTTCCAGACTTGACAAGTTATGTCTCCCAATTAGATAGCAAGTTTTTGATCTCTGTCATTTAAGTCAGAAATGGATACTGTCTTCATTTTTTCCCCCACTTAGTGTGAATGTGGGGAGAACCTAGCGTGTTCTCAGCCCACCAGCACTACAATAACTTTCAGAAACTATATCACAGTAATGTGATTCATTAGTGTGAATAGATTAATATGTTTTATGTCAGGTAAACTGTAATAGAGTTCTTAGTGTATAGGATTGCTAATAAGAGATATCAAATTACAAACCCAAATTCCAATAAAGTTTAAGACAGTATGTGAAAAGCTAAAACAGAAAGCAGTCATTAGTAAATGCTGTTGGACCTGTATTAAATCGAAAACAATACAAAAACAACAACTTTCTACCTTATGAACTTCAGTGTTTTTCATCCACAGTTATGTGATGAAATGCTGATGATACAATGAATAAAACCACAGTAGAGCATGATGTGCTCTTTCCAACAAGCCCTAAATTGCATTGCTTGCCTTAAGAAAACTGGAGATACAGACCCTGGAATCTTGCCAATTTTCTACCTGACTTAGGCGCACCATAGGCGGCATTGCCCAGATGCCCACCTGTGGCAGAGGTCTGGGGAGCCAGAGGAATTTAGAGCACCATAACTTGGGGGGGGACAAAAACAAAAAAAAAGGAGTAACTGGCTTCAAACTTCATACTACACTAAACTTTATTATAGGGCATTAAGCCCCCTCTCCAACGACACAGGATATTTTATTGTAGTCTTACCAGAGTTAATGAAACCAGAGATAATGTTGCTCAATATCTGATCTTTGAAGCCAAACTCCACACATACAGCATGATGAGACCTTTCCATTGAGCCCTGGATCGCATTGCTAACCTTCAGGAAACTCTGGATATTACCAGGCTCTTCAACTCATGTCTTCTCTGAGGTGTCCATGTTGTTAGTGTCGTAATTACATGATCAGTCGATATCAAGCCTAAAGTGTCATCGCCGAGCAGTAAAGCAGACAAGTTGACTAAGTCTATGCAACCCCTACCTTGTGCAGACCTCTAATGTAGGGTATAAGCCTCAATCACTTGTTAACTACATTAGCCTCAT
>NW_023494794.1:7148574-7321074 GCF_904425465.1 Colossoma macropomum
AGACCGGCGGTAAGGCTAGGGCCAAAGCCAAGACTCGCTCCTCCCGCGCTGGCCTGCAGTTCCCTGTGGGCCGTGTGCACAGGCTTCTGCGCAAAGGCAACTATGCCGAGCGCGTCGGCGCTGGCGCTCCCGTCTACTTGGCTGCTGTGCTGGAGTATCTGACTGCTGAGATTCTCGAGTTGGCCGGTAACGCTGCTCGCGACAACAAGAAGACTCGTATTATTCCTCGTCACCTGCAGCTGGCTGTCCGTAACGACGAGGAGCTAAACAAACTGCTTGGAGGAGTTACCATCGCTCAGGGTGGTGTGCTGCCTAACATTCAGGCCGTCCTACTGCCCAAGAAGACCGAGAAGGCGGTCAAGTCCAAGTAAATTGGCTTTGTTCACTGACTTGTAAATAATCAAAGGCTCTTTTAAGAGCCACCCACCTCAGCGACAAGAGTGCAGTTTTTTTTTTTCCACTACCTACCACCAAAAAAGAGAGGCGGCCGTTGATCGATCGGTTGTTGTCTGTACAGTAGAGTGAAACAAAAGGCAATGCATTTCCACATGTCCCGCAGTTGTGTACTGAAAAAAAAGAAAGTTCCTATTGTACTCATATACACATGAAGTGAATAGAAACACACAGGAACGTCTGTGTAATGGCGCGGGTTAAGGTGAAATAACAGCGGTGTAATAAAGAATGAAGCAAAAATCAGAATAACGTTACACACCACTTACAAGGAAGAAAAAAAATCATGCTTATTTGGCTGTGATGCAGAAGCCCGCCACGGCGTTGGGGCGGTGTCTTGTGTTTTGAAAATATTGGCGCGACAGAAGACGCCCAATAGCGTTTAAGTGACGCATGGACGGCCGTCCAATGGGAGGCGCTCACTTCCAATACGCCCAGTGGGCGGCGAGCAGCTCCAGTGCATAAAAGAGCCGTAGTGTGCGCGCGAGTTCATTCGTTTTGTGTTTGAAAAAAAAAGGCTAGGCTAGGCTTCGACACCATGGCAAGAACCAAGCAGACCGCTCGTAAGTCCACCGGTGGCAAAGCCCCGAGGAAGCAGCTGGCTACCAAGGCTGCTCGCAAAAGCGCCCCGGCCACAGGCGGCGTCAAGAAGCCTCACCGCTACAGGCCCGGCACCGTGGCTCTCAGAGAGATCCGCCGTTACCAGAAATCTACAGAACTGCTCATCCGCAAGCTGCCCTTCCAACGCCTGGTGCGGGAGATCGCTCAGGACTTCAAGACCGATCTCCGCTTCCAGAGCTCTGCCGTTATGGCTCTGCAGGAGGCTAGCGAGGCTTACTTGGTCGGTCTGTTCGAGGACACTAATCTGTGCGCCATCCACGCCAAGAGGGTCACCATCATGCCTAAGGACATCCAGCTGGCCCGGCGTATCCGCGGAGAGCGCGCTTAAATTAAACGGAGCGCTCACGACTTGCTCAAAACCCCCAAAAGGCTCTTTTAAGAGCCACCTAACTGTTTCAGTCCAAAAGGGCGAGTGTTCTAGCAGCTCGAGTTCTCGTAAGTGCTGTGACGTAGCAATGGATCTTTTGCTAATGTTCTTGAGCAATTTCTTAGTCTGCCTGTAGTTCCTCTATTGTGTGGATAATGGTACACTGATAAAATACAGCAAATGTTGCGCATATATATATAGAGAGAGAGAGAGAAGCATGAGTTCATGACTAACAAAAAATATTTATATGTACATATACATATTTGTACATATTTTTATTTAAATGTAGTTTAAGCAAATTATATAATTAAAAGCAATAACAAGGCATGAGAATGTGATGTGAAAGGGAAGCCTTTTTTTTATGAGAAAAAAACGTTGGTCTCAATTTTTTGCCTTTCCTCCTTCCAGTGCATGTGAATTTATGAATGCAAGTCATTGTGTGCACATATGCATATTTGTATTAACAATTAGAGATGTTTGTCTACAGATCATTTTCATGCTCTTTTTGTATGTGTATGTATATTTATGCTTTTGAAGGCTTTCCAGTGTGGAGTCAGAAAAGACTTGTGTGTGGGGAAAATAGAAAGAGTTATAAGCTAAATATATATATATATATATGTATATATATATATGTGTGTGTGTGTGTTAGGTTAGTGTGCATGTCCAGTTCTTATGCTGGTGAATTTAGAGCATCGTTTAACTCTACTCAGTGCTGAAACGTGTTGTTTATTTTTCTCTCCCAGTAGCAGTTCCTTGACTCAGCACACCTGATTCAGCTCATCAAGTGATTATGAACTGGATCATGTGTGGTGGAGCAGGGAATAGCTGGAATACGCTGTAGTGTGGTCTGTTGTCCAAAGCACAATTAAAAAACCCTGAGCTAGGCTTTAGGACTAAAGCATGGATTTAGACGTGTGATATTGTTAGACTGTGATAAAAGTAGTTCTACATCTGGGCATCAGGTTAATGAAGAAGTTAGAATGAGTCAAAGTAACATTGGAGCTAGGTTTTAGGCTTATGATGACGCTCCAGGAAGTATGAACAGGTACATAGCAAGGCCCCAGGCTTCTGTTGTATTTAGACAAAGTAAAAGTGTGTTTATAGATAGACTGTAGGTTTGTGATGAATTGAGTAAATTGATGTGTAAGTAAAACTAGGTTTACGGCCAGGCCTTAGTGTCATGTTAAAGTTAGAGTGAGTACAAGTTTACAGCTAGGCCAGAGACGTATGATGAAATGAGACTAAGTAAAAGTAGGTTAGAAGCCAGGCCTTGGCTCTGTGATGTAGAGCCAGGCGTTAGGCTCATGATGTAGTTAGAATAAGTAAAATTAGTCCTCAGACTAATAATAAAGTGCCAGTGAATACAGGGAGGTTAAGCGGTAAGCCTTAGGCTATTGCTGACGTTAGAGTAAGCAAAAATAGTACTACATAGGGTCATCACTAATCCTTTGAAGTCAGAGTAAGTCAAGGCAGCTGTAGAGCTAGGCCTCAGGCTAAGGAGGACGTTACTTTGAGCAAGTTATTGGTTAGCCAGGCTCATGATGAAGTAAGAGTGAGCATATTTATATGTACACATTGGCCTCAGGCAAATGGTAAAGTTACAGTGGGTACAAGTAGGTTTAAAGCTAGGCCTTAGACATCTGATGAAGTTAGAGTGAGCAAAAGGAGGCTTATAGCTGGGCCTCAGACTTCTATTGAGGTTATAGTGTGTAATAACAGGTGCAGGGCTAAACCTTAGGCATATTGTGTACTTAGAGCTACACCATGGGGACATGATGAGGTTAGAGAAAGTAGAAATGAGATTAGGACTAGGGCATAGGCGTATGATGAAGTCAGAGTAAACAAAAATGGGCTTCCATCTAGGCCCCAGGCTTATGCTGATGTGCAAGTATTTAGAAACAGGTTAATGGCAAGGGCTTTGGCTCCTGATGTAGTTAGTGTTAATGAACAGAGGTAGAGGGCAAGCTATTAGACCAATGATGAAGTTCTGATGAGAAAGTAAAAGTAGGGACAGTGCAAGGCCTTATGCTCATGATAATGTTAGAAAATGCAAAGGGTGGCTTACTTCCCCACCCCCACCCAGGCCTTAATGTAGTGAACTGAGGAAGCTTGAGGTCTAGCTGTGATGCTACTACTTGAATTTCATCGTAAGCATAATGTCTTGCTATGTACCTCCTTCCATTCAGTCTAACTAGATCATGAGACTAAGGACTAACTCTAAATCTATTTGTATTTACTACAAGCCTGCAGTGGAAGTGGTAAAGTTGAAGTTGGTGAATAATAGGTATAATAGCTATGAATAATATGAATATGAATGATAATAATAATATGAATAAATGAATAATAGCTAGGCCTTGGGCTTCTACGGTAGCTAAAGTGAATGAAAAGAGGAATATAACAAGATATCATGCTTCTGATGAAGCTATGGTGAGAAAGTAGCCGTAGCTACAGAGCTATGCCCTAAGCTTATGAAGACATTAGAGTGAGCAAAACTATGTTTAGAGATGTGTTTTGAAGTTAGAGAAAGTAAAGGTGAGTTTACAGCGAGGCCTCTGGCATATGATGAGGTCAGAGTTGGTAGTATTGTGTTCAAGGCTAAGCTTTAAGCTTATGACGTATTTAAATCAAGCAAAAGTAGTTTTAGAGCTAGGCCATAGCCATATGATGAAATGAGGACGAGTGAAAGGAGGTACATGAGGTAAGATAAATAAACGTAGAGGGAGGCTTTAAACTCAGGATATGCTTGGAACAGACGGAAGCAGGCTTAGAGCTATGCATCAGGCTTGTAATGTAGACAGATTTAGTAGGTTAAGAGCCAAGTAAAGTTTACGATGAAGAATGTAAAATGAGGTACAGAAAAGGCCATTAAAGGAGGATAAAGTTAGAGTAAGCGAAAGGAGGCTGACGGCTATGCCTCAGGCTTATAATGCAGTCACAGTAAGTAATGATAGCTTTAGAGCTAGGCCCTTGGCTTATTGTGAAGTTAGAGTGAATAATACTGGGTAGGCTTTAGGCGGACGATGTAGTTAGATAAGCAACGTGATCCTCGCAACTAGGTGTCTGGCATCTGATATAGTCAAACACATAATCGGTTTAGAGCAAAGCTTTTTGCTTATGAAGAAGTTAGATTGAACAGCAATTCTCTAAGGTCTAGCTCTCTAGCTGCTGTAACAGTGAATATAATGCTAGGCCTTTGGTTTATGTTGGATTTAGTGAGTGAAAAGACGTCGAAAGCATGCAATTTGACTCATGATGAAGTTGGAGAAATGAAAGTAGTTACAAAGAAAAGGAGGCTTCCAGCTAGGCCTCAGGCTTATATCGTAGTTGGAGTGTATGTAGGAGTAAATTTAGAGCTAGGCCCCAGGCTTATGGTGAAGTTAGATAAAGCAATAGTAGGTATGGGGCTCGGCTTCAAGCTTTGGAAGTGTTTACAGTGAGCATGTGTAGGCGCACATCTAGGCCCCAGGCACATGATGAGGTCAAAATAAGTGAAAGCAGGTAAATAAGTAAGTTTCGAGTTAGAAGTGGGGCTTCTGATGTAGTCAGCCGGAATTTATTTATTTATTTATTTATTTATTTATTTATTTTATTGTGGCTTATGATGAAGTTAGAGTAAGCGAAAGGAGGCATATAGCTAGGCCTTGTGCCTTTATTGTAGTTAAATATATAACAGTGGTTTCAGTGCAAGGCCTAAGGTTCATGAGGAAGTTAGAATAAAGCACAAACCTCTATAGGCTCTATAGGTCCTAGGTTACTTACTCTATGCATAGTTTAAGTCTTAGGCTTATGACGAAGTTAGTGTGAGCAAAAGTAGCCTTTCAGCTTGGCCTCAGCCTTATAATATAAAATCGGATCAGAAAGAGTAGCTATAGAGCTAGGCCTTAGGTTTACTAAGAAATTAAAGATGTAAAGGTCAGTGAAGGGCAAGGCCTTTAGCTTCTGACGAGGTAAGAATGAGCAATATGAGCTTTTCTGCTAGGCCTCAGGCTTATAATGTAGATAGAGTGAGTGATGGTAGGTTTAGAGTTGTGCCCTAGGCTTGTGGTAAAGATAGGCTACAGTGGTAAAGTTAGGCTAAAGTTAGCTACAGTGCTACAGTTAAAGAATGTCAAAGTAAGCTTAGGGCAGGGCTTCAGACCTCAGGCTTATGATGAGGTTAGGGTGAGTGAAGAGGAATATTTGGAATGTCATTAAGCTTGTGAATAATTTAGAATGACTAAAAGTTGGTTTGGAACTAGGCCTTAGGCTCATGATGTAGTTGGATTATTGGAACTAGGTTTGTGATGACTTCATTTTCTAGTAGGATTAGAAGTTTAGTTACGGAGTTAGGGTAAAGCTAATTATGGTTAGAACGAGTTTGTGATTATTTCTCACTAGTAAAGTCAAAGTTTATTTCGCTCACGCCCTCGCCGAGGCTCTCCCCGAACGCGGCGTTGAGCTCTTCGGAGGCTCACGCCGCCGTTTTCCACCGTTTTTCACAGATTATTGCGCTAAATACACCACATCTCGTTCGGAGCGGCTGGCGTGTGGCGCCCTTTTGAGAACGCCCTGCGAAACGAGGCGTCGCTGCGCGCTCAATCCCGGACTGAGGAAACACAGCAGAGTCTCTTCTATAGGACCGAACCGTTATACGCTCGCCAAGTGCCGCTTTCGCTCTTATTTTGGCTGATAAATGCCACGAGAAAACACAAGTACGAGCGCGTCACTGAGGCACGGCTGCACAGCGCCCGCCGGGTTGAGTCTACACCGTTCTCATGTGGCTTTTAAGGGGCCGACCCCTCGCCTGAGAGGGAGGTTCCTCTGAACAGTGCAGTTCGCGCTCATTCTCGCTCCGCTCGCAGCAAAAGCATAACGATGGCAGAAGTGGCTCCTGCTCCGGCCAAAGCTCCCAAGAAGAAAAGCGCCGCCCGGCCCAAGAAAGCCGGCCCCAGCGTCGGCGAACTCATCGTAAAGGCTGTTTCTCAGTCTAAGGAGAGGAGCGGCGTGTCTCTCGCCGCCCTCAAGAAAGCCCTGGCTGCCGGCGGCTACGACGTGGACAGGAACAACTCCCGCGTCAAGATCGCCGTCAAGAGTCTCGTGACGAAGGGCACTCTGGTGCAGACCAAAGGCACCGGCGCTTCGGGCTCCTTCAAACTCAACAAGAAACAAGCCGAGCCCAAGAAGAAGCCGGCAAAGAAAGCGGCACCAAAGGCCAAGAAGGCGGCCGCCAAAAAGCCCGCCGCTGCTAAGAAGCCCAAGAAGGTAGCGGCGAAGAAGCCCGCAGCCGCCAAGAAATCGCCGAAGAAAGCCAAGAAACCCGCGGCCGCCAAGAAGGTGACCAGGTCTCCCAAGAAAGTCAAGAAGCCGGCGGCCCCGAAAAAGGCGGCCAAGAGCCCGAAGAAACCAAAGGCGGTCAAGCCCAAGGTGGCGAAAAGGGCCGCCCCCAAAAAGAAGTAAACACGCCGTTTTACCTTCGTGTCCCGTTTTTCCCCCACTCCAAAACGGCTCTTTTAAGAGCCACCCACATTTTCCCTCTCGAAGAGCTTGATTTTCGTTCTTTCTATCATAATTAGTAAATAATGATATTGTACAAAAAAAATCCAATCTGAACATAACTGAGCTGCCATTTGCAATTACATGGATGAGAATAGGAGGGGGAATGGGGTAAGCAAACGGCGGAAAAACAAGGACACGTATACGCTTCTTTGTCTCTCTCTGCCTCACACACACACACACACACAGGCGACAGCACGAATTGCGGGGGAAGCGGGGTACATGGACAAGAACGGTGGGCGGGCCCTAGAGTTTGTCGGCGATAATACGATTTGCATTTCAGCCAATAGAAACGCAGCCGCTTTGTCTATATGAAGGGTGTTCAGAAACCAGGGCCAATTGATTCTCTTTGCAGCCATCAAGTGAAGAGCTAAGCAGCATGTCTGGTAGAGGAAAAGGAGGAAATTGAAGTGTAAAGAAAAGAATTAGTGTGGTCTTTTTGACCGCAGCACCTTGCGGTGTCTGCGGTCCCTGTTTCCTACTCTTACATTTTGGATTTTCTTCCTGTTTGTGGACTTTTAAGGCACAAAGTTTCGTCTTATTACGCTGAAGGTCTCGACGCGGCAATGGCGTCTCGTGGAGCCTTCAGCGATCGCTTCATCAAATATTGGGTTAAGTTGAAATATATCGGACTTGGAGAACCACCAGACCGTAACTATGTTGGTGAACTCCTTTTTCAGTCCCAGTGGATCACCTTACAGGACATTTATTCTTTCATAAGTTTACCGAATCGAAAAGAGTTTGAAATTTGTTTCAACACAGAAAAAGCTTTACATGTGTTCCTTGAGCTGCACTCTTCCAACCAACATGCTTGGAAGGATTTTGAAGTATTTTCCCCTGCAAACCTGGATGTTAAGACACTTGTTATCAAGTTCTGGACTGGACGCATTTCTGATTATGATGTTGAACTGTACTTAAAACGATTCTGTGATGTCTTAAAGCCCGCAGTTAAACCTGTGGATAATTTTGGAATGTGGTATGGGATTAGGAAATATCAAGTAAAACTCCGCAAAGATGCTGAAGGCAAGATGATGCCCATCCCAAATTCTGTTTCCTTTGGCCCTTACAACGGCAAAATTAGCTATCAAGGTCAAGCCTCCTCATGTTATGTGTGCCAGTCTACAGGACACCAGGCTAAAGAATGTCTAGAAACGAAATGCTGGAAGTGTGGAGGATTTGGCCATAAGGCTATGGAATGTGGAAACACTGCCACCTGCACTTTGTGTGGAGACGTGGGGCACATTTTCTTCACATGCCCTAAATCCTACGCCAATAAATCCAAGCAAAAGCCGAGTGTTCCAAGACATGACAACTTACAGCGTGCGGAAACTGGTGCAGCAACAGAATTGTCAGTGGATGCTACAGTCCAGATGCTGAGTGGTCAAGCTCAAGGTGCAGTTACAATTTCTGCCAAGGATGTAGAGAAAGGAAAAGAAGCTTCCAAACATGCCCAAGGAAAAAAATCTAAAGAGGAAGCAGCCCAAATGGAGACTTCAGAAGCGGATGACGAATCAAGCCCGGATGAGAGCTCGGACAGCGACTCGTCAAGTGACTCATCAGAGAGTGGAGATTTCAGTGAGTCTTCGGAGGAAGAAAAGAAGGAACCGTCACAAAAAGGAAAGAAAGCACCGGACGAGTACACAGAGGATCAACAAATGGATATTGAAAAGACAACTGAGAAGGATCCAGAAGTTCTGAAAGTTGAAAATGAGAAACGGAAGCTGAACTCCTCGACTGAGACTGAAGGTAATGCTGTAAAGAAGAAGAAAAAAATCAGAAAAAAAGTTGAGAACTGATGTATCATGCATGCCTTTTTATAATTTACTTGTTGCTTCTTGCAATGTTCGTGGTATTCAATCTGCCTTAAATAGATCTAAAAACATTAATATATTGTTAAGAGAGAAATTAGACATATTGTGTATTCAGGAAACAAGGTTGTCTACTTTTAAAGATGTTGCTGAAGTACAAAAGTTATGGGTGAAGGGTAAGTCCTTTCTTTCAATAGGTGACAGTAGAGCAGATGGAATAGGAATCCTTTTCTTTTCTGAAAATGTTGCCGTTATCCAATTAAGAGAAATTATTCCAGGCAGGTTAATGTTTGTTGATGTGTTTTTATTTGGAAAAAAAATTAGAATAATAAATTTATATACAGCCCAAGATAGAGTTAGAAAAATACAGCTTTTTAATAAAATTAAAACTTTGCTATGTGTAGGATTTTATGTAATTGTCTGTGGTGATTTTAATACAGTTACAGATGAGAGAGACAGAATAGCAGAAAGGTCAAGTAAAATCGGTAGAGAAGGTAATGTTTTGAAACAAATAATGAACGAATACAATATGCAGGATACATTTAGAATGGTTTATCCTGATCGTATAGACTTTACAAGGTTTGATAGAACATGTAAAACTAGAATAGATAGAATTTATGTTAATAAAAAATTTACTGTAATTTCATATAAAACTAAAATGCTTATAGATTCTGATCATTTGACAGTTACATCTACAATAAATTTTTTAAATGATAAAAGTGTCAACTATTGGAAATTGAATACAAAAATCTTAAAATATCCCAATATTTTGTTGGAATTAAAAGATGAGCTTGCAAGAATTAGATCTCTAAATATTCTGACCAAAGATAAGTATGAAGTATGGGAAATTTTAAAAACACGTGTTAAAAATTATTTTAAATATAAAAGCAAATTAATTAATCAGGAAAAAAACGTGAGATATAACCATATAATGGAGCAATATATTAACTTGAAATTAAAACCATGCATAACTGCAGTTGAAGAAAATAGTTTACGTGAATTAAAGGATGAAATTGATGTTATGAATAATGAACATTTACAGAAATTGCAGATTAAACTTGGTGTTCATCTTGATGAAACTTTGAATCCATCTCAAATATCTCATCTGTTTTCAAAACAAAAGCAAAGATCTTGTGTTACTAGCATCAGAGATAAAAGTGGTATTATTATTACCGAATCAGGAAAAGTTAGACATACAATAAAAGAGCTTTGTGAGGAAATGTATCAAGAAATAGAAATAGATGTTAACATGTTAAAGTCCTTTTTGAACTTTAAATATAATTATTATTTTGATCATTTGGGAGATGAGGTTATAGAAAGTGAAGTAGTGTCTGCCATTAAACAGCTAAACACTGGGAAATCTCCTGGGAAAGATGGCTTGCCCTCGGAATTTTATCAAATGTGTATTTTTGACTTATCTAACTTACTTACACGGGTGTTTAATGAAGGTATTGGAAAAGGCTATATGTATGACACGTTTTATGATGGGGTGTTATCATTATTGTATAAAAAGGGTGATGCCAGTGATATTAACAACTGGAGACACCTTACTTTGATGAATGTTGATTACAAGATCTTTGCAAAAGTAATAATGAATAGATTAAATGATATTTTGGATTTAATCATAGCTAAAGAGCAAACATGTGCTATTAAAGGGAGAGCTATGTGGGATAATTTGAACACTTTAAGAGAACTGGTATATGAGAGTGGTGAAAGTTTTTATATTGTTACTCTTGATCAGAAAAAAGCTTTTGATTATGTCTCTAGAACTTATTTATGAGAAGTGTTTAGAATGTATAATTTTCCTGATAATTTTATTAAAATGATCATGTGTTTATATGCCAAAAGCAATATACAGATTAATGTGAATGGCAATTTGACAGATTCCTTTGAAGTTACGAGGGGTGTAAAGC
The DNA here is from genome assembly GCF_904425465.1 of Colossoma macropomum. Lineage (NCBI taxonomy): Eukaryota > Metazoa > Chordata > Actinopteri > Characiformes > Serrasalmidae > Colossoma > Colossoma macropomum. Next base: position 7,159,266 of record NW_023494794.1, read on the forward strand.
AAGGTTGCCCTCTTAGTGCAGCTCTTTATGTATTGGCAATAAGTCCTTTGATCACAAAAGTTAGGAACGATGAGCGTTTAAAAGGAGTAACTGTAGGTGGAAGGAAAGTTGTGATCTCTGCTTATGCAGATGACATAACTGTTTTTATTAAATCTAAAAATGAATTAGATGCAATATTTGAACATTTTAAAATGTATGAACAAGTATCAGGAGCAAGACTAAATGTCTCTAAATCTGAATGTGTTTGGATAGGGAATCCTGAAAATAAGTTTGTGGTTAATGTACCAGAAACTCAAAATTTAAAGGTTTTAGGAATTTGTATAAACAATAAAGATTGTGTAGAGAATAATTGGAATGGAAAAGTAGAAGTTATAAAAGAAGAAGTGAGTAAATGGAAAAATTGTGATTTAAGCTATAAAACTAGAATAAATATAGTTAAGACTTATATTTTATCAAAAATTTTATTTTTATCTTGCATATTTCCACCTACAGATAAATGGCTCAAAATTATGAATAAATTATGTTGTAATTTTATATGGGATTCCACTAGAGAAGTAACAAAACGAAACTTGCTATATAAGAGGAAAGATTTGGGGGGATTAGGAGCCATAGATATCGCCATTAAAACCAAAATCTCTGTGTGTAAAATCATTGCAAATGGTATAAATAGACAAGCAGATTGGATTGGAAATATTACCAATTGGAAACAAAAAAAGGGTCGTGCTAGAACATCAGTACCCTATTATAAGTTGTTATATGGTGATTTTATAAACAAATACAAACATTTAGATATTGATTGGATTAATGATTCAAATAAAAAGATATATGGGTTAATAACTGATGAAGAGTACGGCTCAAAGGTAGAATTTAGAAATCTTGTAGGAGAAGAAAATGACACGTGTATTAAAAATCTTCTGTGTAAAAAACTTTCTGACAAACAGGGAGATCTCTCATGGCTGATGGCCGTAAGAAGGCTGCCAGTGAGAGCTGTAGTAAGATGGAGCTGCTTTGTGAAAACCACTTTATGCCCCATGCCAAATTGCCAAGAAGAAGAGACTTTAGACCATTTTTTATTCAACTGTTATCGCTCTCAAGAAGTGTGGGAGATGGTTAAGGATATGGGTTTAGAAATAAATATACATATGAAATCTATAATATATGGGATTTTTGATGAAAAAGTAGATAACAGGAAACATGAGTTCTTGTGGTTTGTCATCGCTATTGTAAAGTCTAAACTTTGGAAAACAAGATGTCGGATGACCATAGACCAACAATTCGTGTCCAGCAGAGACGTTTTTAAACAAATTAAAATTGAACTAAAGAGACTGCGGACGTTGAACACGCCATTCAAAGACGCTGACTTGTGGGACATTTTTGATTTGTAAGGTGTTAAGGTATGTGTATGTATATGCTGTCTTTCTTATGCTCTGTCTGTTTATATGTTGAATTGTTGCTAACTAAATAAAGTTTCTTAAAAAAAAAAAAAGAAACCAGGGCCCTTTATTTCAGCTGTGTTCGATGAGCTTGATTGAAGTGCAAGATGAGTGGAAGAGGCAAAATCGGCAGTCTCTTTTTTTGCACTCCTTGCGGCCCTGAAATTTGTTTTCGTCTGTTTTCTTTTCTGAGCTTATAAAGTATTTCATCGTAGTGTAGCATCAAAAAAGAAGCTACACATGAGCCCAAGGGGCGCACTGGGTCAGGCTGAGGTTTGTGGGCGAAGGTGAAGCCCCTAATCAATCTGAAGTCAGAGCTCAGCTACTACAAAGCCAGTGGATAACTGCTGCTGACATTTACACTTTCATCACCTTACCCAGTAAGAAAGACTTTGAACTGATTTTTAATCAGGAACGTGGTCTTCAGCAATTGTCAAATCTTCAGTGCTTTAGCTGGGAATGGCTTCTGGAAAGGCTGGGAGATGGACTCTTCTGCTCCACAAGATGTGCGCTTCGTGTTTGTAAAGTTCTGGACTGGGCGTGTTGCAGACACAGATATAGAACAATATCTGCTCCGCTTTTGTGAGATCTTGCAGCCTGTACATAAGCCAGTAGATCAATTTGGCATCTGGTATGGGGTCCGCCGTTATAAGGTTAAGCTCAGGAAAGCCATTGATGGTAACCTGATGCAGATCCCAAATTCCATCAGTATGGGTCCTTATAACGGCAGGATTACCTACCAGGGGCAAGTACAGCGCTGTTATGTGTGCGGCTCTTTGGATCATCATGTCAAAGACTGTCAGGCTGTCAAGTGCTGGAAGTGTGGGGAGTTGGGACACAAAGGGAAGGAGTGTATGAACACTGAACTGTGTAGTTTGTGCAATCAGAAAGGCCACTCCTACATCAAGTGCCCGGAGTCCTACAGTAACAGAGCACGCAATGCAAAGCACCCAAACAGCGCACCACAGCCCAACGCAGAGCCCACTGACGCCCAAACTGATAGCAGTGCAGCAGAAGCCACCTCAGCGCAAAACCTGGGAGAACAGCAAAGCACGACTATTAGATATGCTGAAGACCAAGCCCACCTGAACAACGAGAAGGAGGAGGAGGAGAAGACCACCACATCCAGCAGTGACAACACCAGCAGCAGCAGTGCCAGCTCCAGCTCAGAGTGTGACATCATAGATGAAGATTTCCTACCCCTGCCTGATCCTCGGCCTGAAAGAAGAGGAGGGATGGAAGGAGCTACGGCCACAAAACCAGTGTCTGCCATGACCCTGGTCACCTCTACTCCACCACCGAAGGCTGCAGGTGAAGTTTTTCAATCTACTCATCATGACACTGATAATAAAAATCCAGTGGACACTCCCCCAACACAACGGCCCCCTAAAATGAAGAGGGAAAAAAAGGTCATGCCTTCAGAAATAAGCACAATAAAAAAGATGAGAGAATGAGCACTTACAAGATTATATTTATTCTGCACACATAATATGGATAATTATTTATATATCATTATATTATTAATGTCCTTACATATATTTTCTATAAATATTAGGGGGATCAAATCAGAAAAGTATAGACAAAAGAAAATAAATTGTTTAAAGAAAGCGAAATGTGATGTTGTCTGTGCTCAGGAGTTGAGATGAGAATCATTAATGTGTATACTCCTCCTGACAGGGCGGGGAAAATGAGGATTTTTAATAAGCTGTATGAACTACTGGGTGTTGGTTTCCATGTAGTGCTCTGTGGTGATTTTAACACCATCACAGACATCAGAGACAGAATCCCAATGAAAGACATGGAGCTCACCAGAGAGGGGAAACTGCTCAAATCAGTCTGGGAGATCTGCAACATGAAAGACATGTTTAGAGAAAAATTTCCAAATGATCTCGGCTTCACGCGCATCAGTAACACAGTGAAAACATGCATTGAACAAATTTATGTAAACAGTTCATCAGAAACAAGAGTCATCAGCTACAAGACTGAATACCTGATGGAGTCAGGGCATTTGGGAGTGAATGTAAAGTTGAATCTGGGTGTTGTTGAAAACAGAGGCTACTGGAAACTCAACACACAGTGTCTAAAACAGAGTAATGTGCTTTTAGAGTTAGTTAAAGAGGTGGAGGGAATAAAGAGCTTGAAGGTTTTAACTAGATCTGATACAGAATGGTGGCATGTTTTTAAAGAGCAAATAAAGGTCTTTTTTAAACGTAAATGTAAAGAACTTCACCTGCAGAGAAATGAGTGCTACAATAAATTAATGTGTGAGTATGTCGACCTCCAAACGAGCCCCAGCAGAGGTCTAGATGAAGAAAATAGATTGACTGAAATTAAATTGCAGTTAGAAAAATTAAACAACAAAATGTTTTTAAATACACAAGTTCAAGCAGGGTTTGGTTGGAACTTTGATGGAAATGCGCGAGATGTGATAACTAAAAAACGGAAGGAAAATAAACGGATTGAGGGAATTAAAAATGAGAATGGTGACATTGTCGAAAATGAATATAATAAAAGAAAAATTATAAGACAGAAATTTATTATGATTATAAGAGAGTGAGAATTGATGAAACTAGACTTAGACGTTTTTAGACTCATGTCCGACATTACAGGGAGAAAATCTGAAGGTCTTAGAAGAACCAGTGAAGAAGGAGGAAGTGCTGAAAGCCACTAATGAGCTGAACGTGGGTAAAAGTCCAGGTCCTGATGGTTTGCCAGCTGAGTTTTATAAATCTTGTCCAGATGTCCTTGCCGACCTCTTGGTATCTGTTTACAATGAAGGATTAGAAAATGTAGCTTTACATGACTCCTTCTATCACTGTGTGATTTCATTAATCTTTAAAAAGGGGGATCGCAGTGATCTGGACAACTGGTGACAAATAAGTTTAATGAATATAGATTATAAAATCTTGGCTAAAGTGATAGTAAACAGAATGTCAGAAGTCATGAATGAAATCATTGAGGTTGAGCAAACGTGCAATAAAAGGAAGATACATGTGGGATAATCTGTGTGCGATTCGAGACATAATCATAACTAAGAGAGATCAGGACTTTTATATAGTTGGACTAGACCAGAAAAAGGCTTTTGATTTCCTCTCTAGAGATTATCTGTGGATTGTTTTAAAACACTATCCTATTAATGAACTTCTCCGGGAAACCATAAAGTTATTGTATAAAGAATCTAAAGTCCAGATTAATGTAAACGGGATTTTAACTAAGGATTTTAAAATAGATAGAGGAGTGAAGCAGGGGTGTCCTCTAAGCTCTGCTCTGTATGTGATTGCTGTCAGCCCCCTGCTGCACAAAATTAAACACGAGCCCAGGCTGCAGGGAGTCCAGCTCTCAACCGCAAAGCCACTGAAAATCTCTGCATATGCAGATGACGTCACAGTCTTTGTTGGAAATCAAGCTGAGTTAGACAAACATTTTAATACTTATGAAGCAGTAGCTGGGGCAAAGTTAAATAACAGCAAGAGTGAGGCTGTGTGGATAGGGGAGGGAGATCCTGCAACGATAAATCTAGCTGTTAAAGAAGAGATTAAAATCCTAGGATTAACGATTTTAAACAGAAAGTGCAGCAAAACAAACTGGGAGAAAAAAGAACAGGAAATTAAAACAGAATTAGAAAAATGGAAAATCTCAAATTATAAGAGTAGGATTCAAATAATTAAGATGTTTTTTTTTTTATCTAAGTTGTTTTTAGCTACTATTTTCCCTCCAGATGATAAATTTGTGATGAGATTAAACAAAATGTGTGTTCGTTTTATTTGGTGAAGCAACAGGGAAGTTACCAAGCAAGAGGTCTTATATAAACCCCGAGAGAAAGGAGGCCTCAGTGCGGTGGAGCTGGGGAGAAAATTAAAAATAGCCTTTTGTAAAAATGTAGCTCAAGCCATGAGCAGAAATCCAGAATGGATAGGGAATAAAAAGTCTTGGGAGAAGAAAAAGGGCAAGGCGAGACAAAACACCCCTTCTTTTAAGTTTGTTTATGGTGATTTTATATCGAAATATTCAATTAAATATTGATTGGAAGAATTCCCCAAATAAAACAATTTATAAAATCATACAGGACAGTGATTATGGAGAGATGTTCAATTACACGCATTTAACACACACTGAAGGACAAGTCTGTGTAAAAAACATTTTATCCAAAATCCTCTCTGAGAACGTAAGAGACGTGATGTGGCTGGTGACAGTTGGCAGACTGCCAGTCAGATGTATAGTTAAATGGAGCTGTTATGTCACAACTAAAACGTGTCCAATGACTGATTGTAATGAAGATGAGACGATTGAACATCTCTTCATTCACTGTCCAAGAACAAAAGATATCTGGAGGAAATTAATGCACATTGGGCTGAATTTTAATATTAATGTGAAAAGTGTGATGTACGGGATTTTTCATGAAACTTTTTCTAAAATTGTTTCAGAATTTTATTGGTTTATTGTTTGTATTGTTAATTCTAAGATCTGGAAGACGCGCTATAAAATGGTCATAGAACAATGTGAAATACCTGCAGGAAGTGTTTTTAAACAAATACTGTGTGAGATCAAAAGACTGCGAACAACAGACACTCGAGGGAAGAAAAAGTTCCCCTGGACTCTGCTGTACTTTTAATCAATGCTACATCATTCTGAATGTAAATAATTGAACTGTGTAAAACTGTGAATTGTAGAAATGTTCATAAATGTGCATTTTGTATTTTTGTGCTCTGTATTTGAAAATGTGTTTGTATTGACATAATATTCCTCAATAAAGTTTGTTATAAAAACGCTCTTAAACCCAACGGCTCTTTTAAGAGCCCTCCACACACCCACCAAAAGAGCTGCTTTGTATGATCTCTTTAGCGGAAATGATCGTATCAAAATTTCTTTTGTGATTGTGTGTTATGTATATATATATATATTTTGTTAGTCTGATGCCAGCACAAACGTTATAGCGTTATAAAGCAGTTTGAACGCGCCTAGAAGTGTTAAAAAAAATTTAATGCGCTTTCATGAGTTTATGAGAGTTACCTTTTAAAGACGGATAGGCGTCTAACGCTCGAACAACAGAAGAGAGGAGGGGAGAATATTTCAACTAGCTTCACGGTTCCCACTAGTGTTATAAACTATCGTTTTATGCACCTGTGTGAGTTAGTGAGTGTTTAGCTTACGTGCGTGTGTGTACATGTGGAAGGGAAAAAAAACAACACAAAACAAGCCTGACAGGCACACATCTATCGTACAGAACACAAGGTAGCTAAGAAAGCGCGGGAAGGTGAACAAAGGAAAAGTCTTTAGCTGGTGCGGGAAGGGGGAGGAAGAGGAAGGGAGGAAGAGGATTAGGATTGGGCGAGAGCTGGGAGTTGTCCGCAAAAGCAGCCTTTGATTGCTGTCCAGTGATCGTTTGACAGCATTGTGAAGGCATTGTGTGTTTTGTTTTTTTTTTATCGGAAAGTAAGAAAGTAATGCCCGAGCCTGCGAAGTCCGCGCCGAAGAAGGGATCCAAGAAAGCCGTGACCAAAACGGCTGGTAAGGGAGGCAAGAAGCGTAGAAAGTCTAGGAAGGAGAGTTATGCCATTTACGTGTACAAGGTGCTGAAGCAGGTCCACCCCGACACCGGTATCTCCTCCAAGGCGATGGGCATCATGAACTCGTTCGTCAATGACATCTTCGAGCGCATCGCCGGTGAGTCGTCCCGTTTGGCTCATTACAACAAACGGTCCACCATCACCTCCAGGGAGATCCAGACCGCCGTGCGTCTGTTTCTTCTCGGTGAGTTGGCCAAGCACGCCGTGTCCGAGGGCACCAAGGCCGTCACTAAGTACACCAGCTCCAAGTAAGAAGTGACCAAGACTTCATCAAACCCAACGGCTCTTTTAAGAGCCACCCACGGTTTCGCTTGAAGGGCTGTTTTTCGTTATGTGTATTTGAACGAGAACACTTACTAAGACGAAGAGAAATTTATGGAATTAATTTTTCCGCGCAATTTCAAGTTTGCCCGCAGTTTCTCTCTATGTGCATATGTATGTGTGTATGTAATGTAAGTTTTTATATATTGCTATATGCTTATGTATTTAGTTGTAGTTTGCAAACGTGATATTAAATTTGGTAACAAGGTATGAGGGTGTGACATTAAAAAAGGAAGCCCGTTTTATGAGAAAAACGGTGGATCAGTTGTGTTGGAGCTGAGTATAGAGCTGGGCTTTAAGCCCATGATGTACTTAGAATAAGCAAACATAGGCCTAGAGCTACACATCAGGCTTGTAGACAGATTATGTAATAGTACGTTAACAGCTAGACCATAGCATGTTAAAATGAAGACCCTAACAAGCCGTTAGGCTGATGACAACGTTGGGAAAATGAAAGCAGGTACAGGGCTAGGCTTTCAGATGATGTAGTTTGAGTGAGCCAAAATGTAGCCTTTCAGCTCGATCTTTGGCTGATGATCTAGTTAGAGTAAGTAATATTAGGTTTAGAGCTCTGCCTTGGGTTTATGGTGAAGTTGGAGTTCAAGTTTATTTGTCATGTGCACAACATGTCAGGACATTTATGCATTGAAATGCTTGTGGTGAGGCTCAGATAATCACTCTACAGAAAGTAAACAGTAAAAATAAAAATACAAGAAAAACAAACAAATATATTAAATATACACAAAATATAGAGACAATATACATTTTTTTAGTCACATAAAGTGACTAAGTGTTAAAATGTTACTGTACATATCAGTGATATGATATAATAATAATGCTGACAAAGTGACTGAGTGAAATGGTAGTTGGGGAAGGACCCACAGCTTCACAGCTTGTTCAGAAGCCTGACAGCCTGTAGGTAGAAACTGGAGAATGTTAAAGTAGGTTTAGGGCAGGGTTTTAGGCTTATAAGAAAGTCAGAATAAAGCACAAAGCTAAGGCCGAGCTCTACGGCCCCTGTTACTTAGTCTATGTGCATTTTAAGTCTTACGCTTATAATAAAGCTACTGTAAGATGGCAGGCTGGCTGGCAGGCTGGATACCAAAGGGAAATTACAGGCAAAGTCAAAGCAAAAGTAGCCTTTGAACTCAGCCTTAGGCTTATAATGTAGATAGCATAAGTAACAGTAGCTAAAGTTAGAGTGAGCAAAATGAGCTTTCCGGTTAGGCCTCAGGTTTCCAATGTACATCACATGTGTCAACTGATGTTGGCCCACAGCCACGCCGCATTCCAACAGTTCGCTCAAACCCAAACTTATATCTACCTCTCAGCCTCAGCTCTGGTTCTCTCTGTCCCCAAAACATAAACACACAGTCTGCAGACCAGCCCTGCCTCAAAAAAAGAGTCTGTGCAGAAAAATTAAGCAAAGAAACAATATAGAACAGCCACCTCAGCACGCTACAATACTGTGAGAAAGTAGTGAAGACTAAATAATACGGTTCGTTTTGTTTGCAGTGTGAAAACACTTTTTTGGATGGTTTGGACTTCCAGACCAATTGCAGGAAGTTGAGGCAGCTACCGTCACCTATTAAACAATAGAAGAAGGAAAAAAAAACAGGAGAGAAGTAAAAATGAGCCGTGGTGTCAGGGCCTGGGGCTTTCTGGGGCTTCAACCCCGAAACTTATAATGCTAACATTGCACATGAGAGAGAGAGAGAGAGAGAGAGAGAGAGAGCAAGGGAGAAAATGCCTGAAATCTCTGTAAAAATGGCAAATCTACTCCAATGTAAAACAACAATCATTCTAATTTATAAATGCAAGTAAAATGTCAGGTTCACTGAACATGCAATAGTAAGTGAACAGAACAGTGTGTGTTACTTTCGGTTAGCTCATTATTTGAAGTACAATAACATTTTTTAAAATTATTTTATTTATAAGACCCGGTAAACGTTGCTGAATCGCTACACGTTTAGAAAAAGTAACAGCTGCATATTTTATTTTTTAAGTAAAAAAAAAAAAAGATGTAAACAGAGTCATTCAACATTGGTTTGTTGTTAAACGCTCAATTAATCTTAAATTTCATCTGGGTAACTGCATTCCTGAAATTATAAAGTATTCCCCTTTAAAATATTTGGGGTCAGTTGCCTCAACTTCCTGAAATTGGTCTGGAAGTCCAATACAGTTGAAATGTTTTTCGTTGGAAATAAAGCTCTTATGCACATATCACTGATGAAGCTTGGGCGCCATCCTGTGGTCAAACCGTGAACTGCAAGTCCGAGAAAGACCATTAGACTCCTTATTGTAAATGCTGAACTACTGTATGAAATGATGTGGTTTAGTTGTTGTAATTTCTCTAAAATTATTGTCATTTTATTTCCAAACACATTAATTCAAGACGTCACTCAGAAACACGATATTTCCACATTTTATGAATGTATCTCATATTCTCCTACTTGCAGGTTAATATTTTGACCACAGGGTGGCGACCAAGTTCCATCGATGACAAACCGCCCTCAGCCCAAAACACCAGAGTTGGTCTTTCTGCTCTGTGTTTTCTCTGATCAGCACATTCATAATTAAACTACATAATCGGTGCTTCCTTTATTCGATCACTCATATTATCACTACACTCTGAAAGAGAGGAGTTAAATATCACACATATTGTGTAGGATTTCATCACATTTACCGACTGAGCTCGGAGACCCGAGTGTTAATTTACAGCCAGTAAGAGGAATTAAAAGCTCTTCTAGAGATGCTCTGTAGCCCATGTGTCAAACACAAGGCCCGCTGGCCAAATTAGGCCCGGCACACAATCCTATCCAGCCCGCAGAAGTATTTTAATTTTCTATTATTATTATTAGCCCGTATCACAACGTGTTGCACTACAGTCCCCAGCATGCACTGCAACGTAATGTGCTCCGACTCTCCTACCCTGACAAACAACCTATGGGACAGCAGTTACACCTCATTTGTACACAACTGTGCGCAGTTCCACACCAGTCATATCACCAAAATGCATTTCAGCTTCAGTTCAACCAACATAAACCCTTAACGTGAGCTCAGCAGCTCAGAAATTGAGCCCAAGTCTTAATGAACTTGCAGCAAAGAAAGGATTTAGGTGTCTAGTTCAAGCAGATAGGTCGATTTAAAACTGAGTTCCTGGGGACTTTTACATTTTGAATATTTCAAGGTCTTCTACAAGTGTCTATATTTTACTGTTGAAGTTTTTGCATATTTTGAATAAACAACAGCCAGTTCAGGTTACAGCACAACATTAATTAAAAATGAAATGAAAAACTGGCCAACAGATTTGAGGAGATTTTTAAATGTGGCCCTTTTACTGGTTGAGTTTGACACCCCTGCTCTATGGGGTGATGTAGAATGAGGTGGAGTTTATTTCACACTAATCTAAACTCCCTCACTGAGCAACACATTCATGACCAGCTTCTGAAAAACACTCAGAAAATGTCTCTTCATATCAGGGCTCGCCAGAACCACATTTGATCCACCACTTTTCAAAGTATTAGGGCAACGGCCCACCACTTTTTGAGTTCAGGACATGAACATAAAACCTCCACTTTACCTAAACTGCATGAAGCGCTGACCAGCACGGACAGGCAGAGTAAAACTGAGGGGCAGAGCCAATCAGAATCTCCATTTCAGCTGGAAGGGGGTTTCAGACTTCCCCAGGATGGTGCAGACTGTCCAGCCTTTTCTTTCATTCGGTTTTGACTTGGACTCCTCCCGAAATTGGGCAGCACCAAACAGCTGAGTCATGCAAATTCATCACAGCATTCAACACCAGAGCATGTTTTTATCCAGTGCACATTTTTGCTGCACACTCTCAAAAATAAAGGTAGTAAACTGTGACTGGGGCAGTTCCCCTCTTATCACTGGGGTGGGACCCTCAAAGGTCCATCTCAGTACCTTTAGTCAGGGAACATAACTGTACCATAATCCACTGAAATGATATTTTCTAAGCTGTACTGACTCCACACACCCCGTCTCGTCTCCAGGCTTTTTATTTTATTGTTCTGTTTTAAAACATTCGGTTATAAAAAGATACAAATACAAACTTTTCACCTGGAGAAACTTATTTAAGGTTCACATTCAGACCCTTAAAACTACTGTTGTACCTTTGAGGGAACATTTACATTGTTTGTGCCTTGATGAACAGAAAATATACCTGCACAGAACCTTTATTTCTAACAGTGTAGTGTCTGCAATATCTGCTGCTTTAACATGAGACTCTTTACAGACGCTCATTTCATTCCTGCACTGCGTGCTGCTGTAAATAACGAGAGACAAGCAATGAAATAATTATATGCATTTGATGATGGATTATGGTGCAAGTTTTTGGCCGAGCATCAGCGACCGGAACCTCGTCTCTATTTTCTAGTTTTTATGGTGGTGAATGAGAGTAACAGAGTATTTACATCTCTGCAAAACTCATGTGTGTAATTTAGTCCACCTTAGCTCTTACAGTCCACCAACTGAACCAAAGGAAAGAGATATAATATCACACAAACTGTAGTTCGGCCTTTAGAAAATGAACCAGGTATGAAAACAGCCTGATGTTCTTCAGACATGTTTGCTAACAAACACTGCTATCTGAGTCTACAGTTACTGAAGCAGCATCAAAACAAACATTGACATTGTTAATGCAAGCAGTACAAATATTGCCACCATCAAAACATACAGAAATAAACACAAACATGGCTGAAATGTAACAGAATAAAAAGATCCTTTACTCAATAATATATTTTAGTAGAAGTAAAAGTGTCATGATTTGAAAAAAACTCAGGGAAGTAAAAATCCATCGATTTTTACTGAAGTGCATGTATTTCAGTAAATGTAACTAGTTACTACCCACATCTGAATAGGCTTCTGAATAAAGACAGTCATTAGCATAACATGAAAGAAACTTTAGTCAGTGGCTTAATTGCATTTTATTTTATTTATTTATTTTTTTTGGTGAAACAATATGCTTTGCCCCACCACTTTTTGAGGTGTGGCGCCACCCCTGCTTTATATCAGCATGAACTCTATGAGAATGTAATCCCTTATATTCCCTTAAATTAAATTTTATATCAGTATTTCTCCAGTTAAACAGAGTTATTCTGTCAATTATCCATTCTGGATCAATACATACATGTGTCTAATATTCACTTACACATTTTTAAAGAAATCTCATTAACGAACACCTCGAGATACAATTATACGTCAATATTCACTGTCATTCACACATTTGTAAACCCATAATGTGATTTAAGTCTCTTTAAAAGTGTTTTTATAAATTATGTACATTTTTCAGCTCTTTCTAGTAGAGTTATGTGATCTGCACTGTTCTGTTGCTGCAATTTCCTTCAAGATTAATAAACTTTCTGTTTCTGTCTGTTTTATAAAATGCTGGGAGTGATATGATATAGAAGCTAATATTACTCATATTAATCATTTTAAACACTGACTGAAAGATTGACCTGGATATAAACTCCCTTTATTAAATCAGGCTCTTGTGGGAGTTTATTAAGATCAAAGCAGTTGATTTAAAGTGAAATATTATTCTTAGTGTAGTATTTATTCCAGTTAATATTTCAGCTCAGTTCAGTCGTTCTGTAAGCAGTTAAACTATGTGGTTTAGAACCTGCTGGAGCAGCTTTAAACATTTAGAACTGAGAAACTATTTGGAGCACAGCTTTGAGATTCTGTATGAATTAAATGGAGGATCTGATTGATTTTTCCATGTATATCTATGTGTGACCTGCCAGGCTCTCTGTGAGCTGGAGTGAAACAACTCATTCACATCATAATCTAATGGTTTTATTTTCCATCAGCTGTGTTACTGAAACACTTCTGGCTCTTTATCTGAACCAGCAGAGAGGCTGAGTGAAGGAGAGTCAAACACTGTGGAACAGCAGGAATAATAATAATCATGTGAAGAGCTCATAAATGGGTCAAATTTAGTTCTCACAGTTCCCTTGTAAACCCAGAACCCAGCGTAGAGCAGCTGAGTGAATGTGGTGTGGACTGTGTGTAGGAGGGTCATTGTGTCAGAGACGCTGTAGAAGGACAGAGTTCCTGCACTGTGATCCACATACACTCCTATTCTGGAGGATGATGGACTTGAGATCTCAGTCTGAATGTCGTTGTGCAGGAAAGAGAGAGAGGGAGAACACTGCAGACGCCAGGACTGACTGTTGAATCCAAACAAACACTCATCACCCTCTCCTTTCCTGCTGATCCCTTTATATGAGACTGATACATCCACAGTTCCCCAACGGCTCCACTCAACCTCCCAGTAACAGCGTCCACTCACACTCTCCTTACACAACACCTGTAACAAGCAGTCAAATCTCTCTGGATGGTCAGAGTATGACTGGAATGTGAAATTGTAATAATATACTTACGCATTTTTATATTAACTATTTTCAGGCTGTGTAATGTCGATCGTCATGCTACAAATGTTTTTTTTTTTTTCTAAAATACAAATAATATTTATTGGTTATTAGGCATGAGGGGAAAATCTATTCTTAGATGCATCACGATTCGTACGTAAACGATTCTAAATCAATTCACAAATGTCAAAAATCAATTTTCTAAATTTTAGTTTATAACATAATGTTGACGGAACACAAAAGGGGGAACTTGCAAGTGGGTAAGTGCAGCCCCCGGACAGTCTGTGACGGCACATAACAAAAACACAACTGGATGAGCGAGAAATTCGACTGGCAGCCTCTGCATTAAAGCCAGGTTATATCAGGAGTCACAACCCAAATATTAAGAAGAGCCATTTTGTCCTTTCAACAAAAATCAAACCACCTTGGGAGCCGCAACATTTAATGTCCAGTATGTCTCAGTATGTGCTGATGTCCTGGTATAGGGCTAAACAATATAAACGAAAATGCAGACTTACTTTGCTCTGCTTTAAGCTTTAGCTAACATTATAGCCGCTTTCTTTTCCGCTAGGACACTTTTCCTCAAAAGTCGAATAGCGTCTTGTAAAATGTCTCTCAACGTTCGACTGTTTTACGAGGCTGAAGTCGCTTCTTATTCGCCAGCTTCTTGTTCGATTTTCCCTCTCCACCTTAAATGGTGCCACATTTACATTCGGCACCTTACATTTAATTCGAAAATTCAAAAGAGAAGCTGACTTCAGCTTCACCACTTTTTAGTGTTTGACAGTTTAGTGTTTGAGCAGATTTAACATACCAGGAAACCAACTGCAGTGCTTATAAATGCAAATAAGTCCATTCATCTCCAAATGTTCATCTTAAATCTCTCTCTTTGCCTTTTCATTAGCTACTAGCCAGGTGACACTGCTTGCTATGTGCTACTGCACGCCAGTTCTCAGTCTTTGAGAACCAGGGCTTTCGTGCTATGTTGCACACATCCCATCTCGAAGATATTTTACTGACACAGCGATCTCCCAACTCTCTACAACGAGACCAAAACCGAAGTTATAAAATCACTGAAGAAAACGGGCAGGACAGCTATAACGTGCTGCGTGGACATCCATTGCCACAGGGTCTTATGTCACCATAACTGTGCATTTTATCACAGATGAGTGGCAGCAGCGTCTCGTGTGCTCCAAAGAAGAGCAGTGAATGAGAGCCTTCCAGTTCACTTGCCACATCACTTCCATTTGATTTATTAATAAAAGATATTGGAAGTAAATTCATTATGGATCATTACAAATACTTTGCTGTAAAAGTACCGAGTTCTCACACAGTGAGAAAAAAGAAATCCTGCATAGAAAAAAAAGATACATCAAGATGCATCGATAATCGTTTTATAATCACATCGCAGCCTCTGAATCATAATCGAATTGTGAGGTGTCTAGAGATTCCCACCCCTATAGGTTATAATATATTATAGAGTCTTTCATATATTTCATATATACATATTTATGGTGTTTCACATCAATATTTTAGAGCTGTCAAATGATTAAAACAATTCAATATGATTAATTGCATTCTTTTGTGTAGTTAATGGTGATTAATTGTATTTGTCCTATTATGCCTCCCGCTGACCCTGCTTTCAAGGGTTTAATCTCCCAGGATTCCCTGGGAGATCATATGACTATCACACCATCACCATCAGCCAATTGCCGTTCATCGTCACCTGAGCACTGATATGCCTCACCTGTTCCTTGTAATCATTGTTTGGTATAGTTAGTATATAAGGCGGGCTTTAGTGTAGCCTGTTGTGAGGTATGAGCTTTTCTTATTGTGGTTATTGTTTACCTGTGTATCGGATCCTGTTTTGTATCTTTGACTTTGCCTTTTAAGTCTTGTTTGCTTTTTTTGTTATTGTTACATTTGTCCCTTTTTGTTTTTGGGTCATTCTGGATTTGACCTTTGCTTGTTTCATGACAAGTATTGACCACGTCCAACACAGTAAAGTCTCCATTCCTGATTTCACCAGCGAGCGTCTGGCCAGTTCTGTCAGTACATATGACTTGTTTTGAGGGGAACGGCAGTTTTCCACTTTACTACTGCTTTTGTCATTTTCTCTCCTGTGAGCTGTGTCCAGTGTGATCTGCTTATTTGGCCCTCCGGTGATAAAGTCACTGATATGACTAACATTGCAGCATCAGTGGTGTGTTTTGTTTTGAAAATGAATCTTCAGACTCAACATACTGCAGTTACAACCTAATTCACAGCATGACAGAATCTGGAGTCTCATCACCAGAATAAAACATACAGCACACAATCAGCTGGGCTTCAGGGTGGAACTACAGACAGTTTTGAAGTGACAAACTACGAAATGTGGTAATGATGTTAAAAATTTAGTGGCTGTGACATTTATCATGGATAGCAATGCTGGACTGCACTGTGTGGTCAGTATGTAAAGGATCAGTGAGTGCACTAAACACAGCTGACCAGTAGAAAACACTCAGTAGAGACCAATAAGAGGAACAAAGGCATATTATATAATTTCTATGGAGCTTCACTTCTACTCTTTCTGTACAAGTAAAGATTTCCATCCTTATGTTCCGCAGCAGGACAGCTCCTCTTACCATGTGGAGGGATTTTACTGAACTCCTCTCTGCAGAACTCCTCTAGTTGCTCTTTCAGCTCAGAGAGAGATCTCCTCACTCCATCAAATGAGAGGTGTTGATGGACAGTGATGCTGGGTGAGTCCTCAGATCCAGAAGAGACACAGAGAGACTGGAAACTCTACAGAGAGAACAAACACAGTGGAGAAAGATAAAGGAGTACAAGAGAAATGAAGGAGCTCCAATCAGACTAAAGACAGACTTGTGATCACAGACAGGTAGATTTACTGCTGCCTTAATGAACTTTTGCTGAGAGGAGTTTTAGAAGCTGGATGAGGAGCAGGTTCCTCTGTAGATGAGTGATTGTTACCTGGAGGAAATGGATGTGATCCTCTGTGTGTGAAAGCTGCTCCAGCTCAGTGTGTCTCCTCTTTAGATCAGCGATCTCCTGCTCCAGTTTCTCCAGGAGTTCTTCAGCTCCACTCAGTTCAGCCTCCTCCTGAGCTCTGATCAGCTCTGTTACCTCAGAGCGCTTTTTCTCAATGGAGTGGATCAGTTCAGTAAAGATCCTCTCACTGTCCTCCACTGCTGACTGAGCACAGCGCTGTTAGGACAAGAACACACCAGATGGAGAAATTTACACAAATTGTCCACAAATCACATCAAGTAATGCTAAATCTTCTTGTTTGTGTGGTTTCTGACACTGTATGACACACTGAGTATGTGGCTCACTACGAGTGTAGCTAAACACACTCTTCTGCTTGCCTGAATTCATTCATGGATTGGTGGACTTTGAGAGAAAACCTTTTGGCAAGTTTGCCCAGATTAAAGATCATTGTGCATCTTTTCTGCCGTATAGGCGTGTTATTCCTGATGCCCAGAAAGTGTTCCCTACTCTGATATGTTGCTTTGGATATTTATTTGCAGACCATAATGATTGTTTGCTGCTAGATAACTGTGGATTTGTAATGTGATGCTGTATAACAAGGTTTTGTGAGATCTAATGTCGTTATCATATCATTCATATTCGTGTCTCCACTTCCACTAACTCCTGCACTACGTTACGTTAATTTCTGAATTTGTGATTTCATTGATGGAGTGTGTTTGTGTTTGGATCAGGTTTGTGTGCAGTTTAATTGACAAGCCGGCTGCTGCCCCTACGGTTTATTATGCCCCACCAGGCTTTCTGTGCTAGAGACACCACCAGAAAGTAATAATCTGGTAACTGCAGAAAATTAGATTTTGGCAATAGTCCATTCCAACATGTTCATAAATACTTCAGTAATTTGATAATGAGAAACATCCACATCTACACAAGGCAATAATCAGATTTCTTACTAAATACACAATGTGCACCTCTTCCATCACTTAGCAACTCACCAATAAAACCACCAAAATGCAGCATGTGATGCAAAATTCAAACTTCTTGATGCAGTTTTGTTTTTATCATGGAGTCTCTTTACTTTTTTATTTGCCAGTTTTTGTGGCTCCAAATTGTACATAATACAGTAATTTGTGGCCTGTAGCATTAAAATAAGTGTTTAATGTTCACTGTTTCCCAGGCAACTGTCATAATCGATAATGATCATATTACTGGTGGGCGTGTAAACACACTCACTGTTATCTAGAAAAATGGATGAACAAAATTATCTTCAAGATTGCTGCTGTTGCTGTTTTAGACTCTGCATACTTTTGGTCATTTTTGTAGATATTAGTGTCAGAAATCTCACAGGCATTTCTGTTTGAAATTAAATAAAAACTTGGTGTGGTTTGACTGTGTGATGATTCAGACAGGCAGTTTACACGATGCTAATTGGTGGGTAGAAGCTTTCATTACTTGTGAGCTACATTGGCCTCTGAGCTCCAGTGCGAAGAGAAGTTTCAGACACCAAACATGTCTTGGCTGAAATCACACTCCACATCTCCAGGTCCAGCGTAACGGGGAGCAGCAGAAGCAGCTCGGAGTTCTGTCTTCTTCAGTTTCTCCACCACTTCAGCCAGCATGTTGTTTCTGCTTAAAACAGGCCTTGGAGTGAAAGTCTGTCTGCACTGGGGGCAGCTGTAGACCCCCCTCTGATCCTCCTGATCCCAGCAGCCATTAATACACACCATACAGAAACTGTGTCCACAAGGAAGAGACACTGGATCCTTCAGCAGATCCAGACAGACTGGACAGCTGAACTGGTCGTGATCTACTGAAATACTGGCCTCCGCCATTTTCCTGCACTTCTACACTGAGAGAGAGCAGCTCTCTGAGATCAGTTTTATTTACTCTGAACTGAATAGGAGGGACTTCCTGGTCCCTAGTGTCATAGAGAGGGGGCGGAGAAAGAGAGGGAGAAAAGGGAGGAAGAAAGAGAAAACAGAACTGTTTGTTGGAGTTAGAAAAAAGTCAGGAAGCATAGCCATTTAGTGTAATAGATAAAATAACCAGCTTGTAAGAGAGCTGCAGTCTCTGTGAGGATCTCTGCCGCATTACAGCAGAACTACAGCTGAGAAATAAAATCACCACCAACCCAGACCTTCTGCTGTGCTCTCCACTGACCTGAATCAGAGAGCTGGAGTTGTGAGCATCACACATTATTTCCAACTGTCATCACTTGTAAATAACTTTTAATGGAGGATTTACATGCGAATATGATCTGATATATTAATTTGGTCTGTTAAATGAAGAGTGACATTGAGGAAAGCAGTGAGGCAGGTGGAGATGGAGATGCTAGCGCTGGGTCAGAAAGGCCCTGCAGTCCAAATTATTAGACACACCTTCCTGGTTGGTACACCTAGCAAGTTTCCAGTTTGAGACTTCAGCTCATCCTTTGCTTTGTACACTTCGAGCTGTTCTTCCTCTGGTCCTTCATGAGCGCTAGGTTCTGCCAACAGGACCTGTGAAACACCTACAAAACAAAATGATGAAAATTCTTAGCTTAACTCTTACAATTCAGGTAGCTGAACATTTTTTTATTCCCATGCCACAATCCTTCTGAATAAGAACCTTTCCCACTTTCCTCTATGGTAGTGAGTGTTCATACGGACGTGAACTTGTGACAATGCATTTACGGCATTTGGCAGACGCTCTTATTCAGAGTCTTGCTCAAGGCACTCTTATTGGTATACTATAAGGTGCCCAGACAGAGGATCGAACCCCGTTCTACAGCAAGTAGGCCTGAGGTGTTACCCACTATACAGTAACATTTACAATACACTGTTCATATATATGCCTCAGTACTTGATTGTAGCTGCACTTGTCTCCCATTGCACATCCCGTTTACTTGCAGATTATTTGTGTAATGTCTATTATATGTTTTATCCGTAGTGCATCTTTTGTAGACGTGGGCAATATGGCAAAAGTATGACATTACAATAATTTAGGAATTTTCACAATACACAACTAGTCACAATATTTATTTTTTCAGACATCTGATCAGTTGGAACTGAGAAAAAAACCCAGTGGTGCTACTTTTTAAAAAAATACTATTAAAAACTGTGAATACAATTATTTTTATGCAATATTTGCCTTACTGTGTTGCACTAAATCAGTTAAACGGTTGCTGTCTTTATAATGAAACCTGCAGCTGGTCAGGTACTGACGAATCCACATGTTCAGAACAGCATATTGTATTATATTGTGACATAATTAATCACAACAACAATGTGTACTTTCATATTGCCCAGCCCTAATCTCTTCTATATTTATTTTATTGGATTCAATTTTACGTTAACACCTGCACCAAGACAAATTCCTTGTACACCTAGAATTTAGTGAGGAAAGATTCGAATTGTGACTATTATATAGCATATAATATAACTTATCTTTTAGGCTGTGTACCAGTGAGGCACACTTGTGTGTTTTAATTATTCATTAGGTGCTTTTAAGCTAATCTAAGCCTATTTTTAATCAAAGATGTAGGCAAAACGTACTAACAGCATTTTCTTAGCTAACTCTGTAATGTTAACTTTAGCTAATATGTTTATGTCTTATCTGGCTAGCTAACCCTTTCCTTACAGAGAGTTAGAGTGTATAACCAGTAAACTTTGGTATAACCAGTAGTGGACGAAGTACATAAATCATGTACTTGAGTTAAAGTAGAGATACCCAAGGTAAAATATTCCTCCAGTAAAAGTAGAAGTTCCTCCCTTTAGACCTCCACTTGAGTAAAAGTACAAAAGTATTTGCCTTCAAATGTACTTAAGTATTGAAAGTAAAAAGTACTAAAAGATTAATTATGACTCTAATGTCCTATTATCATTTCAGTAACAAGACTCTGCTTCATTAACTCATTTTGGTTGAAAATACTCCAGTGTTACTCTTGGTAAACCAGTCTTTTAATAGAATGTCATTAATTAGTGACGCTGACGTCTATTAAAATTATCATAAGCACAAAACACTGAAGGCAAACAGTTTCCATTAGGTAGAACTGAGTGGCTCTGAAATCACTTTTTGCAAACAAGCAAAGATTTATTTGCAAATTAGTTACAAGTTTAAGTTTAATAAAATCTTTAAACTCAGATTCACAAATGAGTTTTCCTTTACTAAACTGCAGACTGGTCTCTGTTCATAAACATAAACTAGCCAAAACAAATTTACTATAAAATGAAAGTGTTTGTATAAATTCAGAAAAAAGACACATCAGTCACAACTGCATATGTGTACATATTTCTATAATGTGGTCTATTTACGCAAAGTTAGGTTAGTTCATCATTTATGTTGGAATAGACACAAATTTTACACTGCTGCACTGACGTTCAACGGTATGATTGCACTGGGTTGGTATGACCAACAGGTCAAAACAAGCTCAGAACAAAGTGACCCCTGTGCCCTGAAAAAGTAAGATATTTGACTTTGAAATGTAGTGGAGTGAAAGTAAAAAGTCGCCTGAAATGGAAATACTTCAGTGAAGTACAGATACACAAAAACTACTTAAGTACAGAAACGAACTACATTTACTTCGTTACTGTCCACCACTGGATATAACTTACAAAATACCAATGATCCGCTCACATTACTGAACATAACGTGATTTAGGAGACTCCAGACTTGTAAATCATGAATGTAGTGAAATGTAAGCTAACATTAGCTTGTGGACGGTTGATTAGCAGCGCTGAGTCTGAGATAAATGTCCGTTGGTCGGCGCTCGCGCTGATTTTGAATTTGTGGCGGTTCTGTGTTCCTCCGCGGCTCTTATAATTTGATGTATAATTATTGTTTATACTTTGATCATTTGAGACCTTGAGTTGTAGTTACATTTTCAGTTGTCGTTCCTGGCTTTGACCGCCGGGTGGCAGCACCGCCGAGCTGCGCCCCTCCGTGCACTAAACCCCGGCGCTGCGCATGCGCGGCCTCTTTGCTCCTGCGCTACGAGGGCAGCCATGGTATGTAAAACTCAGGAGAACAATTTCATCCAAAAATCCGATTTAATCCTCTAAATGTCACAACTCTCTTTCCTGTCAACCCCTTAAATACGAATCTACAACACATCGGCTCTGATGTTGTCGCATTATTTGATTGATTTACTGTATAATTTGTTAATTAAACTCATTTTCGCCGGTACCAGAAGTGTTAGCTCGACACACAACTTTCCGTCAACTGATGTGCAGTAAAACCAGGAGAACCAGGTGTTTTATTACGGTTCTCATGTAAAGTGATCAGAGTCGAGTGTCCGCGGCCGTTTTTAGGTGTTTAATGCTGCAAAATCTGTGCTTTGATTCATTTACTGTCATGCTATGCTAACGTTGGCCTGTTAGCGGCTAATGTACATTCAGCGCCACGCCGAGTGAAGTGTAGCAGAATATCAGCATACGTTTCGTGTTTCTCCGTGTTTTTGTGTTTAAACGGGCCGTCGTTACGTTGGGCTCTAAACGGAGCCATCCAGAAAGAGGTGAAATTCGCTAAGCCGCTCTTGTTTGGTGTTTTTTCCAGGTGAACGTACCGAAAACCCGCAGGACTTACTGCAAAAAGTGCAAGAAGCACCAGCCTCACAAAGTCACCCAGTACAAGAAGGGCAAGGACTCCCTGTATGCCCAGGGTAAGTGTTCACTATGACTGAAAATAACTAAGTGTAGTGCCATGTGCTGGAAGATGGAGGAAGTGGAAGATTGTATTAACTTTTATTTGCATGTTTGTTTCAGGTAAGAGGCGATATGACAGAAAGCAGAGCGGTTACGGTGGACAAACAAAGCCTATTTTCAGGAAAAAGGTAGGAATGTGGCGAACATGGATGGTGGAGCACATGGTTTTGTGTGGACCAAGGATGCTCAGTCCTGGTCCTGGAGATTTCAGATCAGACACGCTTGGCTCTCATATTCAGATATTTCTGAAGGCCTATATTACCTGGATCAGTGTGTTAGATTAGAGTTGGTGCTAAACTCTGCTGAGTAGTAGATCTCCAGGATTAAGTTTGGGCACCCATGATGTTACTTTTGGAGGTGGGGCTGCTTTGTGAAATTGAGTGAATTTCTGCATAATAAAGTACAAAGATGTAAACAAAGTAATTCAGAGTGGTTTGGTGTGAAATGCTTCATTGTAGAGAAAGTTGCCAAGTAGGATTGTTCAGTGGTGGTGATAGGAATCGGACATCTGAAAGGTTTGTCTCTAAAAGCTACATCACAAAGACGTGACTCAAAATTGTTATAAACATGCTGTTTGATGTCTAGTATTGTTTTATGGTAGTTTTGTGTACTTTTATGTCCATTCATGGTGGAGAGGTACATGCAAGGTGTTATAAGGCAAAATAGTCCACGAAGAATTTTTTTCCAGAATTTCCACAATTTTACCATCAATACCATATAAGAACACGCATGTAGGTTCACTGGTGGTTTTGGATAGTAAATAAAATGTTTATTTACTGTAAACATTGTGATTCCTGGCTCCTGTCACCACCAGTGTAAAGAAATTAGTTGGTAACTTTCTCTACAGTGAACAGTTTTACTTCAAACCAGTCTGAATTACTTTGTCTCAATTGAATTATGCTACTTAAGTGTGAAAAATCTGTGTAATTCTCCTGCAAGAGACTGGTTCAGCAGAAGTAAAAAACAAATAAAAATGCATTTCTTTTTACCCAAATGTGGTCCATCAGCCAAAACGTGTTCAATGTCTTGAGTTTGCTTCTTTAGTTTTGCAATTTTATTAGAAGGCTGACAAGTAATGCAGGGCTGTCACCCCAATTTTTTTTCGTGATGTGTTTTTCTACTGTAATACCTTGCAGTTCAACTGCAACATAGAAGAAGCAAACATGTCTTTGTTGGTGAACAACATTTTGGGTAAAGGGGTAAATGGTTTACTTTGTGAACATTTTCTTTAAAATAGTTATTCATCCAAAACTTTTGGCGTCTGAAGTTTTTTAGTTTTGAAGTGGAGCTATGAGGCAAATGTGATGGGGAATCTCTTGCCCAAGAAGAATTAGGATGTCGCAGATTTCAGTTACTTCTTAGCTACGTTAGTGTCACAATTCCAGTGCGAAATGTCTGTTCTCCAGAGAGAACCCAAGATTCCTGTAAGGAAACAGTCTTTTATTTAGTTTTGTATGTTTCAAAGTGCTCTTTCAAGGCAGTCTGTGTTGGACACTGTATATATTTGAAAAATAATGTGTAAAAATAAATAATAATGATCCAAACTGCTAGGCAGCAGGGACACCAGCGTTTTGTGGTAGATAAAGTTGAAGGATTAATGCTAATCAATGCTCCTAAACCTGAAATTCAGCATAGATGACGCTGGCTCACGGTTTCGTTTATTTTTCCATTTCTCACTGTGGTGTTATTGTTAATGTAAAGAGCTTTTTTCCTCGCTGTAGGCTAAAACCACAAAGAAGATTGTGCTGAGGCTGGAGTGCGTGGAGCCAAACTGCCGCTCCAAGAGGATGCTGGCCATTAAGAGGTGCAAACACTTCGAGTTGGGAGGAGACAAGAAGAGAAAGGTAAGATTTTTCCATACGCTCGTCATAAACTGTCCAGCCGTCTGGAATTCTTAATTTTTGTTTGGTTTGCCAGGGAGTCATAGATTTAAGTGAGATTTTAGTAGACAGTGAAAACTGTCACAAGTCTGTCACAAGTGCTCCATCCTGTCAATAATGTTAATGCATTTCCAGTTCAAAGTAGTTGCAAAGGTCCCTTGGTTGCTTTTTTTTAGTTGTAGTATAATTTATTTGGAGGATTATTTAACATTAAACATTCCCCCCTGCAATGATGTGTAACACCAAATCAGTAATAAGTGTGGTTGTTCCCAAAACAAACACAGCTAGGTAAAAATTAGATACTCAGAATCTTGGTGCTTACAAGGAACATGGTGATGTGAAGTCCTCCAAACAGGACACATTCATGTGCTTATTTAACGTATTCTGCAATGTGTTAGAGCAGAAAACACTCTAAACCAAGCAGTGTTTGAAGACCCTGCGTTAATGTTAGAGGAGCGCAGTGTGGTAGTGAAGTGGGTTTGGTTTTGTGATCATTGGTTTGTCATCAAATTTGCACTAATTGAAGTCAGGAGGTTTGGTATCATTGGGGTTTACACCATAATGTAAATGTTGAGCAGGGAAGTGGTTGGATTTTATGAATCTTCATTTCAACTGATGGTCAAAGTTGGGGGTGATATAAATTTAGCCAATGTACTGTGAATGTGCATGTTTTCATGTAAAATTAGTCTTTGATTTTAACCTTCTAATATTTGGACTAGACTTAATCTGTGGCTGAATAAATTCCAAAGCGTTTTCCTTTTGGGTGCTGGAGTTTTTTTTTTTTTGGTTCAAACTTACTAGAATCTACAGATTGTTTTGTGATGCATCCCAACACCTGTCATTTAGGTAGGTGATTTTCACCTGATTCAGGTGTACTAGAAGTGGGGTTAGGTTAAGTTTTCAGAATGAAAGGTTCCTGAGGACTGGGGTAAACCCTGTTACCTGGTACATAGCACCATTTTTGCCTGTTGTTTTGCGTGCTTTTAGCTTATTTTTAAACAACCAGTAGGTTGTTTTTGAATGTCTCAGATTTCCCCATTCATATTATAAATCAGATGCCTAAAGTATTTTATGGACCATTGAAAAATCAGCAGTTTTTAATTTAGCCACAAGGTGGTGCTGATGGTCAGACATGTCGAGCATGTTAGTATGTAGAAGCCTGAATCTCCAGTCTGATGGACTTTGGGCTTCCGTTCATGAAAAAAGCTCTAAAGTGCTCAACGTTATCACGTTTGTTTCCGATGCCGGTGGGCTGCAAATAGAAGTACTAATGAGAGACGACGTTGCACACTTAAAAAGGAATTTAAAGACAGAATTGATCTCTAAGTAACTAGTTATGGGCTTTTAATTGTTTTACTTCCACTGTAAGAGAATCGTTTGTCAGTTTATATTTTTTTCAGAATTACTCCCGTTCCCTTTATCCCTTATCGCCATGAATTTTGGGGGATTTTTCACCAGCAAAGTCTTCTAAAGTTTGCATCCGTAGCGGACGCTCTAGAAGTGCACAAAGTTTTAATGACTCCCCTTACAGACTAATGGCACATGGACTTTCTCTGTAATGTGTAAGTCTGCAACCCCCATTCAGATGTGGCAGTCATTTCTTTACTGCACTCACACTTATAGGGCCACACACTGACCATGGTTTCCATGAAAGAGGTCAACAGAGTCACAGTTTGAAACGTTTAGTTTTCTGATACTGTGTTGAAGCCCAGCTAAAATTGAGTTTTGTCTAACATGCATGTGCAGTTAAGTTGCGACTACTGACTCCATTATGAACATAAAAAGTACGGTAAGGTTGCTGGCACGGTGACGATATTGGTCAAGCCTGTTGTTTGGTTCCCGGACATTTAACATTCCTGTACATAGAAAATTTACATTTCCTCCAGCGACACACACCTAAATATCTCTTTGTATATTTGTGTATGTAGGTCAAAGTTCTGTTCAGCTTGTTGCACAAACAATTCCCTCGTCGTTCCAGTGCAGGCATGCAGTTTTAATGTGATGCTTCAGAACGACTCAATATATAGTGCTCAGTGCTCAGTTCATGCTTGTGGACCTTGTAGGTGATTGCCGTTCAGAGCATTGGTGTGAGTGGAATATTGAAATAGCATTACTAGACTGACAGATTCATGGTTGGAGCGCTTTGGCCTGTGTTATGTTTTATGTAGGAGGTTTGATGTTGAGCTGCTTAGTCAGAATTGCTAAAAATGTGCTGATCAGCCTTAATGCTGCATGTGTTAACTAATGTTTCTCCCCTTTCTCTGTGTTACAGGGCCAGGTCATCCAGTTCTAATCTGGGCAGTGGATTTTTTTGTGGTGTTCCATCAGCCAATAAAAGTTGTATACGTAAACAGACTGACTGCTGCATTTATTTACAGCTGAATTGAACAGGTTTGTTTGTAGTAGCCAAACTATGTACTGAAGTTTTAACTAGGGCTGCACAATATCAGCATCATACCAGTATCAGTGCATATTTACTGATGCATCAGCATCAGATGTTTCAATTTTACAAATATTTTGATCCGATATTTGATGGTGCACCTATAGTACTTTGAAAGAGCAGAACATTGAGGCGATGCTGGGCTAAATTGGTTTCATTTTAGTCATTTAACTCTGTGTAATCCTATAAAAATAAGTTTTTAGGAGTAAAATATTTACATATTTACTGATGCATGAACAAGAAATATGGAATCTTTATTGGCCCACGGTTTCCATACTGATGCGTCTTTAAATTCAACTTTAGCACTGAAGATGAAAGATTTTTACAGTTTTAATAATTTGAATAAAAATAACAAATGGTTTGTCACTAGATAAGGTGATGAGTGGGGCTGCACAATATAGAAGAAATTTCATACTGATTATAGTGCAGTTATGAAAATGTGTTAAACTCTTGGTGACACTGATAATAGCCTGCATTTTTTTCCCTCTTTTGTTGGATTCCCTAAAAACGAGCAGAAACTAATCTGAAACTGATTGGTCTGCATGCTCAAAACATATTTAAACATGTAGAGATTGGTTATAGGCTCATTTGCATATAGTAGCATTTCATCATATCAATATTCAGAAGGCCAGTATGATGGCAGTTACTTGGTATTGTGCGGCTTTGGTGATAAGTAAGGGCTCGAACCAGTTTAAACCATTTAGTATCTTCATTGACTTTTGTAAATCAGCTTTAAGAGTCTTGTAACTTGCCAGGTTTGCAGAAATGAAAGCTTTGCAAACGGCAAAGCCACATAACTGGATAAGACAGGTGCAGTAGCTCTGCTTAGTGTTGTCCTGCTTGTACACATGCTGTGAAATGCTGCTTCAAATTACAGTTCAGCACCATTTTACTCACGAAAGGCACCCTGCACTGCAGAATAGAGTCTTGTAGAAAAGCTTGTCAGCAGACTCACTTAACTGCTCTTCCACAGAAGGTGTAAATGCACTTTGGGTTCATGCATTAGTGAATAAACATCTGAGCAAGAAAACTAACGGTGAGAAAACGAATGTTCGTTATAAGATGGCTGAAAAACTGGCCCTAGATCTGTGCATCATCTGTTGCTTGCAGGCTGAGTGCTGTTAGACTTCACTACAAGATTCATACAGAATGTGGTCAGAATTATTTTAAAAATTGAACTTTTGAAAGTGAAAAGATAATTACTTTGTGCTTGAGGATGAGTCATAATTAGGGTGAATATTTGGCTATTTATTATTGGTGTAATGCTTACAGCTGTTCTGTTAAGGTTAGGGCAGGTAAGTGCGTTTACATGCAAAAAAATAAGCAAAGCCCAAATGACTGATGGTTGTTACTGGTAGTTTTGGCTGGTCAGAGTCCAGTTTTAAACGCTACAGAGAATATTTGGTCTCATATTGGACACAAACTAGGTTGGCAGTGTTTTTCAACTTTAAAGCCATCATTGCTCAGTGGAACAAAATTGACTTCTTTCTGTAAAAGATTCTCTTCAAGTTTAAAGAAATCGAGGAAAAGCTAAACCATGCTAACTGCATCTATTTAATTCTTGCTAGTTTACTGTCTAATTATTTGTTGTTTAGACCATCCAAAAGCTTAATGTGCCATTTTTGTTGCATACCAAGTTATAGCTTGTTTTATTTTCCTGACTCAGCAAAACTGCTTCTTCCAATTTTAACAAAAAAGAAAAATCTGATGTATTGCAGCTTTAATTTTAGTGATTTTTAAGTTACATTCATGTAGTATTTTAAATCATGGAGCCCAACCTTAATTGCACTTGAAGTGACAAATATGTCTCTTTTCATATGGTCTCCTTGAGAGCCTCCAGGCTGAAGAGGAGGATTTCCCCTCGCTGATCTTTGATCAGACACTAGAGGGCGCTTCTGAGAGTCTAAAATGAGGGGACTTGTGAAGCGGTCTTGTGCTAGTTGATGGTGCTAAAATATAAGCAGTGGCCCAGCCACGATAAAACTTCGATTTTTCGCGACTTTTTTTCTTTTTCCGTTTATCATCATTAATGATGTAGACTTTAAATATTACTGAAGAGATCATACATAAATATGCTTTGAAAATCAATTTTTGTCACTCATTTTTAACAAAACAGAAAATCTAAATCGGAATCAAGCTGTATTGGCCAGGTATGCTTACACATACGAGGAGTTTGGCTTTGGTTACAGGAGCTCACAGTGCACAGTATCCAACAAACATT
The DNA here is from genome assembly GCF_904425465.1 of Colossoma macropomum. Lineage (NCBI taxonomy): Eukaryota > Metazoa > Chordata > Actinopteri > Characiformes > Serrasalmidae > Colossoma > Colossoma macropomum. Next base: position 7,188,192 of record NW_023494794.1, read on the forward strand.
TTACTGTGTGCACAGTAGATGTTCATTCAGCATATAATACATACAATTTAATCACTTTGACTAAATCAGAACAAATTCTATGTCAGTTTTCTTTGTCAGAGAAGATTTAGTCGTTGAACATAAACGGATTAGCAATAAAGCACTTTTGGTCCATCGATTGAGGTTTAATGGGGTCATTTCTGACTATTTGGGGGCTCACAACCCACCCGCCCCAATCATATTCTTTTATTTGAAAGAACAGAACAAGAATTATTACTATTATTATCCTAATAATACAAGAAAACAGTATTTAAAGTTATCCTGTATCTAAAGTTATCTCAGGATAAATTTTTAAATAAAATAAAGAATATATTCACAGGCTGCCTAAACAACAGCTTATATGACTTATACAGCTGTATGCAAAATTTGGGCGCCCCTGGTCAAATTCCATGTAATTGTTGATTTTATAGGTGAAAATATGTTAACACACCCAAGACACTTCTGCACATTTTAACACACAGTAAAAGCTTATTTGCTGAACATAAACCTAAAATGTGGCCTGTGCAAAAGTTTTTATGTTTTACTTTCGTCCCGATACGTTAAACTCGGCAAATAAACAGAAATTGTGCACTAAAATTGGCAGAAAAGTGGCATGTTTGAGTTCCATCAAGAGAACCTACTTAGAAAATTAACAAAACATCAATTGACTAAGGTGTTCAAGGGTTTGTATATGACTGTAGCTACAAACTGAAAAATGCTGTGTGGATTTGGTCCCTGACTTCACTGAGTTCACTGTGCAGCTTTTCTATGAGTTTCTCTTTTTGTATCCAGACAGTTTCTGTGTGAGATTCTTTTTTTGCTGACCCTCTAAGCAGCACTCGGGCAGCTGCTGGCTCTTTCCCAAGTGGCACGATCATGCATTGAGGTCATTTAGCTGAGTGTCCCGTGCAGTGCAGTATTAAAGCTGAGCATTTGGAGTAAAAGCCCAGAGGAGCATCAGCGCCCCCTCAGGGTGGGCCGCGGTGCTGTAGCGTCTCTGGACATGTTGATTAAGGATCGAGTGTGACATGTTGCCCCATTTAAAGAGAAGTGTGTGTGTGTGTATGTGTGTGTGTGAGTGACCCCGCAGGCTAGGTCAGAGGTCATCTCACTACAGCTGGACTCGGAGATGGATGGTTATAAGAGCAGATTCTTAGAGGGGCTGGTGGTCCGCACTGCTGTGTTATTTCAGACTCTGTAGGTCTGTTGATTTTGTGGTTAGGACGAAAGGTAAAATTCATTAATCATCTATTTTCTGGTATTTTCACGTATAGAATAATGCATGAAAAGTGTATACAGTAATTCGAATATGCACGTCCCAGGCAACTTCATAGGTTTCAGATTATTTTTAGGACGAAAAAACACAGATGTGTCCGGAATGATGAACAGTTCTAATAAATCAAATTCTAATAAAATTAATTTCAAGAATGATGTTCAAATAGTATTAACATCCATAATAAAGTTTTGAAAAAAATAAATAGAGTTAAGTTTTATTAAAATTACTATTCCGAATGAAGCTATAATTAAATTAACCTCCAGAATCACGTTCTAATAAAATTAATAACCGTATTACAGAAACTTTCTTTTAAGATCTGACAGGTCAACATAAGATTTTTCACAAATTTATATTACAGACGCAAATCTGATCTTAATTTAAGAATCTTATCTTACAGCATCTTATCTCCAGTTAGGAAACCTTAACCTACTCAATCGAAGTCGACAATCAACCGTCATGTCTGTTACCTAGCAACTGACGATATGTGCATAGCTGAAACATAAACAAGTCATCTGAGTAATCATGTTAGTTAGCCAAACAGCTACTGTTACTGATGTAAAAAAACTGTGTGATAAACTAAGTTGTGAATACTGTGAGAGCGCCCCCTGCTGTTTATCAGTGTCACTGCTCCCCAGTTTCAGTCTCCATTTCCCAAATGTTTTAGCCGAGCGCGCTAATGTTATTCCTCCTAATAAACAGACACACATTCAGCTCCAATATTTCATCATCAACATTAACACACAAAGGTAATCAGAGGGATGGTGGAGATCGAGTCTGCAGCGTCTGAGATTTGTAAAACGGTGTTGGATTAAAAACCCTCAAAAGTCAAAGGACCGTTTTCAGTGTAGATAAATGTGTCTTTATGCCAGTTATTGTGAAATATCCTGCCTGTCACTGCATAAAAGGATAGAAACAGACAGTTAAAACAGAAGTTAAGACGCCTCTGCAGTTTATCTTAAAGTTAGTTCAGTATTTAGATGGTTTAGTCTAGTTAGGATGTTTGTGTGATACTGTTTTCTTATCTGGAGTTAATGATAAGATTATGAACTTAAACATGAACGTAACAGCTTCTGTCCTGGATTCAGTCCTAACTGAAGTTGTCATGGTGATAAAACAGATAAGATTTCAGACTTAAGAAGTTTCTGGAATACAGCCTCAGACTCATATTTCCAAAGTGATCAAACCTTGAGGCGTTCTAATTTTAATTAAATTAATAATATGTTACTAATTTTGTTTAAATCTTCAAAATATTGAATAACAGATGTAAAATAGATGTTGATGTCTAGTTCATGATTTTAAAATCTGCATTATTTTTTAAGAAAATAGTTTTTGAATTGGGGGTGACAGAGCAGGGGTGATTCTGAGACAGTCGAGTTGTATCTCTGTCCATTCACTTCTTCGTCTTCTTGGGATTTCTCTTCTCTTCCTGCTGCTGGAAGGAGGCTGATCTGATGAGGGAGTGAGTCATTAGAGCGTGCCGTCGCCTCATGACTCAGGGTGAATGTTGGTGGTGCTGAGGAAAGGATGACTGACAGATTGATGTCAGAGAGGAAGTGTGTGGAAGCTGACTGAACCTGGCTCTGTGTGTTTTTAAGGTTAATGTATTTTTGCTATGTGAATGTTCTGATGGCGTTAAACTGTATTTGACTGCTTTTAATAATGAGTCAGAAAGTATTTCACCATTTTATTCATTTTTAATAAATTACACTGAAGAAAAAAACAAGTGATGAGTGTCAAAAGAACTCAAAACCTTCGGAGAAATACAAAAGAACACAGCCATTGATGTAATTTAGGTTTCCCTACACATTTTGTTAGGTGGCAAAACAAAACCCTGTGCATTAAACCTGATTTACTGGTGCATACAGTGCTGTGCAAAAGTCAGAGACCACCCTTTATTTCTTTAATTTCCATGCAAAATGGCCATCAGGTTTTTTGTTTTGTTTTTTTTCCCATCCACTCTTCACCTTTATTCCAGCTTCCATTCTTTTCAGGAGACTCACTTTCAGTTCCTCAAAGAATCTGCAGACACACCTCCAAAGTTCAGTCTTGGAAGTTGGTTGATCATTTTCTGAAGTAATCAAACCCATTCAGTGGTGTTGAGGTCTGGACTCTGGGGTGGTCAGTCCATCGTTCAGCTTCTTTGTTTGAGGTGTCCGTCTCCTTTTCTCAGTCAGGTTCTTCTTGAACAGCTACACATCCTTTCAGACCCACAGCGCTGATTCGTCTTCTCACAGTGGAAGGATGGACAGAAACACCTGTGGATGTTTTCAGATCTGAAGCAGTTTGATTTTCCCCTCTCTCTCAAAGATGAAAGCTTTAAGTGCTGTTTATCTGATGGGGGCAGTTTTAGTGGTCTAACGCCAGAGTCAGAACCCAAATGTTAAGAAGAGCCATTTTGTATTTTCAACAAAAATGAGTCCACTTTGGGAGCCACAACATTTTATGTCCATTTCATGGAAGTTAGTTTTACCATCTTGGCCAAAAAATATATCTTTCTTAATATGTGCTAATGTCCTAGTATAGACTAAAAAATATAAACGAAAAACACAGACTTACTTTGCTCTGCTTTAAGCTTTAGCTCAGCTATAGCTGCTTTTCTCGCATCTCCAGCAGGAACCTTTTTACAAAAGTAGAACAGTTTGTTGCAAAATGTCTCTCAATGTTCAACTTTTTGCGAGGCTGAAGTCGCTTCTCATTCACCAGGTTCTTGTTCGAATTTTCCCGTTCCACCTTAAATAGTGCCTGAGGCGACAGAATGTAACTGCTGCACCATTTAAGGTGGAACGGGACAATCAAACAAGAAGCTGGCGAATGAGAAACTGACTTCAGCTTGAGTTTCTCGTTGCAGATTAAACGTATCAGGAAACCAGCTGGAGTGATTATAAATGCAAATGAGTTCATTTGTCTCCAAATTATTAATGTTCGTCTTTAATCTTTCTCTTTGTCTTTTCTTTAGCTACTAGCTAGACAAGATTGTTGTCTGTGTTGCTATGGTGACCAGCAGTCTGTGCTGATCTTCAGGGTTAAAGGGTGAATCAGCAGTTCTACATTAACTCCAGAGTTTAAGGCCATTTATTGTTAAACTGTGTTGAACGATCAGCAGAGCTTTATTTTACTGTAAAGGAGGATTATTTTATTTTTACCTACAAATCTAATTCTGCTGTGGAGCCACAACAGGACGGTAAAAGAGCTGCCGACCCCTGGTCCAACAGGTCGTCCAGGTGGTTGTTAGGAGAGCCAATTCCTCCATAGTGTTTAATAATTTTTATTAATCAGTTCCAGTTTTGGAAACTTGTGTTTTTTCACTTATTTTCCTTTGATGATCTTCTCCCTCATGCACATGAATTATCTTATATCTGTCTCTGACTTTTGCACAATACAGTATCTCCATGGTAACATCGCTCTCTGCTAACTCGTCCATCAGCCTATGGGTTCTGTAAAGTGATTAATGTGCACCAGCTCTCTTGTCATATTTCATTCAAGTTATATGACAGCAATTGATTTGTTTCATGAGCAGATTTGTTTTATCTTATTAAGTAGAACTTAAGCCCAGGACACACAGACTTAGCATTATCCTAAAAGGGTTCTTACGCAGGTCTAGAAAGAATGGAAGTTGAAGGGACACTCCAGACGAAGTAAAAAAACACAACTAACGTTATATTTGTTGTAAATAGGGCTGGGAAATATGACAAGATATATTGTTATCGTGATAAACTATGCCACAATACTGTACTGTGTGTTTTTCTGAAAAGATTATGCATATCATCAGTACTTGTAGAACGCTGACCAACTGCATGTTTCATTATACATGTTTCATTGTAATAGTATGTTTTTAATGTAGCACTACTGGTTCTTTTTCTCTGTTCTGACTAATCAGATGTCTGTAAAAATAAATACTGTTACATATCAAGTATCGCAATATTATATTTTTCTGCCATATCGCCCACCTCTTTGTAAACATTTTTGCTCGCCTCTTACAGTAGTAATGCAGCAGTCACCACGTTAGATTTGGTGGTTTGAATTCTATGAAAAGACATCCTTTATGTCAAGGTAGTAAAACTTGAACTACAAGCTATAGTTAGTGGTGAACTGTTTGAATGCTTTTTGCTAGCTGGCTCACTAGTTAGTCCAATTTGTCTAATACAAAAGGAAGCCAGAAAGCTACTACACTACTGCTAGGAGGCCTAATAACTTCACATAACTTTGCTAACTGTCAAATCATTATCACAACAGAGAGCATGGATTAGACAGAGTGACAGAACACGACGACAAGCTAAAAGATAAAGTTAGCAGTTACCTCTCTCTGATTTCTGTTTGTACTCAATAACATTTATTATCTTCTTTACAACCTGCTTTGGTGGATATCTCAGTAATTCACCTTAAAAATCCATCTAATAGTCCTCTGATTTGAAATGCTGGCTGTACGTCTGTACATAAAGATTATATGACCTCCATTGCTATGGCTGCTGACCACTTTTTGCAAGGTTCAACCTCTTTTTTTGGGTGGAAAGGTGGAAAACATCACCTTTTTGTGTTTGAAAAAGGTTTTGAACATTAGAACATTTTAAATCTCCTTTGGATAAAAAAAACAAAGTTTTTATATATTCTGTAAGTCTCCCTCATGCAGATTTTTTTGCTTTACACAGCCATAATACAGTAAATATATATATATTTTTATTAATAGCAAGGATATAATAAGTCTGGAAAGTATAAACAATCTGAAAATAAGTCTAGAAAATATATGGACCTTGAAGAAACACAAAAACTAGCAACTGACTGAATGTTAAAAAAATTAACCAATAAGCAAAACCTTAAATAGTGGAGAATACTCCAGAGAATTCTGAATAGTTAGGACTAGGTAAAGCACTCAAATCCAGTGTTTGGGTTTATTTGTGTTTTGTGGGAGGATGTTGAGTCAGTGTGTCCTGGGCTTCACATACTCACTTTCACACGCTTACTGACCTTTTGGTGCGTCCATATCAGTCTTTACCTCATTGCGTATAAAGTGTAGGCTGGAATGGTTCATATTTTATCATCAGAGAATGTTTTGACTGACGGCGGAATCCTGGGAGTCATCAATAGGACATCATGGAAGGATATGGTTATCATAAAGGGAGCTACAGAATCCTACATGGGAGCCAAACAGAATGTTCAGTTCAGTCTGCTTGCACTCCTAGTGCAGTGGTTTAATCCTTGAGATGTTCGAGCCCCTTTCACATTTCACAGTCTGTGCGTTCCCTGCACTCTTAGCATTCTTCCTGCTTCAGCTTTCAAAAGAGTCATATTCTACATTTATTTGTAGTCATTTTTTCCCTGATGCCCACTTCTAATATTTATGTTTTATGTACCAACAATTCTTTCTAATTCATTTTTATATGGTCATTTTCCAACCTGTCTTTATACCCTAGAATTAAACAGTATTTTTGTTACTGTGCCTTTAAGACTGCCATATGCAAATGACCTCTGTATTCACTGGCTGCTTTAAAAAAGCAGTCCAAGCTGAGACCTGTAAGAAAGTTTGGACTGAAATCCTCAGGAGCATCAGAAACAAAAATAAACTTCAGACGCTCCTTTTGGATGTCTGGATGCTTTGGAAGATTATACAAAAGGTGGTCATATGCAAATGAGTGCGTTTACATGCACTCAATAATCAGATCAGATAATCGGTGCATGTTCCAGTTTCTTAGATCGAAGTTACGTCTAGAAATCTGATTAAGAAATCCGATAAAGAGAGCTGGATTTTAGCCCAGTAATCAGATTTCTCAGTGAACTCTTACTCTGATTTCTTTCGGATTTCTCATGTGCGAAAACAGACTTGATTGCTGCGAAACACAGCAAAACACTTTTGGAGCAACACTGAAACCAAATACATGTCTGATGAAATGAAGGATTTAAATATTCTTCATCTTCTAGATGATGTATGCTCATATTTTCAGGTATAGTGGCGCGAGATTAAAAAAAAATTGCCTAAAGTTTGAGTTTTACATCATGCTTATGTCACGTCCTCTGTCAGTTTTTTGGCCGGTTGTAAACCAGAAATCTGATTACTGACTGACTCATGTAGACCCAGAGTTTCCCCATTATCTGATTACTCAAGTGCATGTAAACATGTTGATCAGATTACTGACAAAATCTGATTTTCTGCAGTTATCGGATTATTAAGTGCATGTAAAAGCACTCAATTTTTCATGGTTGTGGCATCACAACAATGCTGAACTAACAATGGGTCACAGCTTAGCTTCTGCATTTGGACTGTATCTACTGAGGAGTGAACAGTGTGTTTTGAAACCTTTTCAGGTCATCGAAGGATTCTTTTCCATGAGATGGCCCCTTTAAATGGTCAGACACCTATGTTCCACTGATAGGCCCACTGACCATCCTGGGGTCCCCTAAGTATCCTGCCCTCAGAACATCAGGAGCTCTAAGCCACAATGGCCTGTCAAATCGTGAAGTGTGAAAGGGGCTTGTTTATGTTATCCTGTCCTCGGGGCAGCAGCCCTCACTCACAGGACAGCGTGGATGTCCTCGTGGCGAAGCACTTTATATGTGAGCCAGTAGAAGACGTTGAAGATGAGGAAGCTGAGGGGGAAGACGGCACGGGAGATGGTGTCAATGCGTTTGGCACGGTCGATGAAACGGCGGCGGATCTCGAAGAGGGCGTGGCCGGGAGGCAGACCAGCAAATATGGCAGCCGTCTCAGAGAGCGGTCCATCTCCGGAAAGGAAAGTGTCCAGACCGTATCCGGGGAAGAAGAAATCCTGATTCTGCTGACCCAGCTGCTCCTCCTGGAAGGACAATCAGACAAGATCTCAGTACTACAGCGGACGTCTGAGGTTGTGCACCGTGTGGTTGGTGTCAGGCCCACCCATATTAAAAACTCAGGGTCTATGCCATGACTATCATGTCCTGTGGTAAACAACAAGTTCAAAACATGATAAATTTTGTCCTACATACATTTTTCCTCTGAATGTCACTGGATCCTCTGAATTATGAAGTTGTTCAGGAGCTGAAATATTAATTTTGGTAACATGCGAGCTAACGCTGCTGTGCACTGAGTTGACATCATAAGACTAACCTCACCAAAATAGTCCAAACAAACCAGCAAGTGTTGTCCAGTGTGGGTGTTAAGTGGCATTGGCAGTAGTAGAGAACATCAGGGTGAAATTATGTTTTATATAATAGTCCTGAAGTTGAATAGTAGACCTACATACATGCAGCGTTATTTCAGTGTGCTCTGTATGTCCAGTGACATACAGAGGAAGAATGAACGTAGGACAAAATGTATCAGGCTTGGAACCTTTTTGTTTACCGCAGGGCACCAAAGAGATGATTTTCCAAAACCTCAAACAAAAATCTAGCTTAGATACAAAGTTCATAACATGAGCATGACTGTAAATGCAGAAGGTCAGTGACTTGAGACTAGGGCTGCAATGATTAGTCAACAAAGTCGATTCTGAAAAAATGTCGAAATGGTTTTTTAATGTCAACACATTGTTTACTTTTTTAAGAAAGTGCTCCAAAAGTGTTAGAAATAATCACAGTCCTTCTGACAGACTCTAATACATAACATGAACTGTAGGGGGCGATAAGGTTTCTGTTGCCACACTTCCATTTACCATCAGAGGCACCATCTGATGTACTGAGGGGCCACCTGACTCGGTCAGCTGCATCAGACAAGGCCGCAGTCTCAGGGTTTGTGCTCACAATGAGCTGTGAACCAGTTGGTACTGCAGCTTTAATGACTGTAATATTTTCCAAATTCCAGGAGTGTCTGATGGTTGGAGGCACGAGTATAAGGGACACACATATGAGACAATTTTGATGAAGCTTAAATTGGCTTGTCATTCGAATTTTCCATTCCACCTTAAATCGTGCTTTCAGGGGCCTGTACAAGTGTCTGAATGTAACTGCTGCACTATTTAAGGTGGAATGGAAAATTTGAACACAAAGCTGGTGAACAGTCCAACTTAAGACCTGTAGAAATTCAGACATGAAACAACATTTAACGATGTTTTGCCAGGCCTGCAGGGCGAGTGTTAGAAAGCAATACTGACACTGGTTAATCCATATATTGTTCAGTTTTGTGTTTTACTGTTTTGCACAACAACAATACTTCAGATTTACTTTGGTTGTAACAAATGGTTATTATCAAAAAGTGAAGCGACTTCCCAGAATAATAAGCCACAGTGAACCAACAATAATAGGTTCAGTTAAGCATATAAAATGGTTTTACTGGAAAATATATATATATATACCTTAACATAAAGTGGCTGAAGCTGTCAGAAATTTGAATTATACTGTGATATATATTATTGACCATACCACCCACTACTACTTCAATAGTACAAAAAAAATGGCTTATTTATTAAGAGGTTTAACTGATTGATTCAAGAAAACAAATTAAATCAAATTAATGATTTTGATCAGCTACTTAATCAGCTGTGAAATAAAGGATAAAACCAATAAAAATGAAACCCTGCTGAAAAAAGACCATTAGAACTATTAAATTTAGCACCTGATGGTTTTGCTCTCTAACAGGAATTGGCTTAATAGGTACCACTGGTCACTGGTTTCCTGTAGGATACCTTTAGATTCTGTTAGGAAAACATCAAATGTATCTGGAATCATTCCATACCTGTTAAACCATTAGAGTCCTCCACACTGTGATATCAACCCATCAAGAAAACACAAAATATCATTACTGACTATTAGACATCACCAGAAACCATCAGAAACGTTTAATGGTTTCTATGAAAGCATTACAAACCTGCCCAGGGTAAACAAATGTATTATGCTGTTTTGTGAATTATTTTTCTTTTTATAAATACACGTTTAATGAGCAAAGTAACTGATTTGAGTGTTCATCCATTTGGAAAAACCTTTAGGAAAAAAGTTGTCTGTAGAACTTGCTTGCTGTAGCATTTTGCAGCTATATTAAACAGGCTTTACTACTGTACCTTGTCGTGATATAATAAAGTGCTTATTTCAAGAGTTCTTTAATGAAATAAGCTACCACAGATTTTATAATCTGGTTTCTCAGGAGACGCTGCTTTTTAGCCTTTAGCTAATTCAGCGTTTCCCAGCTTCATCAGAGTTTCATGTTATTCCTGCTCCATCACGCCTGACTCAGCTCACAATTAGCTTGTGACTCAGGTGTGTTTTAGCGCTGAGAAAACACAAAACTGAGCCATGCAGAAGGACCTCAGGCAGTGCAGTTGGGAAATACTGGGTTAGATTTTAAAAGAAAACGCCTCGAACAACAATGCTAACCTTGCTAATGCCGAATGAAAAGTGGAAGGTGCTGTTTGTAAAGTCTCCAGCTAGCCTCAGTCACCGTTAGCCACATTAGCACGGTTTGTGTTATGAACTCCTGTTTTTATGCAGTAAACTAGCTTATAAAACATAAACGATGAAAGAATGCATGTGGATCTGTGGAGCTGGAGACTAACGCTAGCATTCGGAGCTGTGATGTAGAAAAAGAGCAGTGATGGTGGAGGGAAAGACTGGGTTGGAAAGTGGCTCCAGGATATAGTTCTAATCACTGATTATGAACCTGCTGGCCATTTTTATAATCACTCATTGTGGCATTTGTGATGAGAAGCTGACACAGCATGACACATCAGCGAGGCATCTGTGTGTAGTGTACTGACTTTATATGAGTGTACACTATATGCAGTGTGTATGAGGTTTTCTCGTGTGTGTGTGTGAGAGAGAGAGAATCAGTTGACCGACTGTACCAGAGCCTTGTACCCTGACTCATGTTAGCCTTCATTGGCCTCTTTCATGAGTGACCTGGTTTTGACCAAAGGGCAGTTCTTATCTGGATGCTTCTAATATATAGCATCTGCTTTGTTGCTAGAACAGCTCATTAGTAGAAAGAGGCAACTGGACACACAGCAAAAAACATGTTACCACAATTTCACAACTCATGGGCTCACAATGATAAGGTAATTAGCTAACCTCTAAAAACGGCCATATCAATTTTAGCATATTAGCAGGCAGTATTGCTAGCTATTTCATCATCTCTGCAAAGCAAAGAAAAAGCTAGCTAGCAAATTCAAAGTAGTACTTTTTTATGAACAGTGATGAAAAACTGCTTGTCTAATGTCCCTCATAGAAATAGTTTCACGCTGCTGACTTTTTTTAACTGTTGATTTGCTCCTGCTCAAACTGTTTAAATGCATCATTGACCAAAGGCAAAAGTTTCTAATGTTCATTATCATTCAGATGATTTGTTAAGTGTTAGATTTTGACACTTCATTGTAGTCTTTTTAATATTTTTTTTTCTTTGAGGTAAAATTTACAAACTTTTTTCTTTTTCAGCTGAAAACTTGCTAGGTTTTTAGGCAAGATCTACACTGTAAAACAAAACCAAAACAATCTGTAAAAAAAAACAGAAAAAGTATGTTTTCTCAATGATGGTGAAAATCTGTAAAATAACAGTCATTTAATTTTTCAGAAATACTGCCGTTCACTGTAATTCAATAGTTTCACTACTGCAATTAGTTCTGACATACAGTATTTTACCATAGTAATAAAAGTAATAGCTATTAAAATAAATGCAAATGTCTGTAAAATAAAGGTTTTTGTTTTGGTCAATTTACTTTCTATTTCTGTAAATGAACAACAGCAATGTTACAACACAGAATTTTTTTTTATGTATCTAACCTTTTTTTTTTTTCAAAAAGAAGTATAAACAAGTAAATTTTACAGTAGTTTTTGTGGTGTAATATGGATAGTTCTAGGTTCACATTAGTACGTATACCACGCTTTACTACGCTGCCCGGTGGAAAATTGCCAATGATGTTAATGTATTTAAGCAGCACTCTGTAATATTGTTGAGATTTGTTCAAACTAAAAGAAGTAGCATTACTGAGTCATGATAATAAAAAACAGGCTAAAATATGGTGAGCGTGTCCTGCTGTAAGAGCCTGAAATATTCAAAGTCAAAGGCGTTAGTTTGGGAGTTTTTTTAACCACGTCAAATGTCTTTAAATTCTACCCTCACACACAGACTCAAAAAGAAGGTCTGGCTTGATGTTTAGGACTCAAATGATCTCAATCAACATTATACTGATGAAGGTATGATAGAATAATTCACTCACGTCCTCAGAAAACATGTTTCACCAAGTTTTGACCAAGTTCTCTTTGAATTCTCTTTCAACATGCTCGCAATCATCAGATTCATCCAATTGAGGGTCCGAAGAAAATAAAATGATTTTCCGGATTGTTTGTGCAATTGCACATTTCCACCAAAGAGGTCTCCAAATCCCCAAAACTTAGTGCAGCTTTAATCTGATGTTTCGGTTACTGAGGTTAACATTAGGGTTGAGTAAGGTGTGTGTGTGTGTGTGTGTGTGTGTGTGTGTGTGTGTGTGTGTGTGTGTGTACCCGTGCACAGGCGCTGCACTGGCGTTGTGTGTTCCTGCAGGACGTTGTGCTGCCTGTAACATCGTTGTTCTTGCCTTTCGTCTCGGCTCCCCCGAGCTGACCTGAAGCCTGAACAACACACACACACGCACCTTTAGTAAGAAACAGCCATAACACATCATTTATTCACACAGTAAAATTATTCTTCCACCTCCTCTTCTCCACTCAACACACACTCACACACAGCTCTGAATCGAGGTCACTGTGTACCCCAACACACACACATACTCATACACAGAGAATTGAAGATGACTCCTCACTTTGCTGATGCATCAGCTGGTCTTCAGACTCCCAGAGCAGCACAGCCGACCTCACATGTTCAAAGACACAAATACAGCCCGCAGCTACAAAGTAGCCGCTCAAAAGGGGGATATTTAAGATATTTAAAATGTTAACCAGACAGAAAGGAAAGTTTACAATCCAAAGCACCCAGCACAAATGTCAAGCCCTGCACGGCAAAGAAGAAAATAGAGTTTAAAAACTCAAAACAACCTGCTTTACAACAAGGACATCACTATTTCATGGCCATTATCATGGAGGCTCTTTATGTATGACAGACATTATGCTGCAAAAGGCCTTTAAAGCTGTTATTCTGGGCAGTAAGCACTTATTTATTCAAAAATAACTAACAAGCAAAAAAAAATAAAAAATAAAATATATATATATATATATATATATATATATATATATATATATATATATATATATATATAAACAAATAGTGACTACACTGTGGTTCTCCTCGAGTAAGTCAAGTATTCACAGTTACCAACTAATACCAGCTTTATATGAACAATCCTTCATTAAATTAAATCAGATGCGCTGCTGATGAATTCAAAGTGTAATTCCACTGATTTGCCAATAGTACCTCTCCACTGTTAATGTGTTAAAAAGTTCCATTTTAAGCCAAATTCTGATTTCAAATCTGTCGTAAAATAAATCATCAGTGTATTTACATCCACGTCATGGAATATCATGTAATAAAAATCACCAGTTAAGGATGTAGATGTGCACGTGTGAACATATCACGTGCGGCGAAAATAAACATTATATCTCGCATAGAAAAAACAGTAAGCTAATGATAGCATTTCGCTAGCTGAGGTGCTGTCACGCATCCCTCCAGAACTGACTCTCTAGAGAACTCCAATTCCCAGATCTCCCTTGGTGATCACATGACTGTCACACCACCATCCACAGCCAATCGTCATTCCCCTTCACCTGACTAATGATCTGACACACCTGTTTTGTTTGTCATATGACTTGTGATATTTAGTATATAAAGTCCAGGCTTTTAGTCAGATCTTTGTGAGGTATTGTCTCTTTCTCTTGAGCTACTGAGCTACTGAGCTGTTGAGCTGTCTTGCTTGTATTGCCTTTTTGTGTATCAGACTGTGTTTTTGGATTTTTGACTCTTGTGTTTACCTGCTTTTGTCATGTTTGTCCCTTTTGCATTTTTGGCTTGTTTTCTGACCACAAGTTTGGATCACGTTCTAACCAGTAAAGCCTCCTTTTCTAATTTTACGCACAAGCATGTGGTTAGTTGTGTTACATTGCAGGTGCTTCTGTTATTAATTGTATTCCAAACATTAAAATAGCTCAGACTAAAAAAACCTGGGGGGGTGGTTAGAGGGGGCACACCTTTGTTGGCGGATTTCACCACAGTTCAGCACCAACAGTTTAACGAGTTGCCCCCAGGTGTGTATTCTCATTTTTGAGATCAGGTCTGACACCATAAAAGTATTCTATTATTTCATTTGCTAGAAGAAAATGACGGATTTATATGTTAAACATTCTTCTTTTCTAATTTGCATGAGTTTTGTTGTTTTGTTTGCTTCTGAGTCTCTGACGTTTCTGCTTTGTGCATGGTGTGCATTGTGTGTGTGTGTGTGTGTGTGTGTGTATTTGTGTGTGAGAGAAAGACCTGTTTTTGCCCAGAGGTAAGTGTGTTTCTTACTGGGAGATGTATTCAGTTCTGTGTGTGTGTGTGTGTGTGTGTGTGTGTGCGAGTGCAAAATTGTGTGCAGGTCAGTGCTTGGTGAGTAAGTGTGTATGGGATCAGACAGTAGAGAAATTCCTATCCACCTATTTTATGTGAATTTTAAAAATGAGCACTAATGAAAGCTGGCTGGAAAAGCCAAAAATTCAGAAAATTGCCTAAATACCATGCATGGATGAGAGAAATGCGTTGGTTTATTGATAAAGGCAATATTTTTCAAATAAGTGATACTGAGTGTGTTTACATGCACTCAATAATCCGATCATAATCAATGCTGCTGTTATCTGATTATTCAAATGGTCGTGTAAACAGCACACTCTGATTTCCTAGATTGGAATAAGGTCTAGATATCCGATAGAGCTGGATTTTAGTTCAGTAATCAGATTTCTCAGTGCATGCATGTTTCACATGTGTGAAAACAGACTGAGGTACCGAAAATAGGCAAGCAGTGTCGCCACGAGACGCAGCAAATCACTTTTGGATCAACGCTGAAATCGACTACATGCTTGACGAAATGAAGGATTTAAATATTCTTCATCTTCTAGATGATGTGTGTTCATATTTTCAGGCACAATGTTTAAAAAAAAAAGCCACAGCATGAAGTTTGAGTTTTACATTACGTTTTACATTGAGTTTTACGTCACGTCTTCTTCTGTGAGTTTATTGGCTGTTTGTAAAGCAGACATCTGATTACTGTCTGACTCATGTAGACCTGGAGTTTCCACATTATCTGATTACTCAAGTGCATGTAAACACGTTGATCAAATTACTGACAAAATCTGATTTTCTGCAGTTATGGGATTATTAGATTCATGTAAACGCACTCAATGTGGTGGGAACGAAAGTCATATATATCCACTCCATCTAACAATAACAAACATAGAAACAAAGGAAAACCATTGGCTTCGTCTCAAACTGTATTTGCTGTACTTAACACTACATCAAACTATCACTAGTACTAGTATTACATGCTGTTTAGTATGATAGTATATGAATTGAGACACAGCCATCAGCAATACATTTGGACTGACATTTGCCGGGGTTTCGCTAGGTGACAGCAAAATGTGACTTCAGCCCTCATTAAATGTGTCACTATTCACGCTACTCGGCCTCTCTGAACTGTTAACGTACAAACACATTAGGATGTGTCAACTCACTAATGTCGCTGCAAGTTTGTATCTTCGAATGCATTCGAGGCCGCTGATGATGGCACACGTGGGCATGTACACTGTCCAGCTTCTAACAAGAACATGTAAAAAATAAAAACATACAGTTTTTAATCATGTTACAGGGGTTGGTGAATATAGTGTGAGGAGTTCTGTCTAAAGACTGTTAGTGCTGTAGCCTGGGTAGGGAATTGAACCCCAGTCAGCTGCATGAAGCTGCAGTTTAGTTTAAAATATATAAAAAGTTTACAAGTTTCTAAGTTCCGTTTTTGTGAAGTACTATTGGGAATAGGAATGAAAAGTTCAAAGAGCAGAGGCTCGATTTTGTTCCTGCTTTATCATCTCTAATTTGAAAAATATCACTGCTCTGGGAACAAAACCTCGTATCTTTTTTTTTGACATTATTTGAAAATGCCTGTTGCTCTTTGCGTTGTTTGTAAATTTCATGATGAATGTACCAAAAGAAATGACCCAAAATTACTAGGAAAGAATTCTGGTTCCATTGACTTACAATAAAAGTAAAGCATGTTTTTTTCTTCACCTGTAAAGTTACCGATTTTTTGTTATCATGTTTTTGTCAATGCTTTTCTCTTCTACCGATAAACCAACTCTTTCACCTCATTCAAGCGTATTTTTTGTGACATTTAGTTTTTTTTTTTTTCATTTCTTTTCCATCCTGTTTTTTAATGCACATTTTCCACATTTGCTGAAGAAAGTGAATGGAAACCCTGTGTGTATGTGCTGCTGTGCTGCCTTTACGCATGCTTGCCTGCATGTGCCTAACAAAGCTGCTCTGGGGCAGGTAAAGGCAACACAGCTCCACCTGCTCACACACACAGACACACGTACACACTCTCCCCAGTGGGTCAGCGTGCCCTGCAGGAGGATGGAGGGATGATGCGGGGGAGAGGAGTGGAGGAGAGGAGATTATTTCTGCTTTCTGCTCTCTCAGGCTGCGAGTCCCCGAGCAAAAAAGCCTCTAAAGTTTCAACATTTTTTACCAACACTTCCAGAATCTTCACACACTTTCTGATGTGCAGAGTCAGAGAAACCTTTGGAAAGAAAAAAATCCTCAACAAAACAACTTAAAGGGTCCATTTCATGAAAACCCTTTTTTTTTTTAAAGAAAGGTTGATGTAGGATGTAGACATTAAATATATCAGTCACTCCCCAGTTTGTACAGTCCATATATGGAAACCAAGCTGCAAAAAAAACAGTCCCTTTTGAATACATCATGGTTGTGATGTAATGACCACACACACATAATACCACCCATTCTGCCATGGCAGTCTAGTCCCGCTTATTCAGCCTACAGCAGCTGTTAACCCCACCCATTCCTAATTAAGTGATGCAAAGTGTTGTTCCTGCGGACAGCCTGCAGCAGAGTTATTGGAGTGAAAGATGCAGGAAATTGATTAAATGTTGTGCTCTTCCTGGCTGTCGGGAAGCAACAGTTGATCACTGCAGTCTTCCAAAGAATCCACATGTCCAAAAGGTGTTAAATACTTTGGTCCACATTTCATTCCACAATTTTCCAAGAGGTCCAGAGTGCTTTTTGAAAGAGGCACAAAAACAGGGTAGCCAATCAGCACAGAGCTCAGCCATTTTAATTCTAAGGGATGAACAGAAGTTAGTCTATATTTACTTCAGTTCAAATAAAACTACATAAATGAAATTCACTCAAAAAAACTAAACTACAATAAAATGCAAGGAAAAAACAGAATATAAGCAAATACTGTGTTTGACTCCAAGAAGCATTTACACTGCCTTTAGTAGAGAGAGTTCCACAGTTGTATGACTTCATTAGCCAAGAGGGGAAAGAAAACGTGGCCTTTTGCTTTGGCCTATATTTCCGTGGCTGATGGAATGCTGGATTATGCAGATGTGTGATTCCATAGAAGCGCTATGGCATGGCAGAGCAGCCTGATGCTCTCGAGAGACAGATAACTAGAGTTGCTCTCTTCCCAAGGCAATGGGGGGGTGGGGTCTACAGGAGACAGACGTGCCTGTGAACAGCCCACAGGTGTGTGTGTGTGTGTGTAAATGTGTGTTACTCACAGCTCGCTGCCGCTGTTCCTCTCGTAATCTCCTCCTCAATCTGAAGAACTCTTTGTGTTGCCGAGAGACAAAGTTTACGGCAGCATATTCCAACAATGCGGCAAATACAAACAGCAAACACACCGCCATCCAGATATCGATGGCCTTCACATACGACACCTGCAACACACAAAGTAAGTAACTGTAGCAATACAATTTATCACATTGTCTCGTTCAAGTTGAGCAAACAACACTTTCAACACACACACAGATTATCTAAGCCTCTTATCCTCCTGGGTGGTGGGGGTGCCAGAGCCTGTCGCAGTGTTCACTGGGCAGAAGGCAGGAAACACCCTGGACAAGTCACCTGTCCATCACAGGGCATATGAAGATAAGAGGTAGCTGAGTTTGTCCAGTTTGCAATGAAGAACACTAGTACAGGCAATATTCAGGCCTGAGGCCTTGTTCACACATGCTTCTGCATGGTGTCAGCAACCTGGCAGCATGAGCACTATGGCTTGAGCATGCTGGCCTTTCATACATATAGCGTTTGAGCTGCGGAGCAGTGAGAAAGTTATACAGACATTCCTTTTTCCAGAATAATAAAATAAAGTTTAAATTAAAATATAATTTATAAAAGTACGCAGCATATTTGTTTATCTTCGACAGCATTCTGACTTGTGACTAGGCAAAAGTTTCAAGCTTGACAGACCAACCAGGAAATCTGTTTGCAGCATGGAATGTTTAACTAGTGTTCCGTCATGAATTAAATTAACATGAAAAAGATGGTATTTTTAGGTTTGTATATGGTTTTCTATTTAATCTATTTAATTTTAACTGATTTTCATGGCTTATTTCAGTGTATTATGCTGTGACACCGGATCTATTCTCTAAATACTGCACCACTTCAGTGCGGCATCTGGGACACTCTGCTGCTTCAAATGCGCAGCCTGTGTGAAAACACTGACCAGTTAACATGGGTGACACAGCATGTGTGAATCAGGCCTTGCAGTGGCTGCTGCTACCGTTTTTAGCAATGCGATGTACATTTGTCCACATTTGTAGATAACAGTAGGTGTCAGAAACCACATAAGCAAGTCTGTTCAAGACACATTTTCAGGCAAGTATGTTATGATATAGGCAAGCAGTTGGCACCAAGCTGATTGGTGTACATAAACCTCCATTGCTTGTTAGCAACATTAGCCTCATAGCTCCAGTTCAAAACCAAAGAAGCAAACTTCAGACAGCAAACATTTTGGCTGATTGACTTCATATGAAGAAAGGGAGAAATTGTATACATTTGATTTTTTTGACAAACTATTCTTTTAACCCATTTTCACAGTGTTGATTCAGTATTATTTGAGATCCTTCAGTTGAATGATGCATGTTTTTTCTTCAATATCATTGCTGGAATTGTTGGAAAGTGTATGATTTTCAAAACCAGAAGTGAACTGGATTTTCATCTTTATATGTGAGTAAGCAAGGTGTGAATTGTTTTACCCCTCATTGCTCAATAGCAGCTCAACACAGACTCACAACCTTTCACACACAGAGAGACAACTGTGTCCTAGTTCATCTGACAACAGAGTTATAGGCTTAATATTTTATTTGACTACATTAGTTAAAAAATTATCCAAGTCAATTTCCATTCCAAAAGCAGAATGGCCACTAGGGGGCGTGTCAAAAAAGCCTATGTTGCAACCAAATTTTGTAGATTTCCAGCTTTGGGCAGCTTTGTATTACATTCATTCCTGAATTGCTGTGCAAAGTTACTTTAAAAATTACAAAATTCTATAGTTTTTTGGAAAAAGCACTTTTTCTATAAATTAAATGAATGTAAAATTGCTGTTTCCACCTCACTATACTTTCATTTCAGTACACATTCTGAGCAAGTAGAAGAGCAAACACACTGTCTTTCAGATATTTTTAGCTTTTAAACAGAACAACCCCACATCAGAGTTAATACATACCGAATGAATTATACAGATATTAAATATTTACTGTACATATAAAATCTGAGCTACACATGCAGCCATGCATATTAGGACTCTATATAGGACACTCACAGCACATGCATGCACATGCACATGTTCCCATCATGTAGTGAGACGTTAACCCTAATCACACTGATGACACTCTTATCTGGAGTGACTTAAAGATGCCAGTTCAAGGACAAACCCCTCAGAGCAGAATGGGCATTACGAGTCGAGCTGAAGGGCGTGAAGGCAGCAGCTAAACGCTATCAGCTACAATCAAAGCCATGACCTACTGAATTATAACTGAGTTCTCTGAGCAATGAACTAATAACCCCCCACAACACATTGCTGGATGGATGGATGGATGGAGTAAATAAGGGATTGATAGGATCATTGAAGAATCAATAAGATGGTTGGTTGGTTGCATGGACAGTTGGGCAAAAGGATAAGTGGGTAGATGGATGGATGGATGGATGGATGGATGGATGGATGGATGGATGGACAGAGAAATAAATGGTTGGATGGATGGATTGATGGACATATTAATGGATGGAGGAATGGATAGGTAGATGGAAGGATGGTTGACTTAATGCCCTGTGGTTACAGTACTGTAGATGGAGGGATGGATGAAAGGACAGATGAACAGATGGAAGGATGCATGGGCAGACTGATTGAAAGGTGGATAAATAAAAACATGTTTGAAGAAATAAAAGCATTGATGGTCAAACAAATGAGTGGAGAAAACAGGGGATGCACGGGTCAACTGGTAGACATTTGGATGGCCTGATGGCTGGGTGGATGGTTAAATTGATGGATGAAAAGAGGGATGAAAGAAGAAATGATGTGTGGAGATATTCCACTTTGGCTAGAGATGGATGGAGAAGTGGTACTGATATTGATACCCCACATTGGGAAGTGAAACTCTGGAGCCAGAGCTCTGAGTGGTCAGTGATTTGGTGATGGTTTGGATGGATGGATGGATGGATGGATGGATGGATGATGCTTTGTATGGATGAATGGAAGGATGTTTAATGGATAAATGGACAAATGGGTGAATAAATGCTCTATGAGAACAGTGCTGTGGATGGAGGGATGAAATGATTGGACAGATGGAAGGATGCATGGGCAGACTGATGCACAGGTGGATAAATAGAAGGAAGGATGCAGAAACGAAGTGATTGGAAAATCAAACCCCAGCTTGGGAAGTGAAGCTCTGGAGCCAGAGCTCTGAGTCATTAGTAATTTGGTGTTGTTTTGGATGGATGGATGGATGGATGGATGGATGGATGGATGAAGGGATGGATGGATGGATGGTTGGTTGGATGGTTGGAGAAGTAATTTCATATTGATACTGTAACTCAGTGGTGATGCTCTGTAGCCTAAGCTTTGAGTGGGCATGGTCAATATACTGGTGATGCTCTTTATGGATGAATGGAGGAGCGTTTAATGGACAGATGGACGGATGGGTGAATAAATGCTCTATGGGTACAGTGCTGTGGTGGATGGAAGGATGCATGGACAGACTGATGCACAGGTGGATAAACAGAAGGAAGAAATTAAGTGATTTGAAAATGATACCCCACCTTGGGAAGTGAAGCTCTGGAGCCAGAGCTCTGTTTCATCAGTTCTGAATGGATGGATGGATTGATAGATGGATAAGTGAAGAAAAAAAGGGATTGATGGAATCATGAGTGATCATGGTCAGTATAGTTGTGATGCTCTGAGTAAATGTATGGATGGAGAAGTGATTTAATATTCATACTCCACCTTGGACAGTGAAGCTCTGGAGCCTGAGCCATGAGTGGTCACGGTTGGCGGAGATGCTCTGGATGGATGAATGGATGGATGGATGGATGAATAAATAGAAGGGATTATGAAGAACTGATTTAATATTCATACCCCACCTTGGGCAGTGAAGCTCTAGAGCCTGAGCTCTGAGTGGCCATGGTCAGTACAGTGGTGATACCCAGCCCCACTCGGGCCGGTGCAGCATCCATGTTGATCCAGAAGGAGACCCAGGACAGGATGACGGTCAGCAGGCTGGGGATGTACATCTGGATCAGATAATAACCCATCTGCCTCTCCAGGTGGAACTTCACCTCAATACAGGTGAACTTACCTGCAAAAAACATACACAGACATACTGACTGGTGCAATACTTTTCAAATTTTCTTATTATTATTCAGACATTTGGTCCTCACAAAGGGCTAAATACAAAACACACCCTCTCTCTCTCTCTCACACACACACACACACACACACACAGAGTGCTCTCTTCCTTAAAAGGTCTAAATTCATTTAAATTCATTCAGTATGACACAAAATTGCCACAAGAAAACAGGAGCACATTGTGACCTTTTTATATGTATATTTGTGGGTAATGAGTGACACAGATTTTTAAAACAAAAAACACCCAGTACTGTATCTTTTCATACATCCTATTATAAAACGTTGGAGAGAAAATTGCCATGAAATTATTACAGTGCGTATGCTGTGTTTTGTAACTGTCAGCCTTCTTAATCATAGTAATTAGTGACAATTGCCATTTGCACATGCATAAACAGAAGAAAGGGTAAATGCTTTAATTTGTGTGTACCGGTGTTATAATGTTTAGTGCAGTATCCCAGATCTTTCTCCTCTTTGAGCACAAACTGAGGCAGCATTAGATCATCAGCAACTTGCACAGGGCCGTTATCCAACCACTGAAATATCAGATCATTCATAGTGTAACCAACTGCAGAGAGAGAGAGAGAGAGAGAGAGAAAGAGAGACAGAGAGAGAGAGAGACAGAGAGAGATAGAGAGAGAGAGATAGAGAGAGAGAGAGAGAGAGAGAGAGAGAGAGAGAGAGAGAGAGAGAGAGAGAGAGAGAGAGAAAGAGAGACAGAGAGAGAGAGAGACAGAGAGACATAGAGAGAGAGAGAGAGAGAGAGAGAGAGAGAGAGAGAAGAGAGACAGAGAAGAGAGAGACAGAGAGAGATAGAGAGAGAGAGAGAGAGAGAGAGAGAGAGAGAGAGAGAGAGAGAGAGAACATTGTCTGAACATTTCATGACAAACAAATCAGTGGAAACAGTTCAAACTTAAAAGGGATAAAATCTTACTACTTAGAAACTTATCTAAAGAGCCAAAGTAACTACAGCAGTACTAAGATATCTAATTAACCTTTTAACTGTCACCTCATTTTTGCCTGAAATGGCATATCCAAAGGCAAAGGACCACTGTTTCCACATACTGTGGGCTGCAGTCTTGATCTTAGTCTCGTTTGAATGGTAACACTCTCAACTCTTTTTCCCAACCATCAGAAACATTGTATGAATTACTGACACAGAGTAACAGCTAAAATAACCAGAGATGTACCAATGTACTTAACTAAAGTACCTAAAAAAGTACTGAAATACTTCACTAAAGAACTAGAGTAACTAAACTTGTACCAAGATACTCAACTACCGTTATTTAAGAAGTGCTAAGATACTTAGCTAAAGAAGTCAAGTAACTAAAAAAGTATTAACATACTTAACTACTGAACTAAAGTAATCAAAGATGTACCCATGTATTGAACTAAAGTACCTAAAAAGTACTAGGATACTTAACCAAAGAACTAAAGTACATAAAAAAGCTTTAACATACTTAACTAAAGAAATTAAATAATTAATGACATACTAAAATACTTAAAGCGCTAAAGTACTCAAAGATGTACCAAAGTACTTCACTCAGGTACCTAAATAGTACGAAGATACTTAGCTAAAGAACTACAGTAAATGAACTAAGTTATGAAACACAAAGATAATTAAAGTAAGTAAAGAAGTACTAAGATACGTAGCTACAACAAACTAATAAAGATAACTACTAAAGTACTGAGATATTTAACTAAAGTAACTAATGAAGTATTACGATTCTTAGACTGTAAAAAGTGTAACATGGCTGGAGTTCCTCTGAAGTGCTTTTGAAGTTTTAATTGATGCAAAATATAGATTTTGTTCATCTAATCAAAAATTTTGCTTTGTATTGTTTCGTATTTAGTACTTATTTAAATTGAGTAAAACCAGTTCAATTGCTCGTTACACATTAAGCATTTTTTAGTCTGAACTGGTGAACCTTTTTCACAGTGGAGTTAAGTTGATGTACCAAGTATTAATTTCAGACTGTACCATGTATCTGTACAAGAGGCAGCAAAAGACCTGCACATGGAACAGAAATGAAAAGAAAAGACAAAGTGAAATGAGGCTCACAGCTCTCAAGCTGCATGGTGCAGGTCTGAATGTCCATGGGGAAATTCTTCAGATCCATCGCACAGGACAGAATCAGAGTCAGCCTGAGAGAGAGAGAGAGAGAGAGAGAGAGCGAGAGAGAGAGAGAGACAGATTTACACTGTCACATCCTGAGACAGGTACACACACATGCTGTCACGCAGGTGTGTGAGCACTGAGGCAGGTGACAGGCAGCAGGTGCTGGTGGATCTGAGCAGGTGTAAAAGCAGGTAAAGGCAGACCAGCTGGACAGCCTCATACGTCCAGACACTTAGCAATGAATCCGTCAGACGCAAACAACTCAACATCTACATAAACACTCAGTAAAAATGAATAGATCCCCACTCGCTGTATGATTACAGACTCACAAATTCACTAAGATGGTGATTTAAAGCACAGATTAGAGGGCAAAAAGGCAAGTAAATTTCTCGTCTATCACACAAAGCTGGGAGGATGAAGGCCAGCGCACACTTCCTTAAAGACACGGGAAGCTCCATCACATTTTCTCAAACTGCCGCTAACGTTACGTCACTGGACAGCTCAACACGCTTGGATGAGAACACTAAGTGTTAATTCTGTTACATCAGCTAACAGAAGCCCACACTGGCTAGCACTGCACTGAGTGGTGGTATTAAAGGGTGGTCCATCCTACCCACCCGGAGAGAGAGAGGACAGTAATGCTCTCCTGGACTCCTGGCCTCGGACTCTATCTACTGATGATAGGAACATCTAAAACAGGGGTTGGCATATGCTCCGGAGCCACATGCAGCTCTTTTACTGTCCTGTTGTGGCTCCACAGCTGAATTAGATTTGTAGGTAAAAATAAAATAATCCTCCTTTACAGTAAAATAAAGCTCTGCTGATCGTTCAACTCAGTTTAACAGTAAATGGTCTTAAACGCTGGAGTTAATGTAGAACTGCTAATTCACCCTTTAACCCTGAAGAACCGTGCAGACTGCTGGTCACCATAGCAACACAGACAACAATCTTGCCTAGCTAGTAGCTAACGAAACGGCAAAGAGAGAGATTTAAGATGAACATCGATAATTTAGAACAAATGGACTTATTTGCATTTATAATCACTCCAGCTGGATTCCTGATATGTTTAATCTGCAACAAGAAACTGTCAAAAAGCTGAAGTCAGTTTCCCGTTCTAATTCTCCCGTTGCACCTTAAATGGTGCAGCAGTTACATTCTGGCGTCTCAGGCACCATTTAAGCTGGTGAATGAGAAGTGACTTCAGCCTCATAAAAAAAGTCGAATGTTGAGAGACACAAACTGTTCTACTTTTGTTGAAAAGTTTCCCGCCAGAGATCAGAGAAAAGTGTCTATAACTGAGCTAAAGCATAAAGCAGAGCAAAGTAAGTCTGTGTTTTCGTTTATATTATATTTTGTAGCCTATACTAGGACATCAGCACATACTGAGACATATGGTAAAAAAGATGGTAAAATGGACATAAAATGTTGTGGCTCCCAAAGTGGACTGATTTTTGTTGAAAGGACAAAATGGCTCTTCTGAACATTTGGGTTGCCAACACCTGGGCTAAACGATTGTGCCATTCAAGAGACTCTTAAAAAGATGGTTCTTTAAGGGTTCAGACATTGGTTCTATATAGAATCATAAACACTCAAAGAACCATTTGCATGCTCTTCATGAAATGTTTCTCCACATTGATGAAGAATGTGTTGTATATGGTTCTATATAGCAACAAAAAGGGTTCTTTTACTGTTAAAGCTTGACATCGTAACAATAGCATAAATAATATAGAACCCTTTTCGAAAAGGTTCTATATAGAACCATATACATTCTCCAACAACCTAAAGAACCATTTCACCATGCAAAGAACCCTTTAGGCATGCAAATGGTTCTTTGAGTTTTCATGGTTCTATACAGGATCACTGCCTTTATTACAGGACCCTTGAAGAACCATCTTTTTAAGAGTGTTCTATAGACACAGTATACAGTATCAGAAGGTTATTAACTGTTCTTTAATTTTATTGTTATTAAATAATAACATTATTAACCAGTTAACCACCTTTTAAATTAGGTGAAGTCTTTCACCTGATTTTGTTCAGTTATGTTTCATGAAAAAATTGGGTATTTTGATGTTGTTCTATCATTCTCTCTAACATTTCAAATCATTCATTCTGTGCAATCTGATACTGTACAATGCTAAGAAGCTGTAATACCCTTGGGGGCCAGTAGGGGGCAAAGAGGTGGTTCTAACCTGATGCTGTAGAGCACATTTCCATTTTGGAAGATTCTCAGCAGCTTGTTGTCGGTGGTGACCTCGTGGAAGTTGGCGCCCTTCTCATTGGCAAAGAACAGGTCGGGCTTCCAGATGGAATCCAGCATGGAGGGATCCAGATCCAGAGAGTCGTCCGGATACTCTTTGTAGGCCAGCCGGGGGTCATTCCACTGCTGCCGTAGAAACACGTTCAACCGGTAATCCTGAGGAAGTACGATGGGTTAAAATTTAGATCACTTATCTTACTTAGTTGCTAAATTAGTGGGATATAAGCTTCCATTACTTGTTAGCTACATTAGCCAGGGCAAAACTAGGGAGGCAAACTTCAGACACCAAATCATGGCTACATAATATTGTGGCGTCTGGCACAGGATCCGCACGGCCATGAGGCTTTAAATCTGACATTAACTACTGCTGAGATTAGCTCTGGTGTTATTATATTGATATCAAGCGAGCAATTCATCCAAAGCCAGCTAACACCACCAAACATAAATGCGCAGAATAAGACAGAACATCTTGTGACATCTTGTTGTGACATCACAACCATGATAAAATGTATCAAGCCTGGAGACAGGCTAGTTTTTCAGCTTAGTTAACCACATATAGACTGTGACATTTCAAAATTTGAACAGGGTTGACATAGTACAACTAGTTTATTACCAAAAAATGGAAAAATTGAGTTTTCCATAACACAGGCCCCTTAACATGCCCCTTCGCTACAGTGTACCTCTGACGTTGTCTGATTTAGTCATCAGGATTTGCTCTTGCTCTGCCAAATTGCTATAAATTACTCTGGTTAGTATTGAGTCGCTCACAATCAGCTGAGACTGATCCACTCTGCTTATATGTCTCTCCTGCTGTTTATTTCATGTGCTGAAGCCGAGAAGCGTGCGACAGTAATATGACCTTTGTGAGCATGTTAGCGTGTGTGTGTCCCACATGCTCCATTATTCATAGTGGGGTCTCTCTGTGTTTCTTAGCATGTCTGCTGGTCGCTCTGCGGTTTAGAGGTGGACCAACTTGGTGTAATGCAGAGTGACACATGGTGGTCCTGTGGCAGTGCTCTGAACACTTGATAGGAGTGTGGGCATGTGTGTCTGTGATGGCAAGACAGATGCTAAAATTGGAATGAAGAGTGTGTTTCACGTGTCTATGAGTATTTTTAACATTGCAAGATCCAAATATCTTCAAAAATAAAATAAATATATAGAGAAAAACTTGCCATTTTCCACTTTCCTCAGAATCTGCTTATTAAAAGTAATAAGCAATCTTTTTTGAAATAGACCACTGGACTGCTGATAAGCAAACAGACTCAGTGTCGCAGAGTGGTGTTATTTATTTGTTTTCAATGCTGTGCAAAAGTCATTCATTTATTTAATTTCCAGTCAAAATGGCCATTAAGGACAAGTTCTATATCAGTATTTAGTGTTTCCACTCCTCACCTCACCTTCAGTTTCTCAAAGAATCTGCAGATACACCTCCAAAGTTCAGTCTTAGAAGTTGGTCGATGTTTTTTTTAGTAATCCAACACATTCAGTGATGTTGAGATCTGGACTCTGGGGTGTTTATCTCTTATTCTACTCAACAATATGATGAAAATCTCTGTTGCCATGCTCACTACAAGTAATCAGATCCAAAATTACGCGCATACATAAAGAACCACTTAGTGTAGACGTTACCATGACAACTAGCATCACGTGAGTCCAGTCAGAGAGGCCGAGAGGAAGACATCGTGTTCTAAAAACATGAGCTGGACGTCCGTCCCACCGCCGTCTTTTAAAGATCAGAGCATAAACTTCGTCTCCTCTGCAGACCAGTTTCTGCTCCGCCATGTTGAACGGTATAAACTTTCACTATGACGCGACGAACACGATCAGAACGGACTTAAACTTTCCGATAGGGAATGTAATCAGATACAGGCGTTTACACGGTTATTATTTTTCTATTTAATGGATTATTTACAGGATTACTCACCTCGTTCAATCAGATAGAAACTGTACTCCAAATGTTCTCAATCGGACTAGACTATTCTGACTGAGGTGTTTACAAGGACATATTCTATTCTGAATGAGCTATTAGTCAGATCATTAATGGACTATTAGGCTGCATGTAAACGTGGCTAGTGTTTGATAGCTAGTTTAGCTTCCACTGGAACTACATATAATTGTACATGTACTTATTCTGCACTACAGAATGATATTTACTATTTAATGAGCTTTCTTATTTTGATTCTGATCTGTATGCTTTAAGATCTATCTTTACATTGACTATTACATTACTATTAGGCTGGTAAGTCATCACAATGTTATGCATGTAGCCTTCAAATGTACTGAAGACCTTTTTGTGTACTTTGTCTCTGAAGATTTGGATACATTAATCCTATATGACTAAGAACTGCATTAAATGGTTTACACTTGCCATTGAAAACTCAATATTTTCAGATATAGCAACAGAAACTAAGGGGGCGGGGCTTAGTGGAAGGCCAGTTTCTAAATCTGCTGCAACTATTTTTGATTTACACTTTGTTTTTAAAAGCAAAAGAGCTCCAAAAGTTTTAGCACCCCGATCAAATTCCATGTATTTGCTGATTGTCTGAGTGAAAATAAGTTAACACACGCTCTTCAGAGAACACACCTCTGCACATTATAATGCACAATTACTATTTATTTGCTGACACTTGAAGAAGATTAAAACATAAAATGTGGCCTGTGCAAAAGTTATGACACACTGCCATATTTAAGTTCCCTGTAGAGGTTGTCTTGACTTATTATCACAATGAAAGCTTGACTGAGGGTGTCCAAACTTTTGTGACAGTGTGGTTAAATTTGGGTTTAGGTTTACCATAGTCGTCTCAGTGACGGAGCCGAAGCTGTTGATGAAGATGTTGCAGGTGACGTTGACAGGAGGCCCTGAAAGAGACAAACACACACACACACACACACACACACACACACACACAAAACACACACACATCCATAAACATAAGTCCCCTACCTGTCATTCTGTGTAAAATACAAATGATTCATCCACACACACACACACACATTCACTCTGTCACACATCATTACGGGAACCTGTGACTGATTCAGTACCAATATTCTTACTCCAGTAAACAAAACATAGTAAAGAACGTTGTATGTGTCGCTGCTCAGATTACACATTTGGTTGATTCTCTAAGATTCTCTAAAAGAGGTTGACACCATCTCTCTGCATGGAATGTAAATATGACATATTTCTGCAATTTTACAGCACTGATATTATTTGTTTGCCAATGTGGAGGAGGGGCGTGGTTGAGCATCACATGCAGGATGGAGAGCAAGTCATGATGAACCAGCGGGCTGAGTAGTTGATAGGATTCACATATGCCTTGTATCTGCCGGGCTACTTATAGCCATGCCTTTTCTCAGTAGAGGGGCAGAGCCTAGAGAGAGAAGGAGACTGGTGGAGATTTGATTCGATTCGATTCAGTTCAGTTACTTAATCTGAGTCAATTGTAGACAATTCCAGAGCATAATAATTTCTGTGAAACTTCTCAAGATTACACCCAACAGCATGGCTTACTGTGCAGCTTTCACTGTATTTTGTGTTTTGTTTACTAATACATTTGTTCTTACTTTCTTTTCTGTTGAATGGTCTTTTGGTTGCTGTCTGTTCTAGTGTATTTTTTTTTTTTTACTCCTCCTACATGTTCTGTTGTCAGTTTGTAAAGCGACCGTGAGCTTGGGAAAGATGTTATATAAATAAAACTCAACATTATTATTATAATTATTATTATGGGTTCATCAAGCAGATAATGGACAAGAGAAAACTTTCTGCTTGTTATTTTCATTTTCTGAAAGGTCATTTTAGAGATCTGATTACATTTTGCAGCTAACGTTGGAGGACTCCAACATTATATGATGGCTAAATTATTGACATATCGGATTCGATATCGGATTTGATATTTGAATGCTGAGCACTAAAGCCTAGCTAGCTAACTTCTGGACCATACTTCTGAAAGTGAGATCACTCAAGCACCTGTTATGAGTCGGCATGCTCATATTTGCGAACACTGTGGACTTATTATATGTCACATCTGGGAAACACTGTGAGGCTTGATGACAGGAGGGGTAGCTAACGTAACACTGAGCTAACATTTCATTTTGTTCCTACAGTTAAGGTGGACCACTAGCTACCGCGCTCTCTTGAATGAAGTTCATTAGCAGTAGCAGTAAGTAGGAAACAGCTATGCTACAAACAATGATGTAATACTCCTTAGTAACAAGCACCGTTCTCAGATTCAGAACAGCTTAAATAATCTGCCTGCTGGGAGTTTTGTCAGGGACTCAGAGCAGCAGGAGATCAGTCACTTTATGTGAAGGAGGGTAACTCAAGTAGTGCTGGACTCAAGTGCTTTGGTAAATTTGACATCATCTATGCCAAACTGAGTGCCACCCAACTCAAACTGAACAGAAGAAAACAGACGAAATTAATCTCTGAAATTTCTCAACAGAAAAGACCAAATGCATTCTTTCTCTGAGACTGAGAGTCTTACGAGACGGACGATTTTTCTCCACCACCATCCTCGTGTTCACCGAGGGGAGGTGTTTCTGATCAGGCAGTGCGTCTTGAGCCTTAACAGTATGAGCCACTGACTCAAGTCGCCGAAGAGTTAATGTAGTGCCAGAAATGGATTAACTGCAAGCGTCAGAGGCATCGAACAGTTGAACATTCCCTAAAACCGTGACAGCTCACTTCTAATTATCTGTTCAGCAGGTCCATATTCGATATGACCCTTCAGAACTGACCATGATAAAAATGATATTTTTACAGTTTGGAAAGATGTGTTCACATTTCAAGCAAGGCTGGTGTATTTTATTATTACAGAGCAGTGCGTTTCAGCTATTAATGAAAAAAGGTCTTAATTACTCTTTAATCCATGTAGTCTTTTAAATCAGGTACACACAGTATGCAGTAGCAGTGCATATAAAGTTGTTACACTTTGATTTTTGCTGCCTGCCTCCTCAGATGCATGTATAAAAAGTAGTGGGTTTACTCTGAGTCTGACTCATGAAACTTTGCCTACAACGTGGAAACAAGCAGAGATTTGAGTCCAAGTGGTGAATCAGACTCAGTTCGTGAAATCAAGCACCAGCCCACCAGCATCTCATTTACAGCTGTTGTAAGTGATACCTCACTTGGCCATAGTCTGAAAACAAACTGGCCTAATTTTTTAAAAAATCTGATAAATAATAAAGCAGAGCTGATAATAACTGGGACACAAGCTAACGCTCCACTTGTAGCTCACTGCAACAGATATTATTGACGTGGTGAATTATCCTAAAGGTTGCCAGATTGTCACATCAGTTTCAACCCCCCAAAAAAAGTAACAGCACAACAGGAGCTCATTGCCAAAAGCAGCCAATTGGCAACCTCTCACTCTCCAACAGCCTACTGCTGGCTGTGTTGAATTATCCTGTATGGTCCAATTAGTGCACAGATATTCGTAAGGATTTGCGGTAAATATTTGATTGTGTCGTTTCCACGGAAATGATCATTTATTGATAAAGCGTTGTTAAAAGTGATATTTATAGCTGATCAGTTGGGACGTTCCCTCACAAGCACTGACAGACTTATCTCGGCGATGTGGAACAGAAATGAAATATACATGAGTTCAGAGACCGCCCACAGAAAGGGAGAGATAGAGAGAGAGAGAGAGAGAGAGAGAGAGAGAGAGAGAGAGAGAGAGAGAAAAGAGTGTTAGAGCAAGGGAAGAGAAAACTTTGAGCTGAGGAGAGAGCTGGAGAGAGAGAGAAATACAGAGAGAAGACAGAAAGGAAGAGATGACGGAAGAAAGAAATGGTGAGGGAGATTTAAAGCCCTGCTGATAGAAATAATTTAAACCATTAAAAGTAAAAGTAGAGAGAAATAAGAATAGATCTGGTTGGCCTACATGTTTCATTATTACCACTGATATTACTGCATTCATATGTAAAGCAATCATGACAAATAAAAACAAAATTAATTAATAACAGAAAAACAGAGAGAGAACTTGCGGTGAGTATGTCAAGCAGAATCTGTCTGAATGAGTAAACGGAGCAACAGAGGAGAAAAGAGAAAAAGAGAAAGCGAGAGAGAGATAAACAGAGGGAGAGCAACTGATTTAGGTCTGTGGGTTAAGACGCAGTTGAGCAGACAGGAAAGCAAACTAAATGGACCCACTGAAAGAGAAAATTCCCTCGACGCAAAGACTCACGGACGAGTTGCTGTGGCACTTTTCGGCGCAGAACAGCGCGCCGGGGCCTCACGACATTCGCTTAAAGTGACATGCTGCCAGAGCTGTTATCTCAGACTACGCTTTAATCGAGTTCCTGAGGCCCTCTCTCTCAGCAAATCAATTTTTCAGGAATGTTTTTATTTTTAAAACAAAGGCCTGTATGTTTGGATTGAAGTGAGTGTAGCAGAGCAGACGTGTTTTATTTTCCCTTACATTTTGACAAACCTCGCCTCCTAGCTAGAACATGTCCTGCCTCCATTTGGATTTACTAACCAATCATAGCGCAGGAAGAGGTGAGATACAATTAGCCTATTCTGGTCTAAGCGCAAGAGACAGAATCTGGTTTCCAGTCCAGCTATGGGATAACACTAGCCAATCCTAGTGCAAGAAGTGGGATAACACTAGCCAATCCTAGTGCAGGAGGTGGGATAATACCAGCCAATCCTAGTGCAGGAAGTGGGATAATACTAGCCAATCCTAGTGCAGGAGGTGGGATAATACCAGCCAATCCTAGTGCAGGAAGTGGGATAACGCTAGCCAATCCTAGTGCAGGAGGTGGGATAATGCCAGCCAATCCTAGTCCAGGAGGTGGGATAATACCAGCCAATCCTAGTGCAGGAGGTGGGATAACACTAGCCAATCCTAGTGCAGGAGGTGGGATAATACCAGCCAATCCTAGTCCAGGAGGTGGGATAATACCAGCCAATCCTAGTGCAGGAGGTGGGATAATACTAGCCAATCCTAGTGCAGGAAGTGGGATAACACTAGCTAATCCTAGTGCAGGAGGTGCGATAATACTAGCTAATCCTAGTGCAGGAGGTGGGATAATACTAGCCAATCCTAGTGCAGGAGATAGGATACAACTAGTCATACCACAAGAGGTGGGACACTAATAGCCAGTCTGAGCAGAGGAGGCAGGAAACTACTAAGCAATCCTAATCAGAGCAGAGAAGTCAGGAAAGTACTAGGTAATTATTATCCTAGCAAAGGAGATAGGATACTACTAGCCTATCCTACTATAGAAGTTGGGATACCACTAGCCAATTTAAGCATAGGAGTGGGGGTGTGACTAGCCAATCCTAAGCCTAGCACGGTATGTGGGATACCATCAGCCAATCCTAGCTGGATGTGGGCTAGGACAAGGCAATTCTGGTCCAAGCACAGTAAACATCACTAGTCAGTCCTAGTGCAGGAGTCAGGACACTACTAGCCAATCCATGCACAGAAAGTGGGTTACCAGAAGTGAATCCTTGCGTAAGAGGTAGGATACCACTAACCAATCCTACTGTAGGAGTTGGGATACGACTAGCCAGTCCTAATCCTATGAGGTTGGATACGACCTAGACAATCTAGCACAGGAGGTGGGACAGTCAATTCTAGAGTAAGGGGCAGGATTCTGTTAGCCTATCCTAGTGCAGAAGGAGGGATATTAGTAGTGGATCCTAGCACAGGAAGCAGGATACTACTAACCATAGCACAGGAGTTAGGATACAACTAGCAGAGTTCTAGTGCAGGTTAAGTGATACTGTGAATCCTAGTGCAGAGGGGTGGGGTACAACTTGCCAATCTTAGTCTTAGCTCCTGAAACAGGATACTACTAGTCAGTCCTAGTACAGGAGGTGAGATACTACTAGCCAATCCTAACTTGGGAGGCATTCATAATAGCAGTCAATACTAGCACAGGAGGCAGCACACTACTAGCCAATCCTATTCCTAGCACTAGAGGTGGGATACCACTAGCCAATTCCAGCACATGATTTAGGAGACAACTAGCCAGTCCAAGGCCCAGCACAGGAGACAGAATACTACTAGCCATTCTCAGTGCAGGAGGTGGGATATTAGGCAGGATGCATCTCGCCAATCTTGGCCATAGTGCTAGAGGCAGGACACTACTAGAGAATCCCTGGAAAGGAGGCAGAATACAATCAGCCAATCCTTGTACAGAAGGCAAGACATTGCTAGCCAATCCTAGCACAGGAGGCAGGATACTACTAGCCTATGAATTGAGATACAATTAGCCAGTCCAAGTCCTAACACAGATGATGGGACTGTACTAGCTAATCCTATCAGAGGAGACAGTCTAAATACTAGTCAATTATTGTCCTAGCATGAGATGGGATAACGAGCCTATCCAAGCACAGGAGATGGGACGATACTAGCCGATTCTGTCACAGGAGGTGGGATGCTACTAGTCAATCCTAGGGCAGGAGGAGGGGTACTACTAGCCAATACTAGCACAGCAGGTGGGATAATATTAGTCACAGGAGTTGAGATACTACTAGCTAGTCCTAGCGCAGGAAGTGGGAAAGTATAAGCCAATTCTATCACAGGATGTGGGAAACTACCAGGCAATCCCATCACAGAAGGTGGGATAATATTTGTCAATGTTACCATCAGAGTTGGGATATCAGAAGCTAGTTCTACCACAGGAGGTGGGATAATATTAGCCAATTCTAGCAAAGGAGGCTCGAAACTACTAGCCAATCCTAGTCCTAGTATGGCAGGTGGCACACTGCTAGCCAGTCCTCATGCAAGAGGCAGGATTTGTTGAAATAGGGGAATAAAAAAATAACTTAGCACAGACGTCCATCTCTCTGAAGCAGAAATAGCCCACGCTGACCTGAGTGCTCTGCTCAGACAGTTCTCTGCTTCACCTTTCCGACCTTTTGAATTTTCTCAAGCTTTTTCACAGGTGAGTCTGTCAGATTAGAAAAGAATATTTTTGCTGCACATGTCAAATCATTTTCTTACATTCTCATATTCTCTCCTTCTCTCTTTCTGCCTTTCACACACCCACACACACACACTCTCTCTCTTTCACTCCCTATCAGCGATTGTCTTTGTATTCCCGCCGTCCGAAACTGAGTGAAGTTTCGGACTGAAAGCATTTTCCGGCTGAAATCAGCAGGTTTCCCTCCGCGCGCTGCCGCTATTTCAAAATGTCCCATAGTGACAAAAATATCACCAGGAGACAGCAGTGCAGGACAGGCGGGGGGGATGAAGGGATGAGGAAGGAAGATTTAAAAGAAAAAAAAAAACTAGATGAGGAAAGAGAAGAACATCAAAGAGAAAGTTCAGCCATGAAAATTAACCCCTGAAAATAGACCATGCCTTTTAAATGAAGCACTCTCTTCTGCAAGAGTAATCCCGTTTGCATGCACTATGCTAAAACCTTCTGCAACAAACACGTCTCTAAATTGATGTTTCAGTTTAAAAACTCATCCTTGATTACACAGTGTGCATTCTGGGTAACTGATGGATTCAATGAAATTGGGACAGGAGCTGAAGCGAATGCCTGTGCTTGCTGTACCTTTAAAGTTGGGCCTGATTCGAGCATCATAGCCTGATGTTTTTCCCATCAGCTTGTCCAGAAAGTCAGAGGGGGACATGGGCTTCACCTTACTGCTGGGAGACTTCATCTCTCTGCCAAACACAAGCCTGAAAATGGACAAAGAAGAACAGGATGAAGCAAGAGCAGGAAAGAAATAGAAAAGTGAATGGCTGATATTCTCCTTTCTTGAAAGACTCAATAAGCTCAATAGTTTGGCAAAAAATCTAATCATTATGCACTTATGATCCTGCAAAGAAATGTTGTGCCTTAACTATACTCAGTCTAGGAGGAGCCATGCATTGCCTGAGGCAGTGGTGGGTTTGGCGCCTTGCCTAAAGGCACAAACAGCCAGTCCTGGGATGTGAACCCGTGACCTGTTGGTTGTTGTCTCACCTCTTCTAGCACTAAGCACCTGGGCACACTTCTCTCAATCCATGTCACGTCGTTAAGTAACCTCAAATAGACTTGATTATGTGATTTCTGATACTGTGTGACACATTGTTATCTATAATGGGCAAAAGAATGGATACATCTCAGTCTTCAAGATGGCTGCTACTATTGTTTTTACTTTTTTCTGATAATCAGCCATTATAGCACTGGCATAGGCAGAAAAACATTTTTGGGTAGACCTGTGAAAAAATGAATAGGCCAACTTAGTAAATACAATTTCCAAGCATGCTATGTCTCGCAATATCATAACACCAGGCTATAACCTACTGCTGACTGTCCAGTCATCACTCTTCCTATTCCAACACTTCTGCCCACTGCAAACACAACTGTTAGCCAGTGAAGACGGCATAATTGAGTTAGACAACTGAGATGTACAAAAACGATGAAAATATGACAGCAAACTTAAAACCTAAACATAATCAAAAGGCTAAAAGCATGCAGACATGAAAAAAGTTTATGAACCATTTATGTCTTATCTTTGATGACTCAGTGCATTGAATTAGATGTTTGCTTTGACATTTTGACACAATCTATTTTAGCTTTTGTATTACAAGAGCATTTTAAGTACCAAATTTGCAGACCACTGCTGACAATGTTTTGTAAATTTGGCTTTGGATGGGTAGAAAACATTTACAGTTCCCCCAGGTTCATCTTATTATTGGAGGGCTAAGAAAACAAGGTGGAGCTTAGTGGAAAGTACAATGGTTTTGATTGGCCACAATACAACATTTGTTTTCTGTGAATGACAACATTCACAGAAAACAAACCAAAGGTCAGTATCTTAAAAAATGCTACTTCTAAAATATTCTTTCCCCAGTTGATCAGATGGTCCAGTGGTTGGACTGGGTAGAGCTGCCACCGCTGATTTCCATTTCTAACAACTGGCCTGAAACCTGGTTAACCTATGGCTCGTACTCACAGTCAGTGATCTATTTATCTAACGTATCTAACTATACAACATATCAAACTTACAGAAGGCCTATTCCTACATTTGATCTCATTAAATTAATCTCTACTATTGTAAATCGAAACATGGCTGATTCCTCTGTCAGTTCTAAATTCTGTTGGTAGATAATCTAGACTGTAAGGCCTTTAGTTCTGCCCCTGAAGGCCTAACCTATGGGAGAGCTCGCTTGGCTGTATCTGCCTAGATACTGTTGAGAAAACAATCCTGACTGGACAGTTTACCTTCTGGCGTTTTGAGAAATTATTGATTTTAGCTCATATCAAAACTTAACAATGAAATAAGACACTACAACACGTGCAATACAACAGGAATGATGATGAATTCAAAATTACACGTATAAACTTTAGTTACCGTAAATTGTCTAAAGGCATAGAAGGCTCTGATGGCTCCCATTGGTGTACATAAGCTTGCATTTTAGCTACATTAGTCTCGAAGTCTCGTAGCTCCAGAACTAAAAAAGCAAAACATGTCTTGCCTGATCAATTATATTTGGGGTAGATTACTGTGTAAATTTGTTTTATTTCCAAAATATTCCTTTAAAGGTGTTTCATGATTGCGTCCATTGCTCTTCTAACCCCATGTGGCCAGTAATCACCATATACAAACCCACCAGAGCACCCCTCCAAACTTCTCTGACCATGACCTCTGTCTGGAACATTCTTCCAGCCCAGCACACTAAGAAATCTCCACAGATCCTAGTCCTAAATTGCAAGTTGTTGTACGTATCAATATTTCATGTGTGACAAGAAAGCTTAAATGATTATAAGAATAACTATAAAGTACTTTCTCTTACACACTTGCGCACACACACACACACACACACACACACACACACACACACACACACACTGTCACAGTCCAGTCAGTTTTAGTCCACTGAATCCCACTCCACATTTAGACACATTTCACGCTCGAGCTGCTTCTCCTCGTGTTCGAGAACAGAAGTGTGTCACATTTTATTGCCAAAACTACAAATGCAGCCAGACGCATTAATAGCGACCTGAACTGCGAGTCCACGCTAATTCATTCTGGCTTCACGTTTGATTGTCCTACTGGCCCACATTTTTTTCCGTTCGGTGAGTTTTTGTTCGGGCTGACAGCATCGTGACCGGACTGCCTCATTAAACCCAAACTGAATTTCTAGATGCAAATTTTTCCCCCATTTTTGTTCATTGGCAGCAAAAATATGAATCCAGACAGTGCTGTCTCTGTGTGTCAACTTCATCATTTACAGAGCACACACACATGCACTCAAGAATAAATAAAGAGCACCCCACACGCCTGCACACACATGCACACACTCACACACACACACACACATATATATGTATATATATATATATATATATATATATATATATATATCTTTTGTAGTTTTTCAGTTTTTGATAAATGAACTAAAAGAAAGGACCCAAAATGACTTGGAAAAACATCTGGTTCCATTGACTTAAATTAAAAGTGAAGTAGGTTTTTTCGTTCTCCTGTAAAGTTACCATTTTGGAGATTTTCTTGCCAGCTACCATTTACAGTGTGTTAACAATTTAAACGGACCAACAAAAATGATCCAAAATGATTTGGAAAAAAATCTGGTTTCATTAACTTTCATTGAAAAGTAAAATCATTTTTCTTTCTCCTGTAAATTCCCATTTTGGAAATACAAGATTTTGCCATGATAGCAATGTAGATGTATACTACAATATCATCACTGTCACAAACGTTGTACCTCTAATTTGAAGACACCTGCTGCCCTTTGTCAAAACTTCATGCCGAACAGGCCAACAGAAACCATCCAGAATAACTTGGAATGAAATCACTGTACATTAATCATTAACTTAGACTGAAAAGAATGTTTTATTTATAAAAGAAAATAATATTTAAACATTAAGCATTCATTTGTTCAGAAAAGCACTAATAGAACAAATATACATTGCCACTGATGTAAAGCAAAGCCAAAATGTGCTAACAGCGCCCCCTGTGGAGATTCTTCAGTCTGCTAAGCTTGAGTGAGTTTGTGTGTTATTGTATTTGTTTAACATTTCCAAAGCTCTCCTCGAGGAAGCCCAGTAATATTTGTAGTTCTCCTCCAATATCTAGTTTAAATAATCAATCCTTTAATAGATTAATTCTGGTGCTGTTGACGGAATTAAACAAATCCATGTGAAGACTGGAGGGCAGCAAGAAATCAGGAACCTATTTCACGTTACTGCCACAGTAAAATCTAGTACCTTTACAGAATAAGGGGAATTTTCTTTTAATATAAGTCAGTAGAAGAAGATTTTGTTCCGAATAATTTTGGAGAATTTGTATTGGTCTGTTCATTGTGAAATTTTGACACAATGCAAAAAGCAGCTGGAATGTTCAAATTCTGCAAAAATGTTTGAAAATATATAAAATACTGGTTTATATATGTAAACCGCTTTTGTTGTTTCTTTTTTTTTGCATTGTGTTACAAATTCACGATAAACTAACAAAAGAAATGCTCCAAAATTAATGTTGATTACAAGTTGAGAATGTTTTTGCTTTTTAATTCTCCTGTGAAGTTACCAAATGTTCTGACAGTGACAATATGCTAAAAGAATGACTTCCAAAAGAACTTGTTCTTAACATACACACAAGCCTACATTGTCCTCAAAGATGCAAACTCATGAAGATGGATCTGATGGATGTACACAACACCTGTGACCCAGCAAACGTTTATATTTACACATATGACACTCATTTGTGATGTATTTACCTTTGTACGCTCTCTGTGAAACACACTTGATCTAACACACTTGATCTAATTTAAAGTGCACTGTGTAAAGCCAGTAAAGATCTGTACCTGATGACTCCACTCGGCCCAAAGAAGAATAAAATCCACAAATTCCTCCACACTTGCGTAAACATTATTCCTCTTTCTCTTCGTTCTCTCTCTCTCTCTCTCTCGGCGGTCTGAGGTGGTCTGTGATGTTCTCCGATGCGCTCACACACTCACTCACTCCTCTCCTCCCACACAGCTGAACTCCGCCACATCAAGCACTCAGAGAAGTTTAGAACTCTGCATATTGGTAGGTCTCTCTCTCTCTCTCTCTCTCTCTCTCTGTCTCTCTCTCTCTCTTTCCCTCCACACCTCTATCTTGCCCTCTCTGTCTCTTTTTTTCTCTCCCTCACTCTCTTTTCTCTTTCAGTTTTCCTCTGTCTTCTTTTCTGTTATTTTCTTTTGTATATCTCACTCTTTTCTCTCTTTCACTCCCACTGTTTTCTGTCTTTCACCATCTCTTCTCTTTTACCTTCCATTTTCTCTTCTCTCACTTTTTTCTGTTCTCTTTCATCTCTTTCATCTTTTCATCTTTTCAC
Organism: Colossoma macropomum; assembly: GCF_904425465.1. NCBI lineage: Eukaryota > Metazoa > Chordata > Actinopteri > Characiformes > Serrasalmidae > Colossoma > Colossoma macropomum. The sequence continues at coordinate 7,228,926 of NW_023494794.1, forward strand.
CTTCCTCTCTCTTTTCTCACTCTGTTCTGCTCTTTTTCTCACTCTTACTCGCTCTACTCTCTCTCACTTACACCATCTCTTTTCCCTTTATCTCTCTCGCTCTCTCTCCCCTCCTCCTCCTCCTCCTTCCCCTTTCTTTTTTCTCTCAGTGGCCACATGTTAGCCTGAGGAACCGGAGCAGACAGAAGCAGAATGTGTGTGTGTGTGTGTGTGTGTGTGTGTGTGTGTGTGTGTGTGTGTGTGTGTGTGTGTGTGTTTCAAGATTTTCATCAGATTTAACAGTGGTGACATATTTGCACCTTAGGGCCTTAAAAAACCCACCATCAACAACATCATCACCACCATCACCATCATCATCATGATCGACATTATCACTAGCACCATCACCTTCATCACATCACTATAATCATCACCATCATCATCCTCACCATCATCATTACTGTCATTATAATCATCATCACATCACCCCATCATCATCCTTAGTATCATTATCATTTCAGTCATCATCATCATTACCATCACCATCATCATCCTTAGCCTCATCTGCATCATCATACCCATCACCATCATCACTATCATCACCATCACATCATCATCACAATCATCACCATCATCATCACCATCATCATTACCATCATTATAATCACCATCATCATCACATCACCCCATCATCATTATCATTTCAGTCAACATCATCATCATCATCATCATCATCATCATTATCATGGTCAACATTATCATTATCATCATCATTATCATTACCATCATCATCATCATCATGATAATAATAAGGATACTTAGCCTCATCTGCATCATCATCATAACCTTCACCGTCATCACTATCATCACCATCACAGTCATCCTTAGCCTTATCATCATCATAACCATCACCGTCATCACTATCATCACCATTACATCATCATCACTGTCACTATTATCATTACCATCATCATGCTTAGTCTCATCCACATCATCATAACCATCACAGTCGTCACTATCATCACCATCACATCATCGTCACAATCATCATCATCATTATCATTACCATCACCCTTAGCCTCATCATCATAACCATCACCGTCATCACTATAGTCATCATTACATCATCACCATCACCATTATCATTACCATCATCATCACCTCCACCATCATCATCAGCATCATCTCCATCATGATCACCATAATCACCATCAGCATCATTACCATCATCATGATCACTATCATCACTATTATCACCATCATGCACTATTTTCACCATCATGATAATGTAATCATTATCTTTATAATCATGACCGTAATCACAATCTTAACCATCAGCATCATTACCATCATCCTTATCACTATTATCACTTTCATCAGTCATCACCGTCATCATAATCCTCACCATTACCACCACCACACCACCGTCACTAGTGCCTCTCTATCTTTCTGCCTTTCATCCATCTTTCTATTTTTCTTGTTCTTGTTCTCATTTCTTTTTCCAATTCCTTATTAATCCCTCCAGCTCATCTAACTGTAGAATTCTGCTCTTTCAGCTGATGTTGGTAATTCTACACCGGTGTAGGGAGGCTGATGCATTAATGCTGCTAAATGCTGGCTAATTTACATGTGGTGTGTAAACCGTGATTCAGCTTCTTTTCTAGTGAGCAGTAAAGGAGTTTTCCTCTGTAGCAATAAAGCCTCTAACAGATCAGAACCTACCCTGCTTGTGTGACTTACTGGTCAGTTTATGTATTTACTGGAACAAACTGGCTACCTACTAGCATGTCCGTGCTAGTAAGGTTTCTTTACATAGTACGTTCTTTGGCTAAGTTAGGTGACTCTAGTTAGGTTTTTACAACTAAAAAGGTGGAACTAAGAAGGAGCCAATTATATGGCAACTAATTAAGACCAAAGACGACCGAAATAACTAGTATTCCTAAATCTGCAGCCAGCCTTTAATGCTATCAGTGTAGCTACTAACTAGTGCTATCTTGGTTTACCATGCTAATAAGTAACATTAGCCAGACTTTGTGCTTTACCACCTCCATGCTCCATATTCTGTGTATTAGCCTCTGTCTTTCACCAGTGTTTTCTTCCCCCTGTACATTCAGTTGGATTTTCAGCAGTGAGGGAGGGAATTATGTCCAGAATGAACAGATTTATGTTCAGAGACTGGAAAATAAATAACTGAAGGGTGGTCTCAGACTGCGCAGTCCTGTATATCATCACTGTCCAAATAAATAAATAAATAAAAATAACCAAAAAATAAGAAATATATATACATTTTTTACATTTTTCTTCATATTTTTCTGAACACAATAGCTGTGCTTTACATTGTAGCTGAATAGACCAACATAAATGCTCCAACATGACTCAGAATTAAACCCTTTTTCTTTAACTTGCATTAAAAGTTAAGAAGATTTTTGCCTGTGAAGTTACTGTTTTGGAGATACATGTTTTTGGAATAGCGATGATGTATAATTAACTGTGTAGTTTCTTTCTACATAATTAACCTAATAATAAATATGCAAATGTGATAAACAGATTATAGAAATAATAATAAACTGTAGAAAATAGGTTCTAAATATCATCGCTGTCCAAAGAAAACCGTGTATCTCTATTTCTGTTGATTTTTATTTTTCTAAATCTTTATGTGAAAATTTCATGGTGATTGGACATGTGGAAATGCTCCAAAATCACCTGGAATAAAACCTCTTTACATTCACTTACATTAAAAAGTGAGAGTGTCTTTGCCCTCTCCTGTAAACTTACTATTTTGGAGATACTTGTTTTTCTTTGGACAGCGGTGATATACAACAGTGTCCATTTTGGTGAGTTGTTTAAAAGAAGGCATTTGGGAATGATGCAATGATGCAAAGTCCAAGCATACAGTCAACATATATGTCAAGTATATAAAGCTAAAGAGCCTCTGAATTTAATACATTAGGGACCCATAGAGTCCCACTGATAGGCCAAACGTGCTAAAACTGTGCAAGTGGAGGAGCAAAAGCACATACTACTGTTCAAACACCGTTCATAATGCAAAGTGACCTGGGAGAATAAACACACACAACACAGCAAACACACGGCCGGCCTGGTCATGTCGCTGTCTCAGAGCAGATGGCAAGTTTAAGGTGTCTCTGTGGATTCAGGGCTGGATGTATATTTCATGCAGCCTTCAGACCCGAGGCTTGGAAAAGCTAACGCTATGGGGGGTGGAAAAGAAAGAGAGAGAGAGAGAGAGAGAGAGAGAGATTGGAGGAGAAAACTAATAAGAACAGTGCACCACTGTAACAGTTTATTTCCCCTGGCAGTTTTTTCTTGTTAAAGTAATACTTCAGCATCTTTCAAGCTAATCTCTCTCTGTTGCATCTGTCACACCACTGGTTGCCTCATTATTTCTGTAGCTGTATTCAGAAAAGTACATAAACCCGATGACCTAAAGCTCAATAATAGAAGCCTATGGGCAGATACTGAATTCCTTGAATAAATGTTTGGAACACACTTAATGGCCAAAAGTATGTGGACACCTGTCCATCACACCTATATGAGCTTGTTGGACATCCCATTCTAAAACCATGGGCATTAATATGCATTAATATCGCTCTCTTTGTGGTTATAACAGCCTTCACTCTTCTAGGAAGGCTTTCTACAAGATTTTGGAGTGTGTCTGTGGTAATTTGTGTCCATTCAGTCAAAAGAGCATTTGTAAGGTTACTGATGTTGGACGAGAAGGCCTGGCTCGCAATCTATATTCCGATCCCAAAGGTGTTCACTCCACATTTCCACTGCTCCAGAATCCATGGCAGCGTGCTTTACACCACTCCAGCCGACTGGACTAATCAAAACTAGGTAGGCTAAAAACTATGCTAATGTTAGCTTTAGTACATGACCAAAAACTACACCCAATCTATCCCAAAGCTAGCAGTTTGTGAGTTCAGAACATGCCTTCAACATGGTGGTGGTAATATGAGGAAAGACTGATTGAGGGAGGGGGGAGAACTCTGAGAACTTCTGCCTGTAACTAGCAGGCCAGACCCCCTCATGGCTGTAGCAGGACTGATATAGGACTGAGGAACAGGGAGGAGATGTGGTTTCGGTAGGGATTGCAAAGCCTTTGTCTTGGGAATGGAATGTGAGGATGTGAATTTATAGGGCGTTAGATTGGAAGAAGGAGGGGTTTCAGCCATGCTCCTCCCCCCAAACTTCAGTTATAACATAACTACATTATATTTAAAGAAAGCATTTCAAAGCAAAGCAAAGTCTTTTTGGTCAAAACTTCTAGTCACCGCGAGTTGGTTCACCTCCTCATGACTGTGATTGGTCCACATGTCAAATGAATAACATGGCCTACATTTAGCTATTTTGACCAGAACTGTGTTGCACGTTAGCAAGGCTGAATGAGATCTGATCAGCCAACAGTTGTTATGATGGAATGTATTTGTGGGCAGAGCATGGATAGATCAGTTCTGACACACAGTGGGAATGAGAGAGAAAAGAAGGAACAGAAAGGTAGGAGAAAAACTTTAGTTGAGATTAATTAGGATTAATGCCAAACACTGCAGCGCTACAGTTGTGTACGTGTAGAGTCAATGTGGGTAACTAGGCCAGTGTTCATATGAATCTGAGCGTTTCTACTGTGGAGTGATTCCAACTGATGCGTATCAGGCCCCGTTTCGCCCGGATACAGCTCCACTCGGACCTCACATACTCAGACAACACGCATGTTCTCTTCTACACCCACATAAGTCAGTTTGTGTGCTTCAGGGTGAAGTACGTACATGTGCTCCGATGTCATACAAAGGCCTGCATACATAAATACACTCCTCTTGTGCGAGTGCTGGGGTCCGTGATGTTCACGTGCTTGAGTGAGTTCTGCAGCAGCGTCTGTGAGTTTTTCTCTTGTTCTTCAATCCGGCATCTCTGCTCAGTTTTGACACAGCAGTTCCCCCGAACTGCTCAGAACAGCGCTGGTCCCTCAGTGACCTGAATGGATGGATGCACTCCCACCCACACACACTAAAGCAGCATGTAAGAAGAACAGCAGAGCATGGCCTTATTGAGGTCAAGAAGGTCAATTTCTCCTGGTTTTGCTTGGGGTCCAACTATCCCTTACAAAACGTAAGTTTTATATAATTATCAGAAATATACTAAACAAAATTATTCTTAAGTATACTTGGCCTGTACTGACAAGTATACAGGAAAGTTGTACACTCTCAGAAATAAAGCTAATAAACTGTCACTGGGGCAGTTCCCCTCTTATCACTGTTATCACTGGAGTGGGACCCTCAAGGGTACATCTCAGTACCTTTAGTCAGGGAACATAACTGTACCATAATCCACTGTAATGATATGTTCTAAGACTCCACACACCCCGTTTCACAAAAACACAAAAACTAGTAAACTACTGGTACCTATATGTTCCCGTTCAGTATAGTTCAGCAGGGGTTTCACGCTTTAAACTTGATGTCGTCTAGTCACCGATCATGTGATTATGACACTAACAACATGGACGCATCAGAAAAGACGACAGGTGAGGACCCTGGTGATTTCAGGGTCCGTATCTCTGGTTCTCCGAGGGCTAGCAAAGCACTTCACGTTCTATGACATGGCTTTTTTAAGTCATTGGATTGGACTGGAGTCTGTGGATTTATTCATGATGTCATTAGCAATTAGTCAATGTTGACTCGACTTTCATCACATAACTGTCGACTTCAAAAAATCTGAAGTCATGCAACCCTTAGTTTACAGTATAGTTGGAGTACAAAATAAATCTTTGATTTAAACTAGTTGTGTATTTAAAGTTTACTACTCTTACTTATCTAAAGAATGCTTAAGTATATTTTCATTAACTAAAAAGCGGACTAGTATTACATAAATAGTAAACTAACAGTGTGGTATATTTTAAAGTATATTTTCATAAACTAAAAAGTGGGATAGGAGTATGTAGTACCTATAAGTTCACAATGTAGTTGCAGTACAAAATAAAAGTCAGATGTAAACTAGGTGTGTATTCGAAGTGTATATAAAAGTGGACTTTTCTAAACTAAAAAGTGGGTCAATTTAGTCCCAAGAAGTATAGAAACAGTGCACTACTAGTACTAGTACTAGTGCAAGAATACTACTAGTACTTTGATATTAGTATACTTACTACATGAAGTCCCCGCGACCCAGAAAGATAAGCGGCTTAGAAAATTTACTACACAATGTACACTTGGGAAATATACTTGAACTTTAACAAAATAATTTTTTATAAGGGATAAGAAACCTCATATTAACAGAAAGTACATTTTCTCATTATACACTAGTGTTGTATAGTTTGTTTTCATTGTTTTCCATAAAATGTACTGTTGCTGCCTTGTATCTCCATTTTTGTTGCTTTTTCTTTTTCATTTTTTACAACAAAATGCCAGCTGCCCTTTACACTGTATTGAAATTTCTTTATGAACAGAGCAACAGAAATGATCCACAATTACTTGAAAAAAGGTCTTAACTTCCATTACAAGTTAAGAATGTCTTTTCCCTCTTGTGCAGCTACAGGCCTACATATAAAACTACAATGCTACTATTCTATTACTTCATAGGTTTCATTTTTGGATGTAGGGATGGGCATTCCAACTAATTTTTGTTAGTATTTATAAGAGCTAATGAACAGATATCCTGTTAACTGCAGGGAAGGAAAGAGCATCAACAAAAAGAAAGAAAAAAACAGACAAAAAACAGACTTCAGCCAAAATTAGCTTACTTTTAACATGATATAGCACTGGAGCTAGTTTTGTTATGTTTTAAAAATGTTTTATTATTCAAAAATAGCCAAGGAAAAATCAGTAGGTTTTTATGTTGGACACCTAACAAAAACTGCCTCTTGAGAGGAGCTAATGAGCTAACGCTAACCGGTATAATATTGGATTATTGGATGAGGACTCATCGTCTCCTACACAAGATCTTTTCTCTACAGTGGATGACGTGCTAACATGTTAGTCTGTCACAGAAACATTTTCACTGTTTCTGGACGTTTAGCTAACATCAGAGTAGTGAACCTAGTTAGCAAACCTCTGAACGCTTATGTACGTTAACACTCTGTATTAGCAAAACTCCTCAGAATTCATTGTGTCGTCAAAATTTACACAATTCTTGTTTCCCCAGACGTACATTGGTGTCTGAAGTTTGCTTCTTGACTTTTACACAGAAGCTACAGGGCTTCAAGTAGGAGAAGCTAACAAGTATATGCCAACTAGCATCGCACAAACTGCCTAAATCATCACACACTTACCTCATTTAGCATTAAGTTGTTAAGCAATGTTAAATATCTACATGAATGGACAATTGTTGGGGCAATAATTTATGCTGTTACTGTTTTTAGCTATGCTAACATACCTTTGTCCATGTTTAAACGTAACAGTATGTCATACAGTGTCAAAAACCACATAAGTGAGTCTGTTTGAGATTATATACTCAGTGCTAATGAGAGTATATACTTGTATTGTTGGTAAGTAATCCCAAATAGACTTCTGACACTGACAGAATGTTGTCTATAGAAATAGTTAAAACAGTAGTAGCAGCCATTCGAAGTCTACATTTTGTCCACACTTTTGTCCTGTTACTGTCACATTGAGAGACACAGCTGGAGAGAATGAATTTGGCTCTCATCATAAACATACTGTAACCACGGCTGTTCTCCATTTGGCATTCATCTCCATATTTACATGCCAAAAGTGCACTCGAAGAACTCGGAGTGCGAGTGCACTGACTGAAAAATTGCTTGAATGGTGAAATGTACAGCTAGCATTATTGAGCATGGACCAAGCAATGTGCAGCCATAGATAATGAAGTGACTGTAGCTTTTGTTAACTGGATGACTTTTTTATTTTTAACCCCTCATTAACTCTGAAAACCAGATTCTCCACATCATTCAGCTTCCTGTATTTAAAAAAATGAATAGAGGCAAATTTCTCATATAGAGAGCTGGTTGAGATTTAGCCTGTGGGCTCTGTCATTGTTAACTGACGATCAGAAACAACTGGTTCCCTGAATAACCCTTTTTTAAAGCTCTCTTTATTCCTTAGAATTAAACAGGCTGTTTTAGTTACTGTGCCTTTAAGACTGATATATGGAAATAAGCTCTGGTCTGATTGGCTCTGAGTGCCCCATTCAAAAAGCTGTCCAGTCTAGAATGTTGAACAAGCTGTTAAGCTGGAACTGATAACCTTAGGCTTAAAACTTTTCAGCCATTCCGGATGTGTAGATCCTTTGGAAAGATGCAATGACCTGTTTGCTTCCGGACAGACAGGAACAGCACAATATTTAATACATTTAATCTTCTTCCACTCCAGTAACTCAAACTGTCTGCAGGAACAACACTCCACGTTACTTCAACAGGAATGGGTGGGGCTAAACTGCCATAGGCTTAAAATGCGTTCAAGGTTGTGATGTCACAACCATAACAAATTTAAAATGGGCTGTTTTTGCAGCTTAGTTTACATATACGGACTGTATGAACTCGGGAGTCAATGGCATGTTTTGAAACTTTAACTCTGTTTGCATATTACCTTAATCTCATGTTTCAAAAAAACAAGAAAAAATTAATTTTCCATGATGTGGGTCTTTCAGTCTCAACTCAGTGCCACCTTAAAATGAGCTGGGGCTTCTGGTGAATCACAGCTGAGTGACTTAGCATTAGCACGGTTCAGCGCTTCCCTGCTCCAGCACCTGAGTCGACTCATTACGAGCTCGCTAATTAGCTGAAGCAGGTGCGTTTTCGCAGGGAAAACAAACTTTTTGCCGTGGCTCTCCAGGGCTGGAGTTTTACACTTCCAGGGGATACACTGCTCTATTTTTGGACCTGCAACTAGCTTTAGCTCAGGTTAAGGTGGCATTGAGTTGAGTTGCTATGCGTCAAACTCCATTCTGCCTTAAAATTAGCCATGATGCAGTTCAGTGAATGCAGTGTTGCAGTGCACTAGGGCTGAGTGACATGGCTTAAAATGTTTGCATACATTTTGCTAAGCATTTCACATAGATAATTATTGATATCTGTCATATGCATTTACTAGCACTCAAATTCTGAATAGCTTGGCCCAAATAACACGACTGTCATTTTTTCAGCATGTTCTAGTTACTACACTTTTCCCATTGCAGCTTTACGAGAAGCCTGGCCACTTCCTATTTCCCCCGTTATATGAAAAACAGGACTGCAAAACGTCAGAGAGCACCTGCGAGCGAGTCCTCAATAAATCAGAGTAAATGGAGCTAAACAGCTCAAGTAGTTTCTAATGACTTGCCCAGAACTTTCTCTTTTAGAAAGTTTTAGAAAGTAAAAGGATGTATTTCACTAAAAAAGCAAAGAAAACTCAGCGGTATGTTTCGATTTTTCTACAGCAAACGGGTTTTTGGCAGCAGGACGCTAAAATTACTACTACTGAGTGCTGATTAGTTGGTGAGCAGAGCAACTCATTGGCTGTTCGCACTCACTGACATCATGGACGTGTATGAGGCACCGTTTTAAACTCCTATAACTCGAGTTAAAAAGCTCTTAAAAATATAACAGCGGTGTTAAAATGTTTTATGCTGTTCTGTGTTCAGGAAATGAATTAATTATTTTACATTAAAAATGTTTAAGCATTTATAAACTATGATTTTGCTCAAATGCTCCATATTAACCCGTTCAGACTCACTCAGGAACACCCTCTAGTGTTTGAGAAACCCGGAAAACATTACAGAGTGGTGATTCTCTTCTCTGCAAGTTCTCTGGTTTTACCGGCAAGCAGACTGGCTCTTTTTCTTAAAGGGCAGGACTTCCCCTATAAACTGACCCCCTAAATGTCTCAAAATCAAAATGCTTTACCCATAATCAGCAAGTTTCTGTCTTTAATATTCATAACTAACCAGAGATGCAGCAGTGCCCTGGTGGAAAAAATACAGCACAGACCGGCATGCATGGTGTTTTATGCTGGTCTGGTGCTAGTTCAGCTGGTCACTGAGCACGGTCATGCTGCAGCATACCAGCATCCAAAACACAACATATGCTGGTCTTTGCTGGTTTCTTAACAAGATGGTCTGCCTCAGGCTGGCACTGTAGCACACTGGTTCTCCCTGTTGAGCCTTCATAGCCTAGCAACTGTAACTATGCTCAGGATACCTCTGAAAAACCTTACAGTATGACATAGCATATTTTTAAATCTAAAAACTTGCCCAATTTCACAAGAGACTGCTGGAAAGAGTGAATTGTTCCTCATTTCTTAAACCAGAGACAAAAATGTGTAAGATCTCAGTTAAAGTGAGGAAGATCGCATCACCAAACCAGAACAGAGCATTTCCAGAAGAACTGTTGAGCCATTTTGGTGCTAATGAAGCTAGCATCAGCGCTGCTAAGGCGAGTGAGTTAGCACCGAGCCAGCGCTGGACTCCCCAAACACCAAGGAGTACTTTGCACATTGATAACATCTCTGCTAATACTAATACAAAAACCTGTAATTTTACTTCTGTATTTTAATACAAATTCATGCTATAATCCAATGATATAAAGTAAAGTGAGGACAATACAGCCTAAAACTCTATAGATGCTAGCTGCTAAGGCTACCTGCCTCAATGTTTTGGCCAGGGTGCCTAAATCTTTTGTCTTTGTGGGCCAAAATTGCATATCTTTGGTGGGCCGAGGACCAAAGAGACAAAACAGCTAACTAGCAATTTGTTAGCCTTGCGTTTTCACATGTTGCAAGTTTACATGTGTGTTCTTCAAATACTCCAGTGGTTTCCTTAAACATCTATGATCTCTAAATATCCTCTTATCCGTGTTCCACTGCTGCCTGTTACACTGAATTAGCTTGTAAATGCTAGCTACACACATACTGTCACATTTGGGTTGCATTCAGGGACACACGTGGTGTCAAAGGTCATAGATTTTAGAGATTTCTTTGTATAATACTTCAAAACAAAATACTTCAAAACTAACGTTTTCAAAGGAAATTAACAAGAATAAAAATACATTAAAAAATGCAGTTTGCGCACTCCGGCTCAGATTTCATATTATTGTGAATTTTCTAACTGAGAATAAGTTAACACACCCTCTACAGAGAACACACTTCTGCACATTTTGATGCTCAATTACTATTTATTTGCTGAATTTATCATACTGGGAAAAACTGTTATACACATGTGGACTGTGCAAAAGTTGACCTTTTATATTTCATGCTTTATTTTTTTCCAAATATGTTCCTCTCAGCAAATAGAAGTTGTGCTCTAAAATTGATGTGTCAACTTATTTTTACTTAGAAAATTAGGGTGTGTTCAAACCTTGTAGTAGGTGTTCTCATTGGCTGAGGAAGTCGAGGGGTCAGGCAACTTCCTTACAGACCAACTTTGGCCCACGAGCCACACTTCACTGATTAATTTTGCGTTACTGACCATCTAGAGTGCGAGGAACAGCATCATTTTACTTAAAAAAAAAAATAAATTAATAATAATTTATGATTAGTTTTACTGTTGTATCACCAAGGCCTACTGTAGCCTACATCACTTTGACCCCAACCAATAAAGACACCCTCATTGACTCTGAATGCACATTTAGGTTAGTAATGAAAGAACCCCACAGGCTGAATCTGAACTAGCTCGCTATTTAACATAACATACGACGTGGCGCAAAAGCAAATAGTTCATGCTTATGTATGTGTACTATAAAGAGAGAAATTATAGATTCAGCAAGTCTCCACAGCATCAAGGCTCTGAGAATTAGCGGATGGGTTCTAGCGGCCAGCATGACATTACAGTGGTTCTTCTTGACTGGAGTTTGATGTAAATCAACTGTGATATAAATGTAATCAGCGCATCCTCTTGAACTCGGAGCATATTTAAGTAAGGAACATGTGAGAGTCCAGAGTCTCCAGAGCGTCTGGTTTTCTCTATCTGGCATGCCAGAGTGGTAAAGGAGGCCAGTGGGCCGGGCAGTGCGTGTGCGTGTGTGTATATACACACATTCGCGTGGGTAGATTTTACTGGAGCAACCACAGTTCCCATGGGAACGGACAGAGTTAGCGCTGCAGCAGATGCATCATTAAGCTTCACGTTAGCCTTAACACCAACTCAGCAGCAGCTGGAAGCCTCTGCATTCAGTACATTGTCACTGTCACGCAAAAACCTTCATTTAAAAAAAATAAAATAAATAAAAACTTTTTTGTTGTTTTTACTTTTTGCATAATTAAAAAAAAAAAAACTCGTTATCCTTTGCATTGTCTTCAAACTTTATGATGAACGGACCAACAGACATGATCCAAAATTACTTGGAAAAATGATGTTTAACTCTATAGTATTATTATTATTATAAATTAATAATACTTTTTTCTTCCCCTTTAAAGTTGCCATTTTGGAGACAACGTTTTTCTTCTCAACTGCGATGATATGCAAGTTTATCAAAGGCAAAATTTACTCCTCTTGCCTTGTCAGCCAAGACGTGTTTGGTGTCTGAAGTTTGCTTCTGTTTTTTACTTCACTGTTTCCCAGCTAAAAGATACAAGGTGAAGGAAGTTATGCTGTTAGACTAAGCTAGTAATGTTAGCTCAGGTATCAGAAGTTTGTCTGTTTTCCTTAAAGATTTAGACTGACTTCAGTGTTTGCTTCAAGCCACATGTGATCTAGTATGAATTTTGTGGGTTTAATATAGTATAATACAGTAATAATGTAATTAGTTTGCTAACAAGCTAGGTAAGCAGTGTTTGCTAAAAGGTTACCTACAGTGGAATATGCCACTGGCTGAATGAAAAACTAAAAACCAAGTGAAATCTGCCAATAACTGAGTGGAATAAGACAAAATCAAGTGAAATCCACCAGTAACTGAGTGAAATATGCCAAAATCAAGTGAAATCCACCAGTAACTGAGTGAAATATGCCAAAATCGAGTGAAATCCACCTGTAACTGAGAGAAATGTTCCAGAAAACAAGCAAAATCTGCAAATAACGGAGTGAAATAAGCCACAAACTAAGTGAAATCCACCAACAGCCAAAAAAACATGCTAGTACTCAAGTTAATTCAATGAATCTTAAATACATCAGTAACAGAGTTAAACCTGCAGTGGCTGAGTGGAATAATTCATTTGTAAACTCTATAAGGGCTTCAAATTACTTGAGCATCTCTACATTTCTTCACTTTACATGTTTAATTCAGAGCACACAGGCTGAGCCCTACTGAATATAATCTGATCAATGCAGTGAAAAATGACTCAAATGGCTGAAATGCTAATCCCTAAGAAATGCAGAGAAAACGTTTTTTGTTCTCTTTTTTCAAAATACATGAAATCAGATAACGTCTTCATCCCAATTTAAGACATCAGACTTTGCTGTTTACATGACCACTTGAATAATCTGATAACTGTCCAAATCAGATAATGGTCGTATTATTGGTATGACTGAAAACACATCAAGTTAATCAAGTCAAAAATTCACAATGTTTCTGAACATGTTTAAAAATAATTTATTTATTCAATCTTTTTTTTTTTCTCAGCTATTTCAATCTTGCAAACAGAGGGACAATCTGGGCTCCAGAGGGACGAGGAGGGAATCTGTGCAGCTTTTATCCTTTTAAAGCCCCAATCAAACTGCTATTACAGCTCAGAGCACAACAACGGAAGCTTTCATACAGCACATTCAGACACAGAAATGTAGGTAAACCGTGAGATAGTCCTGTGGTGGCTGATTAAGCAGCTCCTGATTGAGGCTGTAACACTTCATTACTACACACAGAGAGGGGTGTGGGTTGTGGGTGTGGCTCTAGGGAAGTTCTAATCATTCACGGTTCTCATTTAAATGTACATTTACTGACCTCGGTAGAAAACATGTATAGAACGCTTCCATACAAACGACAGGTAGAGGTTTTTCCCCTTTAGCAGACAGTGAACAGTACTGAATTGACCGAGTCCACACTGTGGCTGCAGTGCCACCATCAGGCCTGGAAGCAGAACAGCAGCTCTGAGAGAGTTCAAGGCCAATGTGGAGGGACGGCAGGTTGGAACCAGCCAGCGTTTGAGTTTTAGTCTTCATGGATGTTGAACAGCTTAGCCACCTCGTTCAGATCAGCGTGCTCCTCTCCATCTTTAATGATCTAGAAAAAAAGCACAAACAAACCAGATCTGAATGTGCAGAGGTTTTAAAAGACTAAAGCTAAATTACGTTAACTGTAATATTGGGATGGCTGAAGGGTAGATAAAAGACTGGAGCAACAATAATGTGGTCAGAAAGATGAATATGTTACAGATTTATTGCTACTTGAATAGCTGTGTTTTAAACAAATATCACTGAGTAAACCAAAAAACAAAATATATTATACTATTATGAATAAGAAAGTAAAATACAGAGAATTCAATGTATGTTTACTGTGTACAGCCAGCATTACAGGTAATCCATACCTGATGGATCGAGTGATTTGGTGATTTATCTGTGTGAATTTGGCTAATTCAGTGATTTATCTTTCTGTTTTGGATAGATTTAGTGATAATCAGGGCACTTTAGTGATTTATCTTTATGTTTTAAGCTAATTAAGTGACTGATCTTTACGTTTTGGGTAGACTTGGTGATATATTTTTGGGTTTTAGGCCAATTTAGTGTTTTATCTTTGAGTTTTAGGCTAATTTAGTGATTTATTCCAAGTTTTCGGCAGGCTTAGCGTTTGGGTAGATTTAGTGATATAGGTTTGGGTTTTAGGCCAATTTAGCGTTTTATTGAGTTTGGGTAGATTTAGTGATTTATCTTCATGTTTTGAGTAGAAATAGAGATTTATCTTGGAGTTTTGGGTAGATTTAGTGATTTATCTATGTGTTTTGGGCTTATTTAGTTTTTGTGTTTTAGGCTGATTTAGTGATTAACCTTTGCATTTTAAGTCAACTTAATGATTTATGTTTGTATTTTAGGTTTAGGTATTTAGTGATTTATTTTTGAATGCACCCTTATGTTTCAGATTAAAACAGTTTTATCTCTGTCTTAGATGGATTTCATGATGTATCTGTACTTTCTGTGATTTAGAACACACTATCAGCTGACCTACAGAAGCATGTCTCAACTTTACTCTGCACAAATTTGTCATCTTTCTATTTGAAACACTTTCATATACAGCTCTGCTTAGATGTGTCCATTTGGCTTAGACAGAAAATCAGCTGCTTGTGTGTTTAAAAATCATAACACACTCGATTTTATTTATTTATTCCAAACTCCACATGCTGTAACTGACAGATTTAACAGATCTAACAGATTTAGTTAACAGACACTGGGATTGGATGTCTGTGTACTCACATATCCACACCCACCCCTGATGTATGTATGGCAAAATATATGGTTACAATAACAATCTACTGTATGACACCCAGACAGTCTATAACAAACAGAACGTATGAATGAATGGGTAAATGGATCATATAGACAGATGTGGATGTGAACAGGTGATGAACAGGTGATGAACAGGTGATGAACAGGTGATGAACAGGTGACGGAGTCACTGGATGGAAGGATGGATGGAAAGGAGTGAATGATAGACAGAGCGTATGCATGTTTACCTTCCTGGCGATGGGCATTCTGTTGAAGACGTTCCACAACACGATGCCCACCACCACTTTATCCCTCAGGTAGAAAATCACTCCCTTCCCGTAATCCTCCTTCGGCGGTGGGGGAGGGGCAGGGACCGCCGTTCCCACAGCAATTGGCCCGGCAACCGCCTCTGTCTCACTCTCCGACCGGATACCCGTACCTCAACACACACCACAAAGATCAAAATCAGTAACAGAGAGTGTGTGCGTGTGCGTGTGTGTGCGTGTGTGTGTTAAGGCTGAATGATGATATCTAAAGATATTTCCGGGCTATACAAGATTAAGATGATTTTTCTGGGTTTTAAATGCTGCTACTGTTCAGCGAAACAGCAGTGATGCATTTTAAAAGAGCCAAGAAAAACTAAGCACAATTATATTCATAATTTATTTGATTTTTCAACAGTGGCAATATTTTATGGATTTATTTCATTCAGGAATGAAGAGGACGGAAAATAAAATCAAATTAATAAAATAAGATTGTCTTAACAGGCTGACATCCAATCAGCTACTTATTACTAAAGCCATAAGCCACAAGAAGCTGTGCATTACAGTGATTTTACCACATGTAAGTGTCAGGTTATCTGGCATGACACGAAGTGGAGAATAATCACCTTACCAGACAAATAAACCGAACATAAATTACAATTATAACACACAATTTTTCAGATAATTTAAGAATAAATTTTGGAATAAACAAGTATTCCACCAAAAAAGCTAACAGCATATTGTCCCTCTTGTTTTGTTGTCCCACATCCATACTAGACAAATTGTGCACTGTTTGAGTGCAATAGTCAGAATTTCATAACTTATATAGCACATTATGTAGGCAGCAGGGAGCCGTTTGAGATTCAGCCTGTGTTTAATGCTGCCCAAGGCAGATCTGACTAAAACACAAACATTTGAAGTGGGTAAGACATTAAAGCGGCGTTCTTCTGTGTTAAATTTAAAGTTTTACAGTGAATCATACAGTGGGTACTTTAATTCAAGCCTGTGATCTTAATGATGGAGCTGTTTACCATGTTCGCTAAACTTTTATCCCGTCAGCCAGCTGACCAGCCAAGTTGTAGTTAAGAAAATAAGTCATCAGCTCATCGGTTTAAGGGACCAGAACCAGTTTCATGGATAACCTCCATGGTTGCTGTGAGCAGCATTAGAATAAAAGATTTTTCATTAACAGCACAAGGATTTTACCGGACTTAACGCAGTAATACAGAATTCAGCTGTCTGTGATTGATTTAAATCTTTTTATGATCCACGCAGTTGTTAAGTATTCTAAAAGGTACTGATTGTACACATCATATACTATGAAAGTGACCTATGACGTAACTCATAATGATAATAGTAACAACATAAACATCACCTTAGAGCTGGGCGATATGGCCAAAAACGTTATCACGATAAACAAAATTCATATCATTCGATATCGATACATATCGCGATAAATGTCAAATCATGATTTCTTTCACGTTTGAAGGCTGATTTTGCTCCTGGGTGGTTAACTGTGGTTTTAAACTATCACTTATGGTCCGATCATGACAAACACTCGGCAAACAGTGGAACATTTCACTAATCTGCCATGGAAGAGTCGGAGAAAGTTTCTGAGCTGTTTTTATCAGCTGGAAAAGCACAGCTGCAATTTTTGTAACAGTCATGATTTAAGAAAGAAAACAGATTATTTTTAGCTGTCTGGTGACGAGCGCTCGGCTACCCTGTTACAAATGCTAAACAAGTGGCCAACAACAGTGCTAAACTCTTTAGTTTCTCAACAACGTCAACTCAGTTCGGTAGGTCACTGCGGTCACTCCTACCACATCCATGTCGGAGCAGATCACAGTATGCAGACACCAGCTAGACGGCTGGGTTTCTCCATGCTATCGTAGTAGTTTAAGGGGTGAACCGCAGTATATCTGACGCTCGCTGTGTAAAAGCATCATCTGCAGTGTGAATCTCTCACACCAGACACAGAGTCCTCCTTTTAGGCATGTTTAAACTGAAAGCGGTGATTTTGTGTCTTGTTTGATCTACAGTATCATCAGTTCACCGTGTTTTGCCAGAGCGCTGCTTCAAGTTAGCCAGCAGCTAAAAACAGCTGGCCTGGAAAGACAGCGCTCTCCCGCTCTCCAATGCCTCACAGCTTCCTCAGTTTACTTTCAAACATAAACCCACTTCTTTCTTTCACTTTCGTTGCTCGAGAATGCACTAATACTAAAATATAACGGTTTGGCGCTGTAACACGGCGCTGTAGACGTGATTTAACACCACTAAAGTTGTTAGGATGCACGGAAAGAGGTGAGTTCACCGTAGGACAGTACAGTTACACCACTGATCTCGTCACTCACACTCAGTCACAGGAGAACAGATCGCCGATAACATCCACTCAGACAGGGACTGTATAACTCCGCGTTTCAGCCGTTGCTAAAGTATATTTGGCGACCCTTTTTTACTCGTGGCCCCCCTCCCTCTCTAATCAAGTCGAAAAATTCGGAAGTGCGCCCTCTCCTGGCGACAGCAGAGTAGTGTTGCTTTCCTTGCAGTAGAAAGCGCCACCAGGGCTTTCGCTAAAACGTGGAAGTGTGAGAATGGTGTATTATATCGAACATTTATCGAACCTGTCTTATCGCTCTATCGAGGAAAAGTTATATTGCGATACTTATCGTTATCGTTTTATCGCCCAGCCCTACATCACCTTAATGTGTGTTCACTGATCCTGTACATGTTCATGTATTTAATTTTACTCCAAAGCTAAATAATTTCCTTTATTATTAAACTTGACTCAGGCGCCCTAAAAATGTGTGTCCAAATACTTTGTGGTGCATATTTGTGCGTGTACCTGATTGCTCGGTCGCTGCTTTGGGTGTGTCCTTGGCAGTAGCTTTGGCGAACACTCCTACAGTTGGCAGACTACTGTCAACTATTCCAATAGCCTCATATCCCACATCAGGACCAAGATCACTCCTACACACATGGACAGATACATTTCAATGTATTAAAGTGACCGTTCAGCTAAAAATCTAGTTTACTTCATCCCCCCCCTCATCCCAGTTGTAGGTGATCAGCCAAAGCATGTTTGGTATCCGACGTTCGCTTCTTTAGTTTTGCAAGTCAGCTAACAAGTAATGAAAGTTTAGGTACACCAATTAGCCTAGTGCTAAGGGCATGCTTAAATCATTGCACTCCTATCTCAAACCATGGGGGGTTGTAAAGTAATCTCATGAAGACTTGCTCATTCACTTTTGTCCACAAGAAGTAAATTTCAGACACCAAACACGTTTTGGCTGATGAACTACATTTGGGGGAAAATTAAAGTAAATCAGATTTTTTTTTCTCCAAACTACTGCATTACAAAACAGCATAAGCACTCAATAATGACTGGAAAAGCCAGTTAGCCAAAGTGAGTCACTCTCTCAGCGCTGCTTGAATAAATGTAAAGTAAAACCAGGACTGGAGTTTTAGATCGAGGATTGAGGCATAGAATGCTCATGCAAACAAAAGAAAAAGGAAGAAAAAAGCTTGATAAATTCTACTGATCAATTTCTTGGCTGTTTTGGATAATTATTACCAAATTGATAAGTTGATCAATCGATTCCAGCCCCAAATAATTATGCTGTGAAGCTTTGGGGAACTGCAGCACTGTCACTGAAAATATGCACTATTCTGTAAAGCTCTTTCAGAAAAACAACACTATCGCTCTACATCTGGACTGTTTTGGTCAAGTGATAAGACAAGCTCATGTTTGTGCCTAAGGCTCGCTCGTGGTGTGTTTGTGGACATGTGCATGATTGAAGATGGTCTACTATCACGCACACTACAGTCTACGACACACAAATCCCTAAAACAGCCCAAAACACAATCATGTCAATGCAGTGCGAGTGCTAGTGCGTACCAGAACATGGACTGGTGCCAGTAGGGTTTGCTGGCCCCGGTCATGTTTTCGCCGGCCAGTCTGCCGCTGACTACTGCATGATCGTGATGCTCCACCCTCCTCCGGCCCAGCTTGATGTCATAGAAACAAGCTGCATCTCCTGCCTGTGCACACAGCGTCAAAGATACAGGGTCACAACACTGAACAATTCAGCATATTCCTTCTTTAATCTACTCATGTTTTCAATACGTATGTTTTCATGGGTAACATTACGGATGAGCAAGGGTGCTCTGATTAAGTACATCATACTCTGGTGCAACAAATCACAAGTACAAGAATGTAAGTGAGTTGTCAAGGATGTGTTCTTAATGA
Organism: Colossoma macropomum; assembly: GCF_904425465.1. Lineage (NCBI taxonomy): Eukaryota > Metazoa > Chordata > Actinopteri > Characiformes > Serrasalmidae > Colossoma > Colossoma macropomum. The sequence continues at coordinate 7,248,705 of NW_023494794.1, forward strand.
TGTGACTGAGGAGGCAGAGTAAGGCCTAATCCCAACTCTTATTTTTTACCCCTACCACTTGTTTTCGAGTGTCACCTTGCCTCTTGGACCTGAGTTATAAGGGTTAGTAGTTGAAATCTTCCTCTATGAAATGGGACCCTCAAATAAAAAGAGCATTACTTCATTAACAGCTACTAGCGCTGCTCTGTAGGTGACCCTGCCAGTCTGCAGTGACAGCAGAGGAGGGTAAAGTTCAGCTCCTCACTGCTGGGCTTTAGTTATATTTAGGCATCATACTCCTTCAAAGAGGGGGGCAATTATTTATTATCACCCACCCCTAATTCTTCAGTGATATGAAGCTGAAGTCAGATATTCGCCAGCTTCTTGTTTCAATTTTCCTGTTCCACCTTAAATGGAACAGCAGTTCTCACGCCTGAGGCACCAGAATGTAACTGCTGCACTACTTAAGGTGGAATGGAAAAAAAGACATCAGCTACTACTAGCAATTTTTTATGCTTGTTATGAAGAAAAGGAGCATAATACACTGAAATGACATTAAACTAAGATAAAACAATGATTATCGTGATTTTTTTAACAGAGAAAATTCTCACGTTTGTGAGTTTCTTTGGTCTCTTGTTCAGCCATCTTACTGTTTTTTCTTTTTTTCCTCATAAGACTCTGTTTGGAGTCTGAAAAACCTCTGTTTGGAGGGCCATGTAGCTCTAACACTTCACCCTACCCCTCTATCTCAACAACAATCAGAACACCCTACTAGATGATGTGCAAAAGGGAGGGGTAAGGGCTGAGTGGTAGGGGCAAGGGGTGAAATGGAATTGGGCCTTAGGGTGGCTCGCTTTATTGCTGACCACGAGGATCGTGATGTTTCTGGAAAGCTGCTTTTGAAACAATGTCTGTTGTAAAAAAGCACTTTGCTAATAAAACTGAACTGAACTGGGTTAATGGGCTTTTCTGGTGTAGTTTAGCAGGAAAACACTGATCTCCACAGGGCAGCGGACCCTCAGCACTTTGAGGAACATGACGAATGTGCTGTATGCAGATTGGTGGGAAACGCTGTGAGTCACACTCACCACCCAGATGTTGGAGCGTGCCTGCAGCTCAGCGTTGACCCGAAATCCCCCGAAATCAGAGTCGATCTCCAGCCCGGCCGATTTGGCCAGCTCAACACTGGGCTCCAAACCCACTGCTGCCACGATGTGGTCCGTCTTCACCTACAGCAACAACACAGAGGCACAAATACAGATATTTGATAAGACACTATACACACATACACAATCAATGTACTAGTACTTCTTGTAAATGGCAAAGTGAACTGGAAAGTGACCAACAGATATGAGATACATATTTGAAGCATTTTTACAGGCTGGCCATTCAGGACAGAGTAGTTTTTGTGCTGCTCATCACGATGAAGAGAAAACGTGATTTATCATGCAGCCCTGTATTAAAGAGATTCTTTTGGTACAATGAAAGCATAAACTCAGTTTACGCAGCAAGTTGCTCTCAGAAAGGCATCAGCGTTTTAACAATTTTTTGCCATCTGCACTTTTTTAAAAATAGGATTTGATTATACTTAAATTAAAACAAAGACTTAACATTCCTTCACCGCATGCAGCTGGTGTAAGAAGCGATTTATACCTAATGGCTGGGTTGATTTAGTGATTCATCTTTGTGGTTTAGGTGAGCGATTTAAGACTACAGGTTGATGTACAGAGCAATAAACACATCTGTCCAAATTTAACACCTTTTAGATTAAAATATATCTATATATTAAGTGCATTCATTTAGTAATATCAGCTGCTTACGTCACCACATTCTCTGCAGTTCTAAGTCAACAATATATGTAGAAACCGCAAGAAATGACACAATTGATTTGATATGAATACCTGAGAAAGCAAACTGAGAGTTCAGAATAGTGATGCAACAAAATGCAAACTGCAACTGAAATTCAAGATGCACTCAGGAAAAAGCGGAAAATAAAAATGGTTTACTTGAAATAATCATACTAAAATGATTACAGTATGCAGGGTACAGTGTGTGCTATGAAACCCAACGTCCTCGACAACAGAGAATGGTTGATCATCCAAGACAATAATATCCATTATTATTTTCATTATTCTTTACTATTTTGTGTTTATTTCATCTTTTCAAAAAGTCAAGCTTCAACATTTCTTTCTGCTTCTGATGTTTTTCTGTATTGTGCACATCAAGCAGGACGGCGTGTTTCCAAACCAGTAGTGAAGTTTTGGGTGTTGCACCTCCTCCTGATACTCGACATGAACAGAGATTATAAATGAAACAGATACACAGCTGACCTGTTCACTCTGCTGCAGTTCAAACTGTTAAAACTGACCGCCGCAGGAGAGTGAAGGGAACAAACAACTATTTTTAATCAGTTTCTCATATTTACTACCATTAAAATTAAAGCCTTAAATTTCGACACTTTGTTGTAGACGTATTTAATCTGTTTCATCTGACAAAATTTCCGTCCCTTTTTCTCGAAGAAGAAAAGCAAAAATGCCATTTTTGACCGACCCGCCAAAAAAATTTAGTGACCAATATTTCAGTGTATTCCAAGTTCAGATATCTGTATTTTAGAATAAACACTTAGAATAACCCATATCTGTACACTCACCATTCGGCCGTCCTTCAGCTTAATCTCCAGTTTTCCGTCCTTATAGCTGACGTTCTTCACCACAGCCTCCGTCAGCACCTCCACGCCCTCTGCCAGAGGTCAAAAGGTCAGGAAAGTCAGTTCAGGTCAGCTGTTGTCACTGAGACGACTATAAACTTCTAAAGCAGCAAAAAACTTAAACACATATTCAGGAAAATTAAACTGTGCTGGCAAACCTAATACTGAACTAACTTATACGAAATTATACTATGTGCTGAATTACATTATGCGTTTCTCACCTTTCTTGACTTTCTCTGTGGTCCAGTTGCTCAGGTATTCAGGTAGAACCTTTCCCATGTTCCCTTTCTCTGGAAACATCTGGACCACCTCCAGGCCCAGATCAGCAGCTGCAGAGGAAAAGAGACGAAGAGAGATTCAGCTGCTTTAGAGCAAGTCTTTGTACTGGAATCTCTCAGAAACCTCAAAATAAATTTGAGTGTATGAAATGGATTATTTGAGTGTCACGTAAATTTTTAATAACGAAGCACAATTACTTCTGTCAGGAAATGCCTAAAGGGGTACAAACAAATATACTTAAACACTTTTCAAGTTCACCAGTACATTAAAATGACACTCCGGCCAAAATGAAAAATGTATCAATACATGTGTTGCAAACTTGTGTCCTCTCATCGTATTGTGTGATTTTCTGGATTGAAAGACGAAAAAAACCTTCTGATGACGCATCTTAAAGACGGGAAGAACTTCTAATTTAAATCAAAATCTGCAACTGCTTAAGCGTGTAAAATAAATATTTTTTGTCTGAATTCAGAAGGAAGACATATAGTGAATGTCACTGGTAAGAAGCTGAACATCTCACTGCAGCTGTAAAACTATAGTAACTGTCTTCAAATCATCGTTACAGTGGAGAGACTGGATCACTCAAACGATAGAAACGGCTCATCAGAGAACAAGAGGCTAAAAGCTAAAGTTAGCGTGTTACTACCTGATTATCCAAATATCTTACCTCAGTTTGGCTTCTTTTGTCTGTCTGAAAAGGTAAAAACCTCTCTCTAGTGTCTATTCTGTGCTGAATAAAGAGAGAACTGCGTTTGTTTTCTTTATAATTTCGTCTGAAGGCCGAGGTCAGAGTTACACTAATGCTAGCTTGGGTGCATTTATTAGTATCTCCTCCTTATTTTAACATAATCACTACATTTTGTGATTATGGCAAAACTATCTTGTAGGAGAACGGCATTACTGTTTCAGCCAAATCAAAGAACATGTGTTTACTGCTTAAAGGGGAATCCCACCAATTTTCCAAAATGTAACGTAATGTAATATAATGTAAACAAAGTCATTCAGAGTGGTTTGATGTGAAATGCACAATTCCAGAGAAACTTGTTGAGTCAGAATTGCTCACAGTGGTGGTGATAGGAACCAGACATCTCAGGAGTTGAACACCTCTGAAAGCTCCCTGACAGAAAGCTTTTAGATGAAATTGTTATGAATACACTGCATTCTTAAAAAATGGTTCTTCAAGGGTTCAATTTAGAGCCATGAACCATTTCATGCCTTAATCTTCGCATGGCTTTGAAATGGTTCTTCAGATTGATGGAGAATGTGTTATGTATGGTTCTATATAAAACCTTTTTGAAAATGGTTCTACAGAGCACCAAAACAGGTTCCTCTAGTACCATGTCAAGCTTATTACAACAGAAGAACACTTTTTCAAAAAGGTTCTATACAGAACCGTTTAGAACGCACTCTCCATTCAGGATTGGCTGACATCACAGGGATTCCCAATGAATGTATGATATATTTGCACAATGCATGCTGGGTGTTGTAGTGTGAGATTGATAATGAATGAAAACATGAAAATAATATAAAATTATAGAATTCTGCCAAACCAGTGAGGCTGGATATTGTGTGGTGCTGCAAAATACTGCATAACCAGGTAATTAAACTTATTAAACTCCACTTTTTGGCCAGAATGTCCCTTTAACAAACTTCTTTAAACCGTCTCTGACTTCTGGAAGCTGGCACACTTCCACACATCTTAAAAAACGCCTCTAAACAAGCGTCTTAGCCTCCCTCCTCACTGCGTTAATGAGGGACACCCACAGTGACTAATCTTTGTCTTGTTTTTTTCTTTTTTGTAAAGCGGAGATCCGGGTGCATTGACCTGATTCCAGTCGTTTGACTGACAGCACAGTGATGGTGTTTGGACTCACATCTTCTGCCCAAGGCGCAGGCCAGTTCACTGCCCAGAAAGCCTCCCCCGATGATGGTGATGGACTTCAGCTCGCGTGATACTTTCTCCAGCGCCTTGAAATCCTCAATCTGTGCAAAACAGGAGGAGAAAAAAGTGCAGTAATGTAATATACAAATTACAAAGGGCTGCAAACATATCACACTGTGATGGGCAGAAAAAGAAAACAAGAAAATGAGAGTCGGTGTTGGTGTTGGACGCTTTGATGCCTTAGTCACTTGTGAAAGAAGGGAGGAAAATAAATAAATAAATAAATAAATAAAGTTGTCAGAGCTCATACAGTGGCATGCGGCTCGTATGGGAGATGAGAGAGACAGTGCCTTCTAGAGGTTATAATAAACACACACAGTGCAAATCAGCTCTGAGTATTAACAGTGAGCTTAATAACAGAAAGCATAACAGTCGTATGCAAAGTTTGGGCGCCCCTGGTCAAATGACATGGTTGTCCTCTACAGAAAACACGTCTGCTCACTCTAAAGAGCAATTACTGTTTATTTGCTGAGTTTAACATATTGGGGGGAAAATTAAAATAAAAATGTGGCCTGTACTTATAATTTTCCAATACATTAAATCCAGTAAATAAATTGTGTACTACAATGTGCAGTGTGTTCACTATAAAGGATGTGTTGAATGGAATTGAATTCAGAACCATCAGCCAACTGTGTTTCACACAGAGGAATTAGACCTCCGCATTTAACCCATCCGTGCAGTGAAACACCCACATACATGCACACTAGTGAACACACACACTAGGGGGCAGTGAGCACACTTGCCCGTAGTGGTGGGCAGCCCTATCCACGGCGCCCGGGGAGCAGTTGGGGGTCAGGTGCCTTGCTCAAGGGCACTTCAGTCACGTACTGTCGGCCGAGGGGATCAAAGACCTTCCGGTCGCAAGGCTAGTTCCCGAACCTTCAGCCCATGACTGCCCCCACTTATTTCACTTAGTTCACTTATTTACACTCAGAAAATCAACATACAACTGTACATATGTAACTACTAATGTGACTATCAATTAATTGGTTCTTTACAACTTTAATTAATTGATTAATCAAGAAAAAGTGCAGTCATTAGTCCCTCAGTAATTCATTTGTTCACAATGTCTTATTCAACAAATTAAAAATACAAGGATTATTCTCCCTTTTGTAGAACAATTTTTCAAACAAAACACCTACCCTATCTCCTAAATCATATTTGCAAAAAAGCTCTTTTATAATAATAATTATTATTATTATTATTATTATTATAACAACAACAACAACAATAATTTTTTATTTACATAGCAGTTTTCATGCTGGTGGCAGCTCAAAGTGCTTTACACTTTGCAGAAGGTCAGTATCTGCAGATCTAAGATCATGTGCTGAAACATAAACAGGCAGACACTCTGTGATGTAAGCGGTGCTTTAAGGTCACTTAGAGCTTTAAAAACTGGTAGCAGAGCTTTAAAATCTATCCTGAATAATACAGACAGCCAGTGCAGCTCTTTTAAAGTGGGACTGACCTGATCTCTCTGTTTTGTTTTTGTTAGGATGCTGCCGCATTTTGTACAAGTTGTAAAGAATGTATAGTTTTCTTACGAAGTCCAGTAAGAAGATCATTACAGTGATCAACTCTGCTGTAACAAATGCATGAACAAGTTTCTCTGAGTCTCTCTGAGAGAGAAAAGGCCAAACTTTAGCGACATTTCTCACGTGATTAAAGCTACCTTAGTGACTGTGTTTACATGCAGATAAAACAGAGCTGAGAGTCTAAGATCACACCCAGGTGTCCTACTTCAGGTTTGGTTTATGAAGCTGAAGAACCAAGTTTCTCATAAATCATTTTTCTCTGAGTTTCTGTACCAACGATCAATATTTCGTTTTTTTCATGAGTTAATTGTAGAAAATTTTGCAACATCCACTGAGAAATATCTGACACACGGCTGGTTAGTCTGTCTACAGAGTCTTGAAACACCCTCCGTATTATGCTAAACAGAAATATTATAGCTACTTACATTTATTTATGTACATTTAGGTGTAACTTTTTTAGGAACCTTATACTGTTATTCGAATTATTTCTGTGCTAACGATAAAGCAAAGATTAATAAATTGGTTGTGGTTGGTAACATTATGTAATCTGATATTACAGTGCACACACAAGCAGTCCAGTCATCAGCCATATCAGACACACAGTGGGAGGCCAAAACATGGAGGAAAAATATGTTTTCTAAAAATATCTGTATCCATTTGGATGAGAGAGTCATTGTACATTAGGACACAAACACCAAAGTATCGAATAAGTGCAACCAGGCAGTTTAGACAACAATGCAGCTCATCTCTTCAGCCGAATGTGTTTGTTTTGCTAAATGTTAATAACGTTGATTAGTTGCTACAGCCCCACTGAAAAACTGTAGGCCAGGCGCCGGCAATTTGGGGCCCTTTAACTGCCCTGTTGTGGCTCCACAGCAGAATCATTAGTAGGTAAAAATAAAATAATCCTCCTTTACAGTAAAATAAAGCTCTGCTGATCGTTCAACACAGTTTAACAATAAATGGTCTTAAACTCTGGAGTTAATGTAGAACTGCTAATTCACCCTTTAACTCTGAAGGTTGGCACACAGACTGCTGGTCACCATAGCAATGCAGGTAACAGTCTCGCCTAGCTAGTAGCTAAAGAAAAGGACACAGAGAGAGATTTAAGACGAACATCGATAATTCAGAGACGAATGGACTTATTTGTGTTTATAATCACTCCAGATGGTTTCCTGATACATTTAATCTGCAACAAGAAACTGTGAAACATTACAAAGTCGTGAAGCTAAATCAGTTTCTCATTTGCCAGCTTCTCATTTGAATTTTCCCGTTGCACCTTAAATGGTGCAGCAGTTACATTCTGGCACCTCAGGTATCATTTAAGGTGGAATGGGAAAATTCAAACAAGAAGATGGCGAATTAGAAGCAACTTCAGCCTCGTAAAAAGTCGAACATTGAGAGACATTTTACAAGAAACTGTTCTACTTTTGTGGAAAAGTTTCCTGCTGGAGATGTGAGAAAAGCAGCTATAGCTGAGCTAAAGCTTAAAGCAGAGCAAAGTAAGTCTGTGTTTCCGTTTATGCTATATTTTTTAGCCTATACTAGAACATTAACACGTAATGAGACATATTTACAGCCAAGATGGTAAAATGGACATAAAATGTGGTGGCTCCCAAGGTGGTTTGATTATTGTTAAAAGGACAAAATGGTTCTTCTCAACGTTTGGGTTGTGACCCCTGGGGTGGGCAAACAGACAATATGCCATGTAGTATTGATTAATTGCACAACCATATGTCTTCCTCAAGAAAAAAAATGAACAACTTCATGGATCATAAAAGGACAGGTTTTGAGTAATCGGAATACTGTGAGAATATCAAAACTTGTATCATACTGACTCATGGGCTGAGTTTGTTCTTACACCTGTATTCTCTATTATTACTTCTAGTTCAGACTGACGACTGTGTGCTTCAATGCAGTGTGGTTAATGTGTGTGTGTGTGTGTGTGTGTGTGTGTGTGTGTGTGTGTGTGTGTGTGTGTGTTATGTACCTTTCTGAACAGCGTTGTTCTCTTCGTAACGTCCTCACTGGCTCTCTCAATGACCTGAAGATTCCTCGGGATGCCACCTGTCTCACACAGCCCAAGTGTTTGTAAATATACATATACATATTTATACATACAATATATGGCCAAAAGTTTATGGACCCCTGCTTATCCAATGATTCTTCCAAAATCAAGATAATTAGTGTCAGCAGTGAGTGACCTTAATGCATCTTAATTTACTAACAAGAAGGAGGTCCACAAACTTTTGCAGACACAGTGTACATACATCACTGTCAGAACAAAACCTTTTTTGTTTTATATATTTAAAACAGACTTTAAAAAAATGCCAACTTCCCTTTACACTGTGAAAATGTCATGATCAATGGAACAACAGTCAAAATGACTCAACGGAAAAAATCTTGTTTCATTAACTTCCACTCAAATTTTTTTTTACCTCTCTTGTAACGTTACTACTGTGGAGAAGGTTTTTAATCCGAGATTTATCTACATATACATGCTGTCGGAGCAAAATCTTGTGTCTCCATTTTCGTCTTTTGTAGTAATTTAAAAATAGAAGCTGTTGTGCCAAAATGTCAATGACAAACAGACGAACAGAAAAGGTACAGAATGATTTAGACTAAAATCGTTAACTGCTATTGAAAGTTAGGACTTGCCAGTAAATGTACTTCTTTGGAGAGAAAAGTCTTTGCTCTTACATATATTTCAATATATATGGCACTAAAAATAATTTAGCACAATTAATTGCGTCACTTTGTGATATTCTTCTATTACTATTGATCACATTTGTCGTAATCACTCAAATTTGACCCTAATTACATTTTTTTTCCATTTATTAAGCAGTGCGTTTTGTAAAAGCTATATGATAGATGAGATCAACATATTCATGGCATGATAGTAGCTGGAAATATCTTTGGTTTTATGAGGAGTGCTTTTCACTCACAGTTTAAAAGCTGTATTAGAATGAGATGACTACAGTAGCAGAGTCACAGAAACACCACGTGACCAGATGGGATTCAAAATTGTGGTGTTAAGTCATTAATAATTCATTATTATTAACAGTTTAACTTTGACACCACTAACAAATACATATACGTGTCTGTGGGCTTTTCTTTTTACCTGTGGCGATGAGGCACTTGTCGTAGGAGATCTCTGCACCGTCACTCAGCTTAACCTTATTACCCCTGACATCCATATGCACCACCTAGAGAACAAACACAAACACACACAGTAATCTACATATCCCCACACAGCATTTCTGCTGAGTTTAATACTTTTCAGACTTTATCCGAAGGGTCAGATCCTGGCCTGAGGGAACAGAAGCAGCAAACTGAAAAAGTGCTATAGTCAGCGCTTTCACCTTCTTGCCGGTCAGCACAGCCACGCCTCCATTCTCCACTGACTCCAGCTCCATGGGACTCACATAGAACGAGGAAGGCTGGAAATAAATACTAAAAAACAAACACAACAGACACGCATTACTACTTAAAAACCTCTTCAACATTCATAGCTCTCATCTCTTTATGTATAGATACTCATGAATGATTTAGTCGAGAATCATGAACAGGACATGACACATGCTATGTCAATGCACGTATTCGCAAACATCGGTATGATGTATACAAGGCAAATGCATTATGGAGAACTTAATTAGAGACTTAGTGCCACCTATTTACATCCGATGACTGACATTAATTAATTTTTAAACATCATTATATTGTAATGTATGAATGCTGTACTGCTGGCTGGTGATGCTAAATTGTGTCACACTGACCCAAATTCTGTGACTAGATTACTCAGCTCATAGCACTGAATCCCCCCCTAAGCATTTTACAGCTCCACAAGCTTAAAAAAAGAACCTAAAAAAATAGAGATGTGAAAAATCAATGTGACTGCTGCAGAAACTTCCCTTGCACTGAACTGAGCATAAACAGTTAGAAATTGTTAAAAAATGCTGATCTTCACCTTCCCACTCTGCAAATAACAGAAATGTGTTCTAATTTGTTTTTAAGTGAAATTAACCTTCAGTAATTTAAAAATAAAATAATTTATACTGTATTATTACTAGTCAACACACTCCAAATTATAAACTTGCTTTTTCAGATTATAAGGACATTTAATTCAAACAAACCTCCTCTCCTTGCCATTCCACTGTTTGAAGCGCAGCGTTTCTGTGACGGCGGGATCATCAGAGAACCAAAGCTCTTTAGAGAGAGGAGGCCTCATGTACGGCAGGTCTGCTTCATCGGTCACTATCAACACCTGCAGATAAAGCAAAACCCGACATTCCAAACGTATTTTGTCTAAAAGTAGATCTACAAAAAGGTTCAAATGCAAAAGAGTGGAGTTCCACAAGGCTCTACTCTTGGCCCTCAACAGTTCCTATAATTATACATGGCATCGATCGGTACAATAAATGGTGGAACCTGTATAAATTGCTTTTCAGGTACTTTTGACTATAGACCATAACCGCCTTGACTGAGCCTTCTCAGCCGTCTCACTTTATTAATCCACTATAGTCCCCTATAGATTCTCTACAGAAAATCAAATTGATAACAATCTGTTAAAACTCAGGTGATTCTAAACAGTGGTAGGGTTAGGGTTAGGATTCAGACCAGGGTGAGGGTTGGGTTTAGGTTTTGGGTTGAGGTTAAGGTTAGGATTAGATCCAGGTTTAGGAGTTAGGAAGTTACGGTTAATTAAGTAGATATTTAGTTGAATGTAACTTGAAAGTAAATGAAGTATCTACAAAGCATCTAAAGGGGATCACCCAAACAAAGTGTTACCGAGCCAATTTATTATAAATCAAATGTAGTTAAGTTTTGTTTATTAATGAACAGTGAACTTGAGAGAGCTGCTCACCCTGGCACCCGGGTCACGGGCACGAATGGATCTAGCAGCTGCAAAAGATGCTGTGCCTCCACCAATCAGGAGGTATGGGGCGTGTGCAGGGACCTCAGAGACGGCAGGCGTGGGTTCTACGGGTGCAGCCGTGGAAGCAGGGGCAGGTTCAGAAGCTAAAAAGTTCAACAAAGAAAGTTTCAGAGGGTATACTAGCACACAGCTGGTCAGGTGACTTTACGTAAGGACGCAGGTTGTGTTGTCTGAAACAACAATCATTTGTCTCATCAATATCAGCCATCTCTGCAACAGAAAGATGTGTGGGGGGAAAAAAGGGATGTCACTTCAGGAAAACAGGAATTCGGGAAGAGTCCTAGAAATCCCATGTGTGAGTTCATAGCGTTAACAGTTACCTTTACAATTATCACACATTTCATTAAAAGAGAACTTAAACCAAAAAGTACCAAACCAGGTGTGAGCGCTTAAAATTAGCTTTAGCATTACACGTCACACTTGTATGCCAAAATAAGCTGAAAAGGAAAAAAATTAGAATATACTGGCACAGGGGTTGGAGCAAAATAGGATAGGACAGGTTACAAGACCAACAGAAACTGTGAGATAGTAAAAAAAAGTAAATAAAAACATGAATAGCCCAATAGAGAATGTATAGTGGTGCATGAAAGTTTGTGACCCTTTAAGAATTTTCTAGATTTCTGCATAAATTTGACTTAAAACTTCAACAGATTTTCACACAAGTCCTAATAGTAGATAAAGAGAACCAAATTAAACAAATGAGACAAAATATTAGACTCTGTCATTTATTGAGGAAAATGATCCAATATTAATATCTGTGAGTGGCAAAAGTCTGTGAGCCTTTTCTTTCAATATCTGGTGTGACCCCCATGTGCAGCAACAGCTGCAACTAAACGTTTCTGGTAACCTGATTAGCCCTGCAGATCAGCTTGGTGGAGTTTTAGCACTCCATACAAAGCAGCTTCAACTTTGTAATGTTGAGGGGTTTCCTCCCATGAACTGCTGCTTCAGGTCCTTCCACAACATTTTATAGGATTAAGGTCAGGACTTTGACTTGGCCATTCAAAAACATTAACTTTATTCTTCTTTAAGCGTTCTTTGGTAGAACGACTTGTGTGCTTAGGATCGTTCTTTTGCTTAATGACCCACATTCTCTTAAGTTTCAGCTCATGGACAGATGTCCTGACATTTTCCTTTAGAATTCGCTGGTATAATTCAGAGTTGTTTAATCAATGGAAAGCCATCCTGGCCCAGATGCAACAAAACGGGCCCAAACCATGATACTACCACCACCATGTTTCACAGAAGGGATAAGGTTTTTATGCTGGATTGCAGTGTTTTCCTTTCTCCAAACATAACCCTACTCACCTAAACCAAAACATTGTTCCAATAGCCTTCTGGCTTGTCCATGAGATCTTAAGCAAACTACAGATGGGCAGCAATGTTCTTTTTGGAGAGCAGCGGCTTCTCCTTGCAAACCTGCCATGCACACCATTGTTTTTCAGTGTTGTCCGGATGGTGAACTCATGAACTTTAACATTAACCACTGTGAGGAAGATCTTTAGTTGCTTAGAAGTTACCCTGGGTTCCTTTGTGGGTTCCTATTACACGCCTTGCTCTTTGTGTGATCTTTGTTGGTCAACCACTCCTGGGGAGTGTAACGAGGGTCTTGAATTTCCTCCATTTGTACACAATTTGTCTGACTGAATTGGTGGAGTCCAAACTCTTTAGAGATGGTTTTGTAACCTTTTCCAGCCTGATTAGCATCAACAACTCTTCTTCTGAGGTCCTCAGAAATCTCCTTTGTTCGTACAATGATACACTTCCACAAACGTGTTGTGAAGGATCCCCTGTTCTTTAAATAAAACAGGTTGGTCACTCACACCTGATTGCCACCCCACTGATTAAAAAAACACCTGACCCTAATTTCACCTTCAAATTACCTGCTAATCCTAAAGGTTCACATACTTTCGGCACTCACAGATCTGTAATAATGGATCATTTTCCTCAATAAATAAATGGTCGAGTCTAATATTTTTTGTCTCATTTGACTAATTTGGTTGGTTTAATTTGTTGTAAAAATCTGATGAAGTTTTAGGTCAAATTTATACAGGAATACAGAAAATTCTAAAGGGTTCACAAATTTTCAAGCACCACTGTATGTTGCAATTCCACTTTGAACACCCAATAAAATGTGAAGCTAAAAATTCATTAAACCAGAGAAAGAAAGTTAAAAGAAACTGTGTGGTAAAAGAAGTGTGTGGTAAAGCATTAGCGGTATCCTTATCGGTATGTGTAAACATCATGTCAGTTCCCAACCAGTTGAAACCGGACTCTTACCACTGTCGGTTACAGGTGGAGTCTCAGGCACGCTTTCTACCACGGCTGCAGGAGGAGGTTCTGTTGATTTCCCCCCAACGCAAAAGCACAGGGAAATGATTAACCACAATGCAAGTAAAAAAATGAACAAAACGAGGTCCTTCATTTGATCTAAAATATATATACACATTGTCGGGTCTCCATGCAGATGGATCAGGCTTACCAGCAGATACTGCTTCAGCTACAAGTGCTTCAGTTACAGGAGCTTCTGCAACAAGAGGTTCCGTTACAGGGGTTTCTGGGACCACTTCGGGCTCAGGCGCTTTCGGGGCCACTTCGGGCTCAGGCGCTTCCGGGGCCACTTCAGGGCTCAGGCGCTTCCAAAACCATTTCGGGCTCAGGCGCTTCTGGGACCACTTCGGGCTCGGGCGATTCCAGGACCACTTCAGGCACCATTGCTCCAGGAGCTGCTTCAGGTATGTGTGCTTCCGGGACCACTTCAGGTGCAGCTCCTTCCAGAGCTGTTTCAGGTGCGGCCGTTACGTCTTCCACAACAGGTTCTGTTATGCATGGCTCAGAAACAGGGGGTTCTGGGACAGGTTCTGGAGCAGAAGCTTCTGTGATAGTTTCAGGGACGGGATCTAGATCAGGAGCCTCTTGGACAGGTTCGGCTTCTGGAGGTTCCAAGACAGCTTCGGAAATGGGTTCTAATTCCACACATGGAGCATACACAAGAAAGACTGAGTGATTTACTGGGGAGCAGCATCAAAATACCACTTCTCTGTAGGTTTACTAGCACTTATCTAACAGTGCTGGTATACTAGATACTTCAGGGACAGATATCGGGACTGCTGCAGGTAGCAGCTTGACTAGGGATACAAATTCCGTGAGATAGATATATATATAATGTGTGTAAAAGAAATTATGTTTTGTTACAAATCTTAAAACGGTGAGCTGGACAAGCAACATCCTACAGTCTCAGAAGAGGTTCATCCATATGATGTACAACTGGAATAGTCTACAATTTGGAATTGGTGGAAGATTTTGTGTATTTTTTATTGAAGAATGACAGATATTGGTGAGTGGCTGATGGCATCTTGTTCTTCATGAATTCTTGAAACTCTCTCGAATGAGCAGTTCTTCAGATGACGAGACAACAATTTCTTCAATTTCATGAAGTGACTTAGCATGACAGGAACTGGTATCTTCATACCAACAAATGTCTTCATAATCAGTAACTATCTACTGTCTTGGAGCTCATTTCTTTTTCCTTTATTGACTGTTGGACTACAACAAATCACTTTTACAGTCCAGGGCATCTATCACAATGATGTAGAAACCAATGAATCTTCTATGGTATATTTTTCTCTTACCACTCTCAGCAAGGGCAGATGTAACAGGTTCTTCAATAGTTCCTAGGTGTGTGGGTTCCAAGGGTAGAATCATCTGTTAGCACTTATCAAGACATCCAACAACAGGATTGTGAACAACCTCCAAACAATTCTTGTTCCAGTATTTGAAATCTTCACTTGAGTGTCCACGTAGAGGACAATACACAAGGCCCAGACCAATCCTATGGCCTAAAAGGTTTAAAACCAGCTGACAAGCTTTAAAAAAATACGAACAACCAAATCGTAGCAGACCAGACAAGTCCAAAACTACATGAAGACAAAAATACATTTCCAGAGAACATTCTGTGGTTAGTGAGAGACGAGAGAAAGGAAAGACATTTCTGTGTGGTGTTATTCACAACACAAACTTTCATCAAGAAAAGTTTGACTGTGTGAAAGACAATGTGTGACGGAAAGGACGGAAGGAGAGAATCCATGTCAAGAGGAGAGGAGAACCAAGGCTAGTCTAAGGACAACAAGGAATCTTCGGGGAACGTCACCTCAGACCAACCTTTACGATGGATATGGACAAATCTGTGAGCCTTACCACTTTCCAAAACATACTTTTACATTTGAACATTTGTCAAAACACAAAGAAAGAAAATAAACTTTTAATTAAATAAGAATACAAACTCAATGGTTGGGTGAGGTGCATCGATGGAGATGTGGAAGGCCAAAAAACGTCACAACAACAAATGTTTACATTTTTACAACAAAGGTTAAAAATGAACAGCAGACAGAAGACACTGCACAAAAGATGAAGGCGTATAGACGATGAATAGCAAGATGCGGAATTCAGCATGCAGACGGAAAAGTGATCGCCACATGCGACATGCAGTGCCCTCTGAAGCGTGCACGTTTGAAAGCACTGGGAGATTGGATACAGAAAAGCTTCTACCAGTCTTAAATTCTAAAACAACCCAACAGTGGTTCATTAATGAGGAATGTTTGGTGGGCAGAGTTTAGTGGGGTGGGACAAAGGCCAAGTCTCAAATCACTCACTCATTTCCTAAACAGCAGCATATGTAATACTGAGCTCGCTAGGAAATACCAAGCGTTTGAGTCAGGGCCATTGTGGATTGTGCATCTATATAACCTGATGGTACTTCTGCTGCAAGCTCTACAGTCTCATTAGGGGGCGCTGGTTCCTCTACCACAGGCGGAATGGCACTCTCCGCATCTCCTGCACCCTGATCAGTAAGTTCTTCATGATGAAAGATCACACTCATAGTTAAAATGACAAGACGTAAGATAAACAACAGCCCAAACCACAGGTAACAGTTTTTGTTTGATTTTTTTTGTATTTTTTTTTGTATTTTTGCACAACTATTTGATTACTCTTTGGTCTAACAGGACAAATGTTTGCACAACCTGTCAATCCATATATATAATTATTACCTTTGAGGCATTTACATCATCGATTATGATGCCTAGGTCCTACACTGTTAGAAATAAAGATTCTGTGCAGGTACATTTTTCGTTCATTAGGGTACAAATAATGTAAATATTCCCTCTAAGGTACAACAGTGGTTTTAAGGTCTGATTGTGAACCTTAAATAAGTTTTTCCAGGTGAAAAGTTTGTATTTGCACCTTTTTATAACCGAATGTTTTAAAACAGAACAATAAAATAAAAAGCCTGGAGACGAGACGGGGTGTGTGGAGTCAGTACAACTTAGAAAATATAATTTCAGTGGATTATGGTTCAGTTATGTTCCCTGACTAAAGGTACTGAGATAGACCCTTGAGGGCCCCACCCCAGTGACAAGAGGGGGACTGCCCCAGTGACAAGTTTAGTACCTTGATTTCTGAGAGTGTATAAGATAGTGTTATCGGTTCTGCGCTGACATCTGGACCAGGAATGATCCCACTGCAGAACAAGTGGAGGCTGGTCGTACATACCAGAAGTGAAAGAAAATGTTTGATATTTCATAACTTCAATGGTCTTCGGAATACGTACGAGCTATGACTTGCTTTGGGCTGATAAGATAAAAGAAAGTGATGTAAAAAGGTTTGGACTGCTAGCTTGTGCTTCAAGATGAGGAATGTATTACTTTCCAAGGAACGTCACTTAAACTCGGTCAATTTGGTGAAAAAGGACTTGTACAGTACAGGCACTTATATATTTACAACTTGCTATGGCAAAAAATTGATATACCAAAATCTTGGCAGCACTACTGCCTTCTACACTGTTGTACCTTCGTTCATACACATGTATTGTAACCAGTTCCATGAGAGCAAACTGTTTACCACATACATTCTAGGCTGAATTTACAGCTACACTTCTGTGCTTGTTTGATTCACTAGAAAGAATGTTTCTCATATCTGAAACACAGTGTGGCCTCTCCCAGCTTTTGTATTGGAAAATCCGCTACATTGTGCTACATAAAGCATTTGCTAACATGCTTAAAAGAAAAATACATGATGCCAAGTTAGCTAAGCAAGCTAAGCAAAGATTAGCATTCATACACAGACGCAGGACAAGCATAGTTAGAATGAAGACATATTGCATCACGTAAGACCCTGCTTTGAACAAAGAATGCTAAAAAGACGTTAAACTGTCCAAACTATGTAAACATAGCCGAGTGCAGAAAGACTAGAAGAGTTCTATCACTATAAAAGGTGTTAAAGATTTAGATTACAGCATTTATAAAAGGCCCAATCATGAATTACTGTAACTGGCAGCCCAGTTAATTAAACTGCAACACGAGGATTTAAAATAATGGCAGCTGTGCTCCCACATAGCAATACTTATATATACACCTTGTGCTCTGTTATTAGTCTATGAAGTAGCTCTGGGCTGGAAGCAGTTCTGTTTCAGCAATTCGTGATTGAGGCCTGACAATAAGTATTGGACAGAAGAACAAAGGTAACAGCCGTCGTGGTTCACTGGACAAAAACTTCATTTAATAAACACTGGCCAATAAACAGAGGAAAGGATCCTAATAAAAGGCATATAAGAAGAGCTTGTCCACTCACGATGAAAAAACTCTTTAATGATTATTCAGTACATTCAATGTTTTTCTTACTTTTTTGTCTTGTTTACACCATTCAGGCTTTACGTTTAAGAGAATGTAATGAACTATTTTATATTCTGCACCAATTTTTAGCAATTCTGCAACAGTACAAAGGTTAACAAGCCTAACATTGTACCTTTTCTCCCCTCAAAACTTTGAAGGAGCTATTAAAAGAGAGATGCATACCGATATGGGAATCATCACATTATTGGTAGATTATTGTTTAAAAAACATTTACTGTCATCTGACAGACGTTCAGATTTGACCGATGTTTCATAATGATATTTGATTACTTATTAATCATAGCTTTGAGTCTTTTTAATTACTTTTTTGGTGGAATGGGCTGTCATCATTGAGCTGCGCTAAGGGAAAAATTATATATTTGTCATCAATATTGCCCAATGAATTACTTTTTCTCTCTCTTCATCATTTTTGTACAAGTTCTTAAATGGGCCTTATACTGCATTTCTCTAGCATTTCATTTTTCCCCTCCTGAGCTCCACTTATAATGTTCTTGGTATTTTTATGTACCAAACACAGTCATATTTCATTTATACGTGACCATTTATCAACGCCTCTTTATCCCTTACACACTTAAAAATGATGGTTCTACAAGGGTTCTTAGGTAAAGAAAGTGGTTCTGTATGGAACCATGAACACCTTGCACAATTAAAAGGTTCTCTGGATTGTGAAAGAGATTGATGGAGAATGTGTTGTATAGGGTTCTTCATAGAACCGTTTAAAAAAGGGTTCTATATAGCACCAAAAAGATTTTTAGGGTATTATTACAAGCTTGATATTGTACCAAAAGGGTTCTTCCATTATTACAAGCTTAACTTCTTAAAAAAAGGTTCTATATAGAACCATATTCAACACATTCACGATCAGTCTGAAGAACACTTTACCCTGTAATCATGCAAAGCGTTCTTTGAGTGTTCATGGTTCTACATAGAACCATTTTCTTTACTAAGGAGGCCTTGAAGAACCATAATTTTTAAGGGTGTACAATTAAACAGTTTTTATTGCTGAGCCTTTAAGATTGATATGTAAATGAGGTCTGTTCTGATTAGCTGTCATGTACTGTGCCATGTTCAGAAAGTAGTGCAGACTGAAACAGGCTGAATGGGCAGAGCTAAACTGCTGTAGGCTGAATAGGTGAGTTTATGTAAATGAGTTCGTTTTCATAACATCGTTGCAGCTTAGTTTCTGTATGATGACTGTACAGACTGGGGAGTGAAACTAGTCTGTAAAAGTCTCCATAAAGATGGATAATAAAATCACTGACTTGAACGAATCTTATTTTTTCTGATTCACAGTCCAGCACTGCTCTGTTAGAACACCTCAAAGCTATGCTGCTCTTTAAAGCCAAACGGAGCTGGACGAGCACTCTGTGGGTTGTGCCTGGACTCGTGTGGGTTTAAGCACGACTAACAGAGGGAAAGAACGTGTAGTGCTGGATAAAAATAACTCCTCACCTTTTGTGGATTCCGGCGCTGCTTCTGCTGTATGAACAGATAAAAATGGTACAGAATCACATCATGCAAATGAAAGGATTACACATTATTAACTACACATTCTCCCTGCACATCCACACAAAGCTGTGGCTGCAAGTTAAAACTAGGGCAAGTTTATCACTGCACCTATCTGACTTTGATAAACTGGACAAACAGTGCAGTGCAATTTTATTTCAAAGCTAGATTCACAGGCTTGCAGGCTAACTTTAGGTTTAATGCTGCAGTAATTTGAAATGAACAAAAACCTCTGTGTTCGAATTAGTTCCACCTGAACCATTTGGTGCATTAGCTCATAAATTTAGCTCCATAATACCATTTTCTGTGCAGAAGCCGCCCTTCCTGTGCAAAAGGCCAGCTCCACAAATAATAACCTTAACCCTTTCACGTCCAGCTACTAAACTTCGTATAAACATTTTCTGATTGGCCTAAAGTGATGAACTTTTGTGTAGTTATACTCTGAGTAAACATCTCTCGGTCTCAATTTGGAATTTTTAAATACATGGACTCTTCTCACTTTTATTCAAATCAATTTTGGCTGGTGGATCTATTGTTAGTGACCAAATGACTACATTAATGATAATCTATGTGATAAAAGTACATTTTTAGCCATAATTTGATCAACTTAAACATATTTGTGCTCAGAGAACATATTAATGAGTTAACTACTACAAAAGAAAAGTGTATGTGACCTCAATTCAGTCTAAATGTCCACTATATGAAGCTAATATAATATTTGTTAATAATTCTAATAATAACAATAATAATAATAATAATAATATTATAATTAATGGGCCAGAATATGCAAATGAGCCCTCTAACCCATACAGTGTGCTGTGATCATCCTGACCAATCAGTTCCAGAGGAGCTTCTGCGGGTTTTTTGATGCATCATCGAGTTCACATATACCAAAGAAAGTCAATTATTTTGGTCAAACTAATTGGCAATAGTGTCACATTCTTAAAGTGGAACTCTGCAGAGTTTTCAAAAATTCTATGTAATTACATGGTTGGAATGTAAACAAAGTCATTCAAAGGGATTTGGTGTGAAATGCTCTGTTCTAGAGAAATTTGCTGAATCAGAATTGTTCACAGTGGTGGTGATAGGAACCAGACGTCTGAAGAGTTTAATGTCTCTGAAAGCTTCTTCACAGAAAGTTAGGACATGAAGTGGTTAGATAATGTCGACACAATGTTGTATGATAGTTTAGTGATAAGGTTTCGGCTAGAAATGTATTTTAATGCATTTCTAGCATTTTCATTAATGATGGGGAGGTACATGCAGGGTGTTGTGAGGCAAACTAGAAAACTTATTTTTCCAGATTTATCAGTATTTTACCACCGTCATTACATAAAAAACCCAAAAGACGTGTAGGTTCACTGGTGGTTTTAGATAGTAGATAAAATGTCTATATCTGTGTTGTAGTCATGGTGACCCCTGGTTCCTATCATCACCACTGTAAAGAAATCTGAGTCTATGTTTCTCTACAACAAACCATTTGTCATCAAACCTCTCTGAATGACTTTGTTTATACCTGCAGGACTGAAATATTAAGAACATATAAGTGGCCACAGTTTTGATCCTGCTGGAGGGGAGTCTGACACACTGGAGAAGCTCTACAGCAGGAGTTTTCTCAGTGCCTCACCTGCTGTCTCTGGCTGTGTTTTTGCAGGAGCATCTGGCTGTGCCTCTGTTTTGCTGGGTCTGCTGGCGATCTGCGTGATTCGCTCCTCGTACCTCGCCTTATCTCCTGATATGGTGCGATACACCTTCAACACAAACAAAGCACACAGACCTGGTGATACTCAACACTTAAATCAAGATATCCACTAAGGGTGGGCAATATGGCAAAAAATATAGCACCATGATACTTGATAATTTTCATAATATACAATATGCAACACAATATTTCATTTTTCTGAAGTATGGGACAAAAAATAAGCTGGAACTGTAAAAATATACCAGCAAAACAGCAAAGCTACATTTAAAAAGGCCATTAAAATGTAAGATGTAAGTCATTCAGAGTGGTCTGATGTGAAATGCGCAGTTAGAGAGAGACTCAGATTTACTCACAGTAATGGTGATACAAAGCAGATGTCTGAAGAGTTTAACGCCTCTAAAATCTCCCTCACTGAAAAGTTATTACATGAAATGGTTATGAACACGCAGCCTGATGTCAAACATTGTTTAACAACAGTTTTGAGAAGGTTCTGGTTCACCACATATTTTTTTAAAATCCATTTACAGTGGATGGGTACACGCAGGATGTTGTGTGGCTAAAAAGTCCCCAAAGAAAACTTTTTTTTTTTCAGTCTTACCATGTTATCACCGTCAACTTTACACAATAGGTTCAGGTAGATTCACTGGTGGTTTGGGTAGTAAATAAAACGGCTATATTTGCGATATGACGCCTGGTTCCCATCACCAACAATGAACCATTTCATATGAAACCACTCTGAATGACTTGTTTAGAGTCTATTTATGCAGAACGTCTGAAAAATTGGTGGGAATTCACAGGAATGAGGGGAAAAAACAAAAAACTGGTAAAAACAAATGAGTTTTGTTTTTGAGATAATAGAATAATGCACTGATATCCATTTAGCTACCTGTTACTATACAGTTTATACAGTTACTACACACTGGTGTTTACACGCTCTATGACTGCCCTAAATGAGTCTATTTTTTATGATGCAGTTGTTTATAAACCTTTACTTTCTGTATTTGCTTTTGTCCCGATATAAAAAAACAAAGAATATAAGTGATCATTTACTGAAATTACAGCCATTCATTTAGAAAACCACTACTGGAGCTACAGAAATAGGACGGGCTAAATACAGTACAGCCCACAGCCTATAAGTCTCATTACTCTCAATGCAAAGCTACAATCAGCAGAGTTTAGCAGGAGATGAGAGTTTTTCTAGACTGTTCAGGCCACAGCAGACAAGCCAACTGTTCCATCTCTCACAGCAAACTGTCTAAAGAGTCAGTAATGCTACTTTTGCCTTGCACAAATTCATCCATGAGCTGATTTTGACCTCAATAATGCGCCAGTCCATCTAATACATGGTCACTACTGGAACAAAACAAAAGAGCATTTTCTTCCTTTTCTGAGATTAAAGTCCAAACATGGCCTCATTACTGTTTAACCTCACTGAGGCAAAGATTTACTGCCTAATAATTAAAAACGGCAGTGAAACGGTTTCAGTCAAATCTCAGTAAATGTGTATCAGTGCTGAGGGCTGGTTTTAGGGTGAGCAATGTGAAGATATTTATTGTTACTGTTCTTAATGCACCAATATCGATATTGTTTCTGTATTGGCCAAATACTGGCACTTGAAGACCCAGTGAACACAGTGCAAATCAGGGATGCGCGTTCATTTTTATGGTCCATTCCAATTTCTTTACAGCCAAACTGGCCAAAACGATTTTTATTAGCCTTTTTTTAAACCCAAATCCCACATTTTGTGGGCTAAATAAACAGATGAAACACACTGGCATATATACAGAACTTTTTATTAACCAAATCTGCAATATGAACAATACACTTTGCTCCTTAATCAGCAAAACTGCCATTCAAATTATTTTGAAGTTGCATTTGAGACATAAAAATCAAGCTGGACCTTTTGAGCCTGTGTATGACAGTAACACGTAAAGACATAGGAAGTGGTATGAAAAACTTGGGACCTGACTATTAAATGATTATTTCAGGCTTTACAGGTCGATGCGCAGCAGCACATGCTCACAATATATCTTCTGTATATCGTAGCCTGTTTTCACTCTCCTCATTCAGTAATGCTCCTCATTTTAATAACTTACACAGTGCAGTTTAAGGGTAAAAATGAATGTCTTTTCTTTCTCATCCTCTCAGAAAATAAGATATAAGTTTCAGCATTTTTGTGTGTTTTTTCAAGTTGACTTTTTCGTTGGACCAAATCACAGTTAAATATTTTGCTCGTGTGCTACCGTGGCTCGTTTTTACTTCTCTCCTGGTTCTTCTTCCGTTGTTTGATGGGTGACGATATCCTGCCTCAACTTTCTGTATTTGGTCCAAAAGTCCAATCAAAAAAAAGTGTTTTCACACTGCAAACAAACCGAACCATGGATCAGTTTGATCTGGACTGAGACAATCTCTTCTGGTCGGACCAAATTTTGGTCCTGTGGTCCGAGTACCTGCAATTTCAGTTCTGATCAAACTGAAGTCCAAAGGTCCAGACCAAACAAGATAAATATCAGGATTTATAGTCACCTATCAAGTTGTTAGATTTAGTATTGGTATCGGTACTCAGTATGAGCTGATACTTGAGGATCGGTATCATATTGGAAAAAGTGGTATCAGTGCATCCCTACACACTTAAAAAAAGACTCTTCAAGGGTTCTTTAATTAAAAAATGGTTCTATATAGAACCAGGAACACTCAAAGAACCACTTGCATTACTAAAGCTGACAAAAACTAAATACTGTGATGTATATCGTGTGTTGTGAAAATGTCTTCAAGTATCGTGATGTCACATTTTTGCCAAATCGCCTACCCGAACTAGTACCGTGACCAAACGCCACACTAGGGGTGGGTGATATGATGATATGTTATGAATATCAAGATAAATTACATCACAGTATGTTTTTCACAGCACTTTTCCCAGCTGCCCATCCTAAAGTGAACAGTGTAAAGTCTGTACTCACATAGACTCCGCCTCCTAAACATGCAGCTCCAACCAGAACTAAGTAAATCGTGTTTTCTCCGCCTCCTCCTGTTGGCCCTGAGGACATATGGGCTTGCTGGACAAGTGGTGGCCTCCTCTCATGTCTGAGCACTGCAAAATCAATCAATCAACCATTTAATTAATCAATTTAACGGAATTTACAAACTAAAACTCATTTTAGTGTAATGGGGAAATTGACCATCCTCAATGTAAAAAGAATAGTTCTGTCAAAGTTAAAGTGATAAATTATCATTGTCATTATCAGTTCCAGCGTAGGTGAACTACTGATCAAACTAAAGCATAGTTTAAAAAAAGGCAATAGTAAATAGCAAATTCAAAATTTAAGACATAAAAGACATATTAAAGCCATTCATTTGTAAAATGTCCCTTTAGACAAATTAAGATTCTGTACAGTTGCAACTGGTTGAGAATTTCTGGAACAAGAGCTAAATACAATAGCAGGTGTAACCTGGTGACAAAACTAGACCCTCTACAGATGACCCGACGGCAGCTTTTCAGACACTGCGCTCAGAAGCATCAGGTTACACTACTGTGTTGGGTCAACACAAATACAGTCTGATCCTATATCAGCAATCCAACTTGTTTGGGCTCACGGAGTCCAAATATAATACAGTGTTAAAAGGTTTGCTGTGGTTTTCTCACCCAGAGCCCCCCCGACACACTGAATACAGCTCTGTTCAATACAACATCTCAGATGAACTCATGGTTTTCACACAGGGCACGTATGAACGAGTGAGACTGATACTAGGATTACTAGGATTTTTTTTACCATTCTTTTTCTCTGCAGAAATGATGCATCGTAAGTCACACAAGCACCAAGTTTGGAGGGTAGGTGTAGAATATTCCCCACTACTCAGGCAAGTGAAACAATCACAATTGGCAGGATGGTGGCGCTATGGACCAAAGTTTTACATTTTGGCCCATATTTCTGGAACTGACACACAGAGGCAAATATCTTATATATACACACATATCCATTTTCCCCACATAAATGCCTCACTGAGCTATTAAGCTCCTCTCATAAAATTTAGATAATTCGCAAAATATGTGAAACCTACAAACTACAAACTAGTCTGTGTTTTTTTTGTCAACACAGAATTAGTCAAGAATTATTTCAAAAGTGGATATTTGTAAACAAAACGATTCTAAATATTTGTAAACCTGCCACTCGCTTCTTTCAGGCTCAAGTTCAGAAGGTGCTGGGTTCAAATCCCACCCGAGCGGTCTTTGCAAAAGTAGGACATGCGAATCAGCAATAAGAAGTTTGTATCCTAAAATCTTTGCAAGAGTCTGAAACTCAGTAATTATAAAAATGTATGCTAATGATTATGTTATGATTATGACTATGATGTTTATAAAAGAGAAGGCCTTATTGGGCTAATGGTGCTTGGGCCCCGGTGATTGCCGCTTGTGGATCTATTTTACCTCTATATGTATAAAAGGCTGAACTTCTGCATGAGGCACATTCACTGTTGCGCACGCAAATGCTGTAAATAAGTATCATAAAATGCTGTACTGTGATTCAAATCGTGAGGTTTCTGCCAATACAGGCGCCTGAATGTAATGTAACTACCGTTACCTGCAGCACCATTTAAGGTGGAACGGAGGATTCGAATGAGAAGCTGGCGAACCTGCAGCAAAACAGGACCGCAGAAAATGAGCTTAACACCACTGAAGCTGTCAAAATAGCTGGTCAAGCTGACCGGTTGGTGATTAACTGAAGCAGAAGGTCAGTCAGAGAGTGAGTGAGTGAGGTAGCGGAGCTGCTGGAGGGAACTTGCCTGCTGCTCTCTTCCCGCCCTGCCGGCACAGAGTTGAGGAGGCCCGGGCCAGCGGAGCCAGCTTATTCCACACTGCTTTACACGTAAACATGCTGGTTCAGACCAACACCAGTTCAGCACCAGAACCTACTCCTCCGCCACCGTTTCGGTCAGACAGAAACACGCGGCCCTGTTGAGTCCTCCTTCTTCTTAGTAGGGTCACTCCGCTTTCTGCACGACCTTCCGATTTCCGCTCCAGGCCCCGCCCCCTGTCCGCGTTCATTGGCTGTTGCTTCTAACCGCGACTCGCTCATTGGTTGGTTCTGCTTTCTATCAGTAGATCTCGTAGCTCATTGGTGGATGAAATCCTCCCTGAGCCGAGGATTGGCTTTGTAGCGCACTTCATACTTCACACGTATTAGAGGTCAAATGTAAGACTTATCACTCATTTTTATTAAGTATTATATTATAAATGTACATTATATATAAATGTATGGTGCAAAAGAGTAGAACCCTTTTTTTCACTTTATCAAAAGTGTAGAACACTATAGAACCTGTGTTCTCATTTTGGCATTTTATGCAAATAGTCTTTTTTATAATTTTGTACTGTATTTTTTGTCTCCTTTAATTTATCGATATTTCTCTGTTTTAGTTTGTTTTATTATGTAATTTTTTTTATTTATTTATTTTTTCTGATCGATTATTATGTATGTGTATTTCTCATCTCTCTCCCCTGGCTCTAGCTTGTTTGTCAAAAAAAATAAAAAATAAATAAATAAAATACATTTTTATTTATTTTTTTTATTACTAATCTGCTTAATAGTTTTAATTGGTTGTCCTGATTTGTCTTAGTTGTCTTAATGTTTCCTATTTTGTAATCATTTCTTGGTCATATTTTATTTGCTTAGCTACACTTTTACTATCAAAAATGTACATTATATAATAATCAGTCACTTCTTTTTTGTATAATACTACGTTGTGCATGAGGGTCACTCTCAATGTTTTCCGAGTTTAAATAAAGGCTGAATGAAATTTGTGTCATGTAAAATTTTTCCCCAGTGTCTTTTTTGTTCTGTTCTGTTTTTTTAATTGCAAATGACCATTTATGCAATAACAGAAGGACAGTAAAGCTCAGCATTCACACACTGAACTGAATGCCTTAATGAGACATCAACACACAATAATAAAAAAAAGCAAAAGCAAAAAGGAATACCATTTGAGATTTAAGTAGAACTGAAAAGCCTTGGCAGAGCAAGAGTTATTTTGAACAAAATATTTTGTTTTGCTGCAGCCATAAACTCACAAATCTAGATTTGTAATTACACACATTTGTGTATTAAATACAAAA
The DNA here is from genome assembly GCF_904425465.1 of Colossoma macropomum. Classification (NCBI taxonomy): domain Eukaryota; kingdom Metazoa; phylum Chordata; class Actinopteri; order Characiformes; family Serrasalmidae; genus Colossoma; species Colossoma macropomum. Next base: position 7,276,088 of record NW_023494794.1, read on the forward strand.
ATATACATGAAAGTGTCTTTTTGGTGAAATTCATCTTACAGTTTTTCTTGATGGCTTACACACATTTCCTGCTCTTAAATGGTCAATACAGATTCTCAAAGCACACATTTAGCAAAGAGCAAAATGAACCTCTGGCTACAAAACCATGACCTCTCTCAGAAAACCAGAATATTCACATCACAGTACCAATCACATCTATCATATGAATTTCTACAGAAGATCAGGTTTTTCACACTGCAGAACGCAGCTGTCTCAGTGAGTTTGCTGCTGCCTTTGTACTAAAGGAAATCGTTGCTGTCGGGACAAAATCTCATATCTCCATTTTTGTCATTTTTCATTTTTTGGTTTCATTTTAAAAAGGTTGTCCTTTCTGTTGCGTCAAACTTTCATGATGAATGGACCAACAGAAATGGTCAAAAATGTTTCTCCATTTAGTTCCATTAAAAGTTTTTCCTTATAAATAAACATTGTTTAGATCTTCCTGTATGTGTGCTGAATTTAAAAAAACATTGTTTATTTGTTGCTGTGTGTGTGCTGATATGAATAGACATTGTTTAGATGTTGCTGTTTGTGTGCTGAATATGAAGAAACATTGTTTGGATGTTGTTGTGTGTGCTGAATTTGTATAAACATTGTTTAGAAGTTGCTGTGTGTGCTGAATTTGTATAAACATTGTTTAGATGTTGCTGTGTGTGCTGAATTTAAATAAACATTGTTTAGACGTTGCTGTATGTGTGCTGATATGAATAGACATTGTTTAGATGTTGCTGTTTGTGTGCTGAATATGAAGAAACATATGTTTAGATGTTGCTGTATGTGTGCTGAATATGAATAAATGTTTATAAATATTGCATGTACTTCAGTTTTAAATGTAGCAGGTCTTGACAGTGATTTAAGATCTTAGCAACACAATCTCCCATTTGTTTTTTGATAATGGCTCCTTCACAATAATTTAAATGCAGATGCAGCTTTTCCTACTGTAACTGTCCAACCGTCCCACTCAAACTGAAAGTTCAAACTGAAGTTGCTTTCAATTCCTTCGAAATGTCTGATTCATTGAATCGAATGTTTGAATCATTGATTCATTTGTTTTGGATGGACTCTCTTTTATAAAAAAAATAACAAATGTATATCAATTAAAGGGCCTATGTCATATAAAACTGAATTTACCTTATTGTTCTGAAATTAAGGAGTTTGTTATAGTATGTAAAAAAGTTCTCAGAACTCTCAGAACTTATTTGCATATTCTTAAAGGTTCAGAAACAAAAACAGCCTGCTTAAGTGTGTTAGGGATAAAGAGAGGGTGGAAAATTGTCATGTAAAAATTAATTCTGAGTGTTTTTTTAGCCAAGTAAACCACTGAAACATTATAAGTGGACCTCGGAGGGAACATTAAAATTAACTTCTTATTTTCTGTCCTTTTGAGTTATTTTACATCTCCTTTATGTCTTCCTGTCTATCGATCTATCTATCTATGTAGGTTCTATCTATCTATCTATCTATCTATCTATAAAGTTTCTAGCTGTTTATCTATCTATATATCTATGTAGGTCCCTGCAGTCGATATATCTTTGTAGGCTCTATCTATATATTTAGGTTCTAGCTATCTATTTATCTATCTACCTATGTATCTATCTATTTATAAAGGTTATATCTATCTATCTATCTATCTATCTATCTATCTATCTATCTATTTATCTATCTAGTGCTGTACACTACTTCTGTTCTAGTCTATATTTCCACCTCCTATATCATTACTGTAGTATTGATTTATAATAATCTATAACACTGTACAGTGCATTATACTGAACTACACTCACTGTTTAAAACTTCACTCATTCATAGAAGAATCGAGTTGACTGTGCTGTGAATCGGTTCGATTGATTCATTGGTAAGAATCGGATGAAAAGAACAATTCTCGCACGAGTTCACCGCTCGTGCATGTTGGGGTGCGGTTCAGTGGGACTTTCCAACTTTCCAGCGAAGAAAAACAAGTTATGAGGAGCGAACACGGAAGGGCAGAGGAGCTTAGACCTTTGACTCATGAGAGAGAGAGAGAGAGAGAGAGGGAGACACAGAGAGAGATACAGAGAGAGAGAGACAGAGAGAGAGGGAGACAGAGAGAGAGAGAGACAGAGAGAGAGAGAGAGAGGCTTTCTGTTTCTGTTAAACATGCCAATACTCTCCACCAGAGAACCCAAACATGACCGCGGACAGTCGGACTGAAGCTGTCTACAGTGAGCTGAGGGAGGACTGCAGTGGACCCTCTCAGTCTGGGAGATGGAGCTCCTACTTTTTGACCCTCAGTTTGATTCTGGCCGCTGAAACCTTCATCACAGCCTGCTTTCTGTACCGCTTCGCCTCCGATATCCACACAGTGAGTAACAGGAGAACCTGAATTCGAACCAGAACCGCCTGTTTAGAGCAGAACACGGTCTTAATAATGTCTAAAATTAATAATAATAATGAAAACAACGACAGTAACAGAAGTGATAATGATGATGATGATGATGATGCCAGTTTGTAAACTCTTAGCAAAAAGGATTACAGTACCTAAAAAGTACAGAGCCCTGCTGGTGACATTTCACATATATAAAAATAATCTGTGACCACACCTTGTTAACACGTGGGAACAAGATCCTAATGCGTGTCAACAACTTAGTAAGGTGTGGGAATAAGATAATTAAGTAGTGGCCACCACTTAGTAAGCCATGGGAACAAGATCGTGCCTTACTAATTTGTGGCCATGCATTAGGATCTTGTTCCCACGCCTTACTAAGTCGTGGCTATGACTTAATTATCTTGTTCCCATGTCTTACTAAGTAGTGGCCATGCATTATTTTTTATTTATACAGGATATCACGAGCAGGTCTCTGTAAAAAAGAGTTCTTTGGCTTGTAACAATAATGGAACCCTTCTTGGTGTTATATAGAACCCTTTTCAGAAAGGGTTCCATATAGAACCATCTACAACACATTCTTCATCAGTCTGAAGAACGCTTTCACGTTGCAAAGAACCCTTTAATCATGCAAAGGATTCTTTGAGTGTTCATGGTTGTACACACTTAAAAAAGAAAATGGTTCTATATAGAACCATGAACACTCAAAGAACCCTGCATAGTTAAAGCGTTCTTTGCATCATTAAAGTGTTCTTCAGATTGAAGGAGACTGTGTTATAGATGGTTCTACATAGAACCTTTTTGAAATGGGTTCTTCAATTGTAACAATGTCAAGCCTGTAACTATAGAAGAACCCTTTTTGGTCAAAGAGGTTCTGTGTAGAACCATCTATAGCACATTCTCCATCAATCTGAAGCACACTTTAATGATGCAAAGAACTCTTTAACCATGCAAAGGGTTCTTTGAGTGTTCATGGTTCTATATAGAACAATTTTCTTTAGTAAAGAACCCTTGAAGAACCATCTTTTTGGAGTGTAGCCTACAATAATATAAAAATATCTTAAAACGTCTACAATTAAATAATTAACTAATATTATTATACTTATAATGGGTCAAGATGGCCTCTACATGGAGTAAGGAGCCCACCTGGTGAATCTTGCATCAATTTGTCATGCAGGTTTTACATCATTTACAACTGTCAAATAATTTGTAGTGTTTGCATCTTTTAGAAACTGCGTTATAAATAAAGTACAACACAAAAATATGATATTTAGATTAAATTGAGGCCTCTATCAACTCATGTTTTAATAATTTCGCTTTATTTTAAAAAACTCATATAGTTAAATTGAAACATCTATAATGTCGATTTAGTGGCATTTTGATTATTATTATTATTATTATTATTATTATTATTATAGCAACAATATAACAATAACAATGTAAAGAAAGCAATAGCATTAAACATTTAACTGTTCAGCAGGAATGTGTATTATTCATGACAGAACCGATCAGGTGATGAAACTGCAGAGCTGCAAAACTCACATACAAACTCATCTCCAGCAAGACTTTTATTTTTTAAAGTAATACATCCATCTATTTTCCAAAATTAAAGAAAGGTCTCGCACAAATGGGCTAGAAATGTTTCATTTTTCACTTTTAGCTGTTCAGTTCCATTCATCCTCATTCATTCACGAAGTCTTCAAACATTTTCCAGTCATTTTTTGATATAATGGGAGAAATAAGAAGCAGTCAGGCCCCCCTTAAACCTACATCAGCTATGCTAATACTAACACTACAGCCACTATCAGTTATAATACCAATGTAAGTGTGTCAGTTTGTAGCATATCATTTTATTGTGTTTACATGCAGGACAAAATGCTTTAATACAGTATTAAAGCTAATAAGCTCATTTTATCTTTCTGTTTAGTTGTTTTATAGCTTATTAAATGTGCTGTTCTCTTACAGTGGAAAGAAAGGCATGTTTACTCTACGTGAGTCACATAACTGTAACTTTACTTAAAAGCTACTTGAAATACATTCATCCAAAGTATTAGCAAGACAACAGCTAACACTGCCAGAAGTCATTTTATTAGTTTTATTAGTTTATTAGTTTTGTGTTTTATATTTTTCTCTCGTTTTCTCAGACTGACGAGTCTCTGAGGCAGGGACTCTACCCCATCGACTGCCTTTACCAGTATTTAGATCAGGAGGAAGATGAGCTGAACGGAGGAGGAATGACGAGCTGTGAGCTGATGAAGAAAGAATTTCAGAACAGCGCTCAGCAGGTACTGACCAGGACTGTAAATGACCTCAAATCTACCTGATTCGATTGTGATTCTTCAGGAATGATTCAGTACACCATGAAATCGTACACGTCACCACGATTCGGTTCAGTTATTTCGGTACGATTCAGAATTATTTTAAAGAGCCCATGGAAACAGATTCGCCCCAAGATGAACAAAAGTTTGATATCGTGGGTAAATTGTTTTTAAAGTGTTAAATTGTTTTCAGTACATATACGGAAATTTAGTTGCTGTTCATTGTTGTTATGATGTCTCAAAAACATTTACATATGTATATGTTATTTTCATATATCCACCTATCCATGGCTCACAGCAGTTTAGCCCCGCCCACTCACCCTGAAGTTATGAGGAGTGTTTCATCCTGGACTGCTTTTCGAATGCAGCACAATAGAGAAGAGCCAATTAGAACTGAGTTAATTTACATATTTCAGTCTTAAAGACAGTCATATCATATGGGCTCTTTATAAATACACTGAATATATATATATATATATTTTTACAGAATTTGAAAAGGTCAGCTGCTGTTTACAGCATCTTAGAATTTCATGATGAATGGACCAACAGAAATGATCCAAAAATACCTGGAAAATAATCTTTTTCCATTAATTTCCATTCAAAGTTAATGGCGTTTATCTTCTCCTCTAAAGTTACCGTTTTGGAAATATGACAGTGACCAAACACCAGGCTTTTTTGAGATTTTTATGTCTGATAATATTCAGCCAGTTTTATCTTGGCCAGAAAATGGATGGATATTGAATATTCTGTGAATTTTAAAGGCCCCATATTCTACATATCCTGCATATCTGTGAAGATTATTTCTGTTTTTTCATCCAGAGAATCCTGCTGGACATCCAGAACTCCTTATGGCAGACTTTAGGAGGTAACGGCATCCAAATACCTTTAACCGATGACATTACTGTCTCATTTTACATGAATATGTTAATGACTTTTCTCTGCGTCTTTTCACAGAACACAACGTTACCCAGATTTTCAAACCAGCCATTCACCTCGGAGCCAAGCAGGAGCTGAAACAGTATCACCATCTGCAGAAAACAGGTGATGATCAGCCAAGAAATGCCCACTTCCTCAGTTTTACATTGGAGCTATGAAGCTAATGTAGTTAACAAGTAATGTATTAGCCATTTAGCATGTATGTCAAAGTCGTCACATACTTGTTTTAAACTGTCAAGTTGTTAAGTAATCGCAAAAAAGTCTTGCTTATGAAGTTTCTAACACTGTATGACACACTGTTACATGGACAACACCAGTATAAACATGGACAAATGTACATTAGCATAGCTAAATACAGTAGCATCCGCCTGAATTTCCTCCATTTTTTTGTCTGTTTTGTAGAAAACAGTATGTCACACAAGTTTGGGGAATTATGTGATGATTTTGACACACAAACTGATGCTAAGCATGATGCCAGTGATGGGTTATAAGCTAATATTACTTGTTAGCAACATTAGCCTTATAACTCCAGTATAAAAGCCAACTGTAGACATAAAACATGTCTTGGCTGTTTAGCTACATCTGGACTAACTGTGCAAACGGATTTTTTGCCAAACGATTCCACCAACTTTTAAAATTTCTCCATAATTCAGTGTGTGAGATGTAAACAGAGTGATTCAGAGTGGTTTGGTGTGAAATGGTTCAGATGTCTTCACAGTAGTGGTGATAGGAACCAGGGGTCGCCATGACTACAACACAAATATAGACTTTTTATTTACTATCCAAAACCACCAGTGAACCTACACGAGTCTTCTGAGTTTATATCTTGGTATTTATTTCAATAAAAATATTTTAGGCTAAAATGTCCTTGAAAAACAGCGTCTCAGGCATCAGGCAACATAATCATAACCATTTTATGTACTAACTTTCTGTGAAGGAGCTTTTAGAGGCATTAAACTCCTTAGATGTCTGGTTCCCATCACCACCACTGTGAGTCAGTAAGTTTCTCTACAACAAATCATTTCACATCAAACCTCTGTTATTACACAGACATTTTGAAAAATTGGTGGACTTCCCCTTTTAGTAACACATACACTGATCAGAACAGGCACTGCAAGTCTAATAAAGATTATAATGTTCTTTAAATGTTTGTTTAGGTGATCCTGAGGCGGTCACGCTGGCGTTAGAGCGTCTGAACTGGGAGGCCCTGAGTGGACAGAGCAGTCGGGAGGGCCTGATGCGTCTCAGTCCCGACGGGGAAATCGTGGTGCCGCAGGACGGGATTTATTTTGTTTACTCTCAGGTTTATTTCGAAAGTTCACACTCAGGCCGTGACCTGCAGTTCATGCAGTACATGTTCAAGCGGACGGCGCTGTATCCGGAGCCGGCGATGCTTGCCAAAGCTGCAGCGACTCCTTGTCTCAAGTCAGAATCCGGTGTGAATCTGTTTTCCAGCCACCAGGGGGCACTGTTTCACCTGGAGAGGGGCGACAGACTCTCACTATACGTACTCAACATAGGGACTGTGCGCTTTGCCCCAGAGTCCACTTACTTTGGGGCCTTTATGATAGACTGATGGAACCTGTATTGTATCTGTACAGTATATAATGTATATAAGTATCTGATGAACAGAAGACAAATCCACCACTGGAAACCACAACAGGAATAAGTTAATGTGTCATAAAAATGTATCTATCTATTTTGCCTCATCACACCCTACATGTATCCCTCCACCATGAATGCTAGAAAGGCCTCAGACATCAGGCAGTGCATTCAAAGCCATTTCATGTAATAAGTTTCTGTGTGGGAGCTTTTAAAGGTGGCCGTCTGGTTCTTATCACCACCACTGTGAACAGTTCTCACTTGGCAAGTTTCTCTAGAACAGAGCGTTTCACACCAAACCACTCAATTACTTTTTTCACATCTAAACAATTAAATTATTCATGTTTTGAAAACTGATGGAATCTAAAAAGAGTTGCTGTAACTGAAAATATTCTTCCACAAGTTGCTTGCAATTACATAATTTAACCAGAGAGGGCACCAAATCTCAGCCTAAAATCAGAATGGACTTTTGTTAGTTCATGTCCCTGTTCATATAAAGTACAGTATCACAGTCAGATTACTTTAAAGACAACTCTCCTGTAACCTTCCATCAAAATGTAATGACTTGTCCACCTCTACAACCATTTATTTAATTATTATTATTATTAATAAATCGCTGTGTACCAGCAGACTGGTAAAAGTATGTTTCACCCTCTCCCACCCCCACCTCCCATAGAAAACACACAGGTAGCTCAGAGACCCTGATACACTGATTCACTCTCAAATACATCACAGCACACAAGGAAAATGTGTTATGACTTCCTATTCACAACTGTAACCCCTCAAAAAGGACAGGGCCCAACGGCAGGCCTCAAGATCTAACTACACACTTATATAACCTTCTATAACAATAGCTCAGCCAGTTTGTGTTAAAGTTGCTGTAGTTACTGAAAACTAGCCTTATGTAAAGACAGTTTTAAAGGGGTTAAATAAATCAATCAATCAATCAAATCAATCATGTGTAGAGGAGCTGCCATTAATGTCCTACCAGTAGGGGGCAACAGACAGCATTAAAATCTTACTGTGAAAAAGGATAAATAAACTAAAGGGTTCCGCCTAGTTCTTCAATCTGTGTCGAATGCACATCCAGCAAATCTGTATTAAGCCAGTTCACTGCTAGCTGACAGGCTTGTTTACTGTTCGAGTTGCTTCGTCTGCATCTTTTCGCCAGTTTATCCAAGTCCATACATTCTTGCATTAAGGACACTTATTTGCTCTTAATTTCCATCTTAACCCCATTTCTCCGAGTGGACATCACCAGCAGGGTGGAAAATGGACTGATAGTTTTATCAATATGATGAAGTTTCAAAATAACTAAAATATGTAAAAATGTCTAATTTAATTCAAACCGAGGGACCTGAAACAGCCCGAAATTGCATTTTACAGCTACTGCAAAAAGGGGTAAGACGTTCTACAGCAAAATACCTCCACAAAAGGCAGAAAGAAACAGGGCCGATCTGTAACATGGAATTCTGATTTATTGTAAGGCGTTTAGAAATGCAGGTATTTCTGAAAATGTGGCCGACAAAAATGAATTTACTAATTCTATATAAAAAGTACAATGGGTGAAATACAAAATAAAAATAAGAAAATAATTCACAATAAAACAGGGAAAAAAGGTCTATACAAAAAGAAAAAGTTTTCCCACCTGTAAGGTACAGGATGATAAACCTTCAGGAGTAAATGAATATTTCGTCTAAGCTTAAAACAAACTCCACACGGTTGCCACACATTTTTAAAAACGTGTGCCAGAGGAACTACGAATCCATGGATTGGACTTAAAAATATTGTACAGTGTGTGGGTATGTAAAAAAAAATAAAAAAAATAAAGAAAAAGAAAGAAAGAGAACAAAGAAAGAGTAAGAGAGAGAAAGAGAGAGAGAGAGAGAGAGAGAGAGAGAGAGAGAGAGAGAGAGAGAGAGAGAGAGAGAGAGAAATAATAGAGAGAAACAGAGAGGTGTGTGTCGTAGGGTCTCAGAATCGGCGGCGTTTGTTGGGGCCAAAGTCAATCGGAGGTCCAGGACGAGGGAATGGAGAGGGAAGAGGGAGATCCCCGGGATTCCCACCAGCACCCTGAGAGAGAAATAAACACCAGTAAAGATCAGTGAAGGTAAAATCTACTTCTCCCCACATTCAGTTCCTAAAGTGAGCTCTTCTGTGTTTGCCATGACGAAGCTGTGTTGTGTGCACTGCTGTACGCCGTTACCTCATTGGCAGACAGGTTCGGTGCGCCTGGTGTCACAGTACCTCCCCCCATCGGGTTCCTGTTCATGGGCATGCCTTGACCTTTAAACCCAGAGAGAGCGAGAGAGTCACTTAGAAAAACGTTACATTATTAGTACCACTGTGTGGTTTTCTGCACTAAAATAGTCGTAATTAATTAATGTTTACATAATTTTCCAATCTCCCTCCATGTCTTAGAATTAAACAGGTTGTTTTTGTTACTGTGACTTATGTAAACGAGCTCTGTTCTGATTGGCTGTTCTGTGTTGGCCTAATTTAACAAGCAGTCTGAGCTGAAACACTTCTTAGAACTTATGAAAAACTGTATGAACAGCTTCATACGTAAAGCTGTTTCTGCAGCTATGTTTTCATATACAGTCTGTGTGGACCAGTGTTATTATAGTCAACTAACACTATTACTAAAACAAACTAGCAGTAAAAATGTGCTTGTTAACTAAGAAAAATGTGTTTTCAAAAACACAAACTATAATGAAGTGACAGTTTTTAAAAACTTTCTTACTTTTCAAACCAACTAAATCTCTAGTTTTAGTTCAGCTTTTTTTCCAGTATGTAGAAGTTTAGAAGTAGAACAGTCTTTAATAAAAGCTGGAGCTGAGCTCAGTCTACCTGTGTTAATTTTATTCTACTCTTGTCAGAACACCCACTATCACAGCATTCATTGTAATGCTAAAACCTAAAACTTTAAAAAAATAAATAAAAAACCCAAACTCCTCAATGAAAAAAAGAAAAACTCCTCAAAAAAAAAATTCTATAATACGAAAAGTCCCTTTAAAGTACAAGAGAAGCCAAATGGGCTGACGAGCTACTTAGCTTCCAGCTGAGGGTCTTAAATGTTTTAGCTTTTTTTCCCCCTCGCACATTTATCTTATTTACATTTAAATAGTCATACTAAAATAACATTATCCTTGTTATGATGTAAACACAGGATTGTAAAGGTTCAGTGACTCACCTCCCATGTGCATCCTCATGTCCTGTTCCCTCTGAGAAAAGACAAAAACAAAAACATCAGCTGTGTTCAGTGCATTTGCTGCTTTCTTGCATGATAAACACAAAGCATGGAACATTTTCATTAACAATTAAACTAAATAAATCCAGCTGCTCGGAAACACTAGATACACGTGGCACTGATGATTCATGCTTGATGTGCAAATATTCTACTGTCTGCGTATTTTAAGACGCGATGAGGAAAAGAAAAATTCAATCAGGCCTCCGACTGTTAGAAGATCATTTTCCATGATTTACATAATACTAAATAAAATAATAATAATAAAAAAAGTGTTTAAACAATGAAATGGACAAATACATCATTTGATTGGCTGTAGTTCTGACTACTGAACAACATTCAGGTGAAGGTGAGCGCATCCTCAGTCACTCAGTAACAAAATCATATTATTGCAGAGAAAACGAACCTCAGACGTCACACAGAGGCTTCACACACAGCAACAGGACCAACAGTGTGACAGAAAGCCTGTGACTGATCAGAGCAGACGCTCAAAGATGGATTGGCCAAAACAAAACTGCAGAGTTAGCAAGTTTGTTTGCGCAGCCCCTGAGAGACTCATTCCACTTAAAATATCAAGGCCTTAACTGACAGATACTCACACAAACCTTTCCCTGACCAATTTGATCAAGACATCTACTAAAATGTACGAAGGAAATACTGGGAAAGGTTGGCTTATGTTAATGTAGCCTCGCTCTACCACCATCGCTCTCCGACACTGTGTCCACTTATCTCAACCGCCCAACCAATCATCAACTGATCACCAGCTAATAAAGTATTAGATGTGAAATGTTACACTGATGGAACAAAATGAGCATTTCTAACATAAACATGATGATTAAAGAGAACATCGTTAATAAAAGATACATACATAGTACACTGGAAATTATACAAAAGACAGCAAAGCCCCTGAGACTCTGTGTTGAAAAATGCTAGAACTTTTCTAAGCAGCAGAGGTTTCGAGTGAACCCTCTGAACCTGAAGCCACAAAGAGGCCAGTGTATAAACAGGTGGTTGACAGGCACCAAGGGAGGTGATGGGTACCAGAGATGCAGCTGGACCTTTTTAATGATTAGATACAAAAAAGTCAACTAGACCTTTTCAATGGGTCGAACTTAATTGGGTAAAGAAAGTGATAAATCTTTAGTTTAATGGGCAAAACAGGTTATGACGCATCAGGAGAGAGAGGGGATCACCTCATCTCTGAAAAGTGTATAAAACATGGAACTCAGACTCTGTATTCACATTTGGGTCCAGAGTCTGATGCCCAGGCTGAACGCACCTTGCCTGTAATAAAAACTGAAGCCTTTTTCTTAAACTGAACCCAGAACTTATGTTGAACTTGAGACAGAATATTTGCTAGATGTAAGCGAAGTAATCTGTTTAACAGATAGTCTGGTGTGGGTGATTGGTATCACTTTACGCCACGACTAACACGCTGTAAGAAGCTGGCGTGCATTAACAGCCTCAATCAAACACAGCTTACACGTGCAACTATTCCGAACTGGTATGAATGGACACTCAAACTGGGCATTAGGGGCCATAAACATACCACAGTATGCAGTCTTGGTGGCTTGACTTCACACCTTTCTAGGACTTCATTAACATTGTCTTGTGAATAGTCTTACTTTCCAGGTGTTTTACATGACTGGAGAACTGGGCTACACCTGTAATCACGCGATTCCAAGTTTCTTCATTGGCCGGTTTTGATGGCTATGAGATCATTTGTTAACCAATATCACAACATTGAAATATTGAGTGTGTTTATATGCACTCAATCCGATCATAATCAGATTTCTGCAGTTATCTGATTATTCAAATGGTCATGTAAACAGCACACTGATTTCTTAGATCTGAGTAAGGTCTAGAAATCTGACAGAGGCTGGATTTTAGCTCAGGATTAAGATTTGAGTTTTAATCAGAGTTTGAGTTTTACGTCACGTCTTCTTCCGTGAGTTTATTGGCTGGTTGCAATGCAGAAATATGATTACTGCCTGACTCTTGTAGACCTGGAGTTTCCCCATTATCTAATTACTCAAGAGCGTGTAAATGCGTTGATCGGATTACTGACAAAATCAGATTTTATGTAGTTATCTAGATTAAGTACATGTAAATGCACTCAGTGATATCGCAGTAGGCTGCAATATGATGAGCCTCTAACCAATCACAGTACTTTGCTGTGTGCTGTGAGCATCTTCTGGATGAGTTCCTGGGGGTGTTTTGATGAATTTAAAAATCTGTTTGATCACACAGATTTATTTAATATATTTCAAGGTGTTTCAGAACTGCAATATCTGGCATTTCAATCACAATACAGCGCTTTGCTCAGGTCTTACTGCCGATTTTAATAAGACTTAAGTAGGATGAGTCAATATAAATGCAAGATGTTCCCCTTGCCTGATATTTATTTATGGCTATTTACAGACCAAATGTATTATAAAAATGCTGTGAATATGAATAAATAAATGTAAAATACTTCCACCAGAAAGTTTCCTCCTGTTTTGGAGACTTTGTACGTGTACTGATTATAAAGCCATACTTGCTCTGCAAAGCTCCCCCGCTGGCCCTGTGTTTGCATGTCAGCCGGTATAAATACATACTTTCTCTGCGAAGCTCGCCCCCTGGCCCTGCTGCCTCCTCATTAAGTCCTCCGTGTGGGCCCGCAGCTCCTCCTCCCTGCGGCGCCGCTCCTCCTCCTGACGCAGCTCCAGCTGCTTCCTCTTCTGAACTTCCTGGTTGTGCGCCTCCTCCATACGCCTCAGCTCCTCCTGCCTCCGCAACAGATCTGAGAGACAAAGAGAGCAAGTTAGACACTGAAATCATAGATTTTTATTTATTTATTTATTTTGAAACAAATTAATCTGTTTAAGAGTTTTTTTTTTTTTTAATAATCATTGTACATTTATGTTCCACAACCCAGAATTAGCAGCAAAGGTTTTAACTTTGGACCAACAGCTGGTCTATCCATCAAATCAACCAACCAACCTTTATTTAAACTCGGAGTACATTTAGGGAGACCCTCAATTACAATGTAGCTGAGCCTATACAGAGATCAGTGTGTGAGGCCAGTGTGTCCATTTTCCACGTCCCCTCTCTCTTCAATGTCTGCTCTCTACTGCCCTCTGCTTAATGGTTATATAGTTGCATGGTTACTGTATATTATACAGAAGAGTTTATTACTTTATTGTAGTGTTTGTTTAGCTGTCTGTCTGCTCTTATCTGCTGCTGGTCTATGTTAAATGGAGCAGCGTGTCCTGGAGAAACATTTCACTCTCTCAACACACCTGTGATTACAGAAAGGGAAATAAAGCTGATTTTGTTCCTTCCAACAGTTGCTGCTTGAGTACACTAGGGGGTGCTGTTTCTCTCTAGTTGATCACTCACAGCGGCACAAACCAACAGGACAATAATGTTAGCAGTCATGAAATTACAGAGAGTAAAAAAACACCAAGTTTTACAAAACGTCTCAAAAAATAGGACATTACAGCAGGAATGTCCTCCAATGAGAAAGTGGTGAAGATTTCTTTAAAAGTACATTTTGTTTGCTTCAAGTTTAATCTTGCTTCTGATTTTCTTGCTTTTCTATTTATACTGTAAATTGTTCATTTATTACCATTCCCACGTGTAATATAATCAATACTTAATGCGTAATTTGGGTAAAATATCCTTAAGCCTAAATATTTGCTTTTTTATTTATAATTGTTTATACTGCAAATTTTTATGAAGTTTATGGGAAGGTGAGAGTTTACATTCTCATATATCTATTATCTTTACTATTACATATATTGTCTATATAGTAACTAGTAACAAACAAACCTTGTTAAGTAATTAAGAAGTTAAATTACTTTAATCCTCTTTTCTTGAGTGCCTTGTTCTCCCTTTGCTGCTGTAGCACTGTAAATTTCCCCACTGTGGGACTAAAGAATTATCTTAAAAATTATTATTAAGTATTTGGAAATACATATTTACTAATAATTAATTGGGAAAACGATTAGCATCACCACCTCGTCTTAAAAGAAAGCAATAAGGGAGAAAGTGAAGGACTGAGGTTTCTGGACTCACCTTGTCTCATGAGCATGACCTGGTGCTCGTGCCTGGCTGCCTCCATCTCCTGCTCCAGCTTCTCCTGAGCTTCTTTAATGTTCCTGTCCACCTGCTCGAACTGCTGCTTCTCCATCTCCATCAGAGCCTTCCAGCGCATCGCATACTCGTACTCGAACGAGCCGGGCTGAGCAAAACGAGGAGGCTGCTCACGCTCCCTGCGGAGAAAGACGCGGTGTGAAGAACAGGTGTCGGCAGAATTTTCTCCAAAGTACATACTGAAACTCTTTTGGCCCAAAAGTAGTTTAACTAAAATTTTTGGGAATGTTTTTGGTATTTTGGGTCAAGTACAGTCACTCTCATTCAGTCTGCAGTCTTTAGTAGTCAGTAAATATACCAACTTCAGCACCTCGCACTCATTTCTAGTTTGAGCAACGACCACTTTAGGTTTGCAGTTTAAAATAAAGTGCTGAAAGAAATATCAGTCCAGAATGGCTTAATCCCATTTCTTATTTTCGAGTGACTCCTTGCCCCCACTTCATTACTACTAGCGCTGCCCTGTAGGCGACCCTGCCAGTCTGCAGTGATCGCAGAGGAGGGTAAAGTTTAGCTCTGCTGGACTTTAGTTATATTTAAGGAATCATATGCCTTCAAAGAGGGGGGCAATTATTTATTATCACCCACCCCTAATGCTTCTTGTTCAAATTTTCCTGTTCCACCTTAAATGAAGCAGCAGTTACATTCTGGCACCTCAGACATCAGAACTGCTGGACTATTTAAGGTGGAACAGGGAAATTTAGCTACCAAGACATCAGCTACTACTAGCGATTCTTTATGCTTGTTATGAAGAAAAAAGGACCATAATACACTGAAACAACATTAAACTAAGAAAACACAGTGGTTATCGTCGTTTTTAACAGAGAAAATTCTCACATTTGTGGGTTTCTTTGGTCGCTGGCGCAGCCATCTTGCCAGTCCTCCCCCAATAACACGCCATTTGGAGTCTGAAAAACCTCTGTTTGGAGGGCCATGTAGCCCCAACACTTCACCCTAGCCCTCTATCTCAACAAGAATCGGGACAACCTACCCCTGGACGTAAATGTGCAGAACTGAGGGGTAGGGCTAAGTGGTAGGGGCGAAAGGTGAAACAGGATCAGGCCTTTGGGTGCTTAACATGCATTTGTGGTCACGTGTTTCCACTGGTGTTTACATCAACTTGTGGCCCTGTGGGTTAATGGATTCATTTGTGTGTTAAAGACTCACTTGTGGTACTGCGGGTTTTTGCTGACCAGCCGCTCTGGAAGTCCCTCGTCTTCATCCAGCTGTTCCAGGGGCTCGACCGTTACTGGCCGAGGAAACCTGAAATCACACACGCACAGCTGCTTACACCTTTTTACCTCGTCACAGGAAATCCAGTTACATTTTAGGCTCCATCAATTCATTAAAATATTATTTAATTATTTAAATAGTTTAATAAAAGCAGTGATAAAGAAAATCACTTACAATTACCATCCAATACCCAGTTTATCTAACCAATCCTTGATTAAATTAAATCAGCTGCTGCTGATGGAACTGAAACAAAACCCATGTGATGGCCTAAATGAAGCGAGAGGTCAGGAACCAAACATGCATTCTTCTAATTTACGCATTAATACTTTACTGAAAGACAGACAGTAGCCACGTTTACATGCAGCCTAATAATCCGACCAAAAGCTCAACAGGAATAGAATACGTCCATTTATACACCTCAATCAGAATAATTTAGTCCGTATTCAATCAGATTGGAGAAAATCTTTGCATGTAAACACAGCCACTCTTCATTGTACTGTATGTTTACTTTATCTATATTAACGTCATCTAGTGTTTTCACTCGCAATAACACACCTACCTACTGCCCAGTGACGGGTTACCTGAAAACATCCTACTACAAAGATGATTCTTAAAAAGATAACATCAAGATGCTTTTGGGAAACTCTGCCCCCACAATGTTCAATACTGTGCTTGTATTTGCTTTTGGGAATGCAAGTGTATTTATATATAAAAAAAAATTAATTGTGACATTAAAAGTTAGTTTGATTAAACCTAATTTTATTGTTCCACTCCTAGTATCAGATCAGAGGGCAGCACATGAAAAAATTAAATGAAACTATTTTACTGAAGCCTTTTAAAGTAGCTGCCTGGCATAAACTAACTAAATTAGAATGTATTGATTTTAAGGGATTTGGAAAGCACATCGCGTTATTTATAAAAACAAATCAGACAGGACTCTATCGGCCGATATAACATTAAAGGACACAGATACTCACGAGGTGAGCAGAAACGCTCCATCAGCACAGCGGTCCAGAGCTTTCCTGGCCGATGGTTTGTTGGCGAACTCCACGATGCCCTTCCCGGTGGGTCTGCCGCGGTCGTCCACGATGACGATGGCGCGCTCGATTGGGCCGAACATGGAGAAGGACTCCTCCAGGAGCTCGTTAGAGACAAACTGAGGGAGGTTCTTTACGGACAGCGCCGCGCCGTGAGTGGCGAAACGCACACGGATCTGACGGCCGCGGAACAACGTGTTGTCCAGTTCAGCTTTGGCAATGTCAGCCAGCGTCTTCGTTTCCTGAGAGGAGAGAAGTTAGAGGAGCTCTTAAGGGTGAATTTAGCTCTTGTTTGTATCTCTAGCTTATCGAGTTTAGCTCCACCCCGGTCTCGCGGTGCCGGATCCGATTCTGTAACGATGCACGTCGGCAGACGACAAACTCTTGGTGCTGGATCAGAGCTAAGCCCGCTGCTTAAATGGGTATGCCTTCTAAAAGCCCCCCAAATTCCTCTAGTCTGTGCCATTTTAACGTCCGTACCCCCAATACACAATACAGAGTACAACCAATAACAGAAGCAAAACAAACTAGCTAGCAAAACACTATCATTAGCTAATTTCCCTGTTTTCTCTTGTGAGCAGTGATGTTTATTTTTACTGCATGTGATGTGTTCTCCACACGACACCCCTCTACATGCTTATTTGGACTTTTTGGGGCTTGCTGTTCACTGGACAATGCTGACGAGCGCACCATCACCTCCTACTTTGAGCTTCAGAACCAGTAGCAGAGCCAGGCTATTAAGTTATTAATGCCAACCATACATTAAAAGATTTTGAAAAGACTTTGAAAGACTTCTAAAGTCTGACATCCCCCACATCTAAAGACAACGTGTCGTAATAAGGCTTTTATTCACCGACTATGATTTTGCAGACTGTAAGAAGTCTGGAGATCTTACAGGGTCAGTCAAGGTGCACTGTTCCTTTAAGAGGCACTTAAGTAGTGTGCGCAGAAGTGCAGCGCTGCTGTGCAGTTGAGATTCTGTGCTGTAACAAAGACCACTGGACCTTGATCTTTTATTTTCTGTAAGTAACGCAGCGAAGGATCAATGGACTGGTTTTAGTTCATGTATAAACGAATAGCTGAAGCCGTGAGACCTGGCTTTATACAGTCACACAGCTAATTAACTAGGTGGAACATATATTTGTCACTGGTCAGCATCTACTCCATGTGCTTCATGTTTCATCCGCTTATTTCTCATCACCAAAACCCGCTGCTGTCTGGACTGGAGTGAAAGCTGAAGCTAGACTCCAAGTGTAGCAAGGGTCACTATTTGCACGAGCCAAGACTAAAAACTGATGACTAATGATTAATCTTAAACACTGATGATTTTACCTGAACATCACACGAAACGATCGAGATGACGGGAGCGCACAACTCCAGCAAGACTCACGATTTTTATTCAGACTTTGACGTTTTAAGAAGTTCAACTTCTTAACTTAAAACAACTGTAAATAATGCAGAATCACTCGAAGTTTCAGCTCAAGCAATTTGAAAATTTGAAAGCTGCTTCTAATGGCAGACCATTAGAAGCAGCTCTGGGCACCGATTTAGGATCAAATAGGACCTTATCCTGGACAGCACTGTGCCCTCTCTCTAACTTGCCTAATTTAACTCATCCTTTTAAAAATGAAGTTAATTTGGGTCTTTAAATACTAATGTGCAAAAAAAAAAACCCCAGCTATTACTAATTGTATTTACTGATTATTTTTGGCCTGATTTAAACCTGAGAGAAAATATCTAGTTTAATGTTAAACAAAAACTAGCTTGGCAGTATTTTTGAACTGTGTGAAGTCTTCAATCCTGAGTGGAACAAAACTGTAAGAGTTTGTCTGCAAATTTACCCACAAGACTTCAACATCTGAAGAAATCAAAGGAAAAGCTTCCCCATACTAACCTACTCTATTTCTTTACTTCTTGCTAATTTCCTGACTAATAAGTCCATTAAAAGCTCAACATGCTGCCGTTTCGGTCTTGGCCCATTTTTTTTGGCACGTAGTCTAACATTCTTGCCTTAGTCACTCAGGCTGCTCTTACCAGGCGGATGAAGCCGAATCCTCGGTCCTTGTTGATGAAGATCTCGGAGGGTTTGCCATATTTGGAGAAGAGCTTCTCCACTTCTTCTTCGGTGGTGCCGGCCGGCAGGTTCCCCACAAACAGCCGGCTGCGCTGTGTGTACGTCTTCTCCCCCGGCTTCCTGAAGTTCTGCAGGTCTATAGTCAGAGCATCATCTGAGAGAGGAAGGAAAGACAGAGAGAGAAATTAAACACATCTGCACAATATATGGCTTCATAACTCGTTACTGTGACGTTGGTCTTTACAACGTTCATAAAACAGACAAGCGCAAAATGAAAATGAGCCTTCTAACCAATCAGCACATTGTTACTGTTGGCTGTGAGCATCCTGGCCAATCACAGCTCCGGAAGTGTTTGTCAGTGTTTTGATGAATCAGCGTATTTACATGTAAATTCTGGTTAAAGTAACGCAAGATAACCTTCAACTATGTCACATTACTGACTCACCAATGTGTTGTAATACACCGTAAGGTGCATCACAATCACAACACAAAGAAATGACTATATTTCAGAAAGTTCAGCCTCTCATTTTAGCCAGATAACTTAAGCCCTAAAGTCAAGCATCACCAACAGGCAAAGAACTGAGGAACACAGTTATTAGACAATGCACAACTTTCAGCTCAAGTTATCTGGCTAAATTAGAAAGCCTGCTTTCTGGAAGATCCGCTGGACAGCGCACTCTTATCTAGCCTTAAATTCCAAGCCTGATTTAAAGAGCCTGCGTCCTACATTACTCCTGTATTTTATTTTCCCCACTGATGTCCACTTTTAATGGTGTTATGTACCAAAAACAGCAGTAATTCATTTTAACATGACCATTTTCCATCCATCTCTTTATCCCCTATAACCAAACAGGCCATTTATATTACTGATATCTGTGAATGATCTCTGTTCAGATAGGCTGGCCTGTATTGCACCGCATGCAAAAAAGCAATCTGGGATAAAACACTCCTTATGTGTGAATGTGCAAGGCTTAATGGTTCAATGGTTGCCGGCTCAAAAGATTGATATGTAAATGTTTTGGCTGTAGTGACATCACAAAAACAGTGATTCAGAGCAGGCTGTTTTGGCAGCTTAGTTTCCACATATAGACTAGGGGGGTGATTTTCCAGGATATCGTCCCTTTAACAATCCCAGCTCTGCAAGTTAAAAGTCCTTTTTGAGCCCTGTTATTAGGGTTGTTATTAGCATGATGGTTCTAGACCAACTACCAAAAAATATCAAAGTAAATAAATGATATTATAAATAAACCTCTAATATTTCACACATCTGTATAAGTAATAACAAGCTGGTCATTAGTGCGAACAAACATCTGCTTGGAATATATAATTATAGTAGTAATAAAAAACCTTAAGGCCTCACAGCATCATTTCAGAACCTATATGCCAAGACTGGACAATGACCCTGAAGCATGCAGTGAAGTATTGCTGTAAAGACCAAACCTCATATCTATTTTGGTACTTTATTTAACAAAGTCAGCTGCTCTTTATATGGTAACAAATTACATGATGAATGGGACAAAACACTTTCAGCTCCCTGTGCCTCTGTTTAGAACCTGCAGCCTCACTTTCAGCTCCTATGAGTGTAGGAATAAACTGTGGATTGAACTTCAACTACATTACTTTTATTAGATAAGAAAAGCCATTTTCTACAGAGAAACATTCGTATTTACAGCAACATTTTTGTTCTTTCAGTGCTGCTGTTAAGGGTTCACAGGTGTAAATCACTGATTAGCCAATCGTTCACAGTCAATCTCTCCAGCTTGACCGCACCAAACTTCTTTTTGTTTCATGGTCACCTCACAAACGGCTCCTACTCCCTACAGAATATACCACACTGGTCTAAAAACCTATATACGCTGCACTTTTTTTTTTAAAGAGACCAAAATTTCACAACTCACTGTACGGAGTAAGGAGCCCTTTGGGACTCAGCCGTTGTGTTTAAGGGTTTCCAAAACATAATGTACAGCTGTCCGTGCCCTCCATATGATAAAAACAAAATGTATGGTAGCCACTAAGCCTCATGACCACTATGTAACATCATATTCAGAGCTGAGAGTGAGGGTCTGAGTGTGGCACCTCAGCTCTGCAGTTAGACTCTCCGCGGTTTTGTTCCTACAGAAGCGCATATACAAATAGCTCAAATCTGCCTTGAAGAGATTTACACACACATCTGTGTAAAGTGAATAGAGGTCAGCCATATGCCAAAGTTGTGTACTGCAACACTTCAAGAAGTTTTTGCGATACACAATGTTACAATATATAGCTAGTATAAAAACTGGTGCTATGTATTTAAAAAAATACTATCAAAAGCTGTGAACACGATGACTTTTTACACTAAATCCAGTTAAACAGGGACTAATTTTGCTTTTCTTTATAACAATGCATGCAGTTGGTCAGTGTTTCAACAAGTACTGATGTCTACGCTACGTTAAAATTATTTTGTACTGCTTTGTGACACAATTCAGCACAATAACACTATATATAGTTATTCTGGCCTGGCCTAACTGTGAATAAGCCTTACTGGGGCTGGCCTGGTCAGCTTGTTCTGTGTGCTGCCCATTGCTGTTGTCCGCTCCTCCGGCCGGCTTCCTCTGCTGCTCGTGCTGGGGGTTGGCCTGCTGTCTCGGGGGGCCGTGGTTGTGGTGCTCGGGACGGGGTCCTCTGTTTCCCTGCATCTGAAAAGGGGGTACAAAAAAAACATTAACAAACCTGCAACACACAACCAAACGCAACCAACTTTTTTTCATTTTAACTGAAAAACTAAAAAGCCATTTTAGTTTGTAAATCTACCAACAATCACAAAATCAGATCAGAGCCTTGGAGCAATCTTAACCTTTCATCTGTGGCCTGAGACAAAGAGGAGTCCAGCTGGTGCTTGCAGACTGAACTGAATGGAATACGGCCGTATCCCAAATTGCTCCCTAGGGCACTACTGGGGTGCAGAAGCCCCTACTTTATGACTCGCGTCGCCTACTATGTAGGGAGTAGGGAACACGGAGCGATCTGAGACTCGGCCAATCTCTTGCGCTAACTAGCCTCGCATGTAGAAAGCCAAAAAGCGATTTTGTGACAATAAGAGCTAAACCAGCTACAGAGACTGCAATTCTTACACGAATTAAACACCACGATAACTTTAGAAATCATAAGTTTCCCTCACTGCAAAAAACATCGTTTAAGCTCGCGAAGCGGCATTTTCTTTTTCAATGCGAGTCTCTGCTAGCTAGTTGACATGCTAAGGCTAACGTACACACTCAACACTAGAAAACGAGCTACCAGCGTTACATAGTAATTAGATACAAAACAGAACCAAAATAAGGAACAAACCGCGCTTTTGCTGCAGTGTAACTTTAAAAATACAGCGGTTTTAATTAAGGCTGTTGGCTGTTTAGCAGCGCACGGAGCTGAATAGGAAGCTAACTTCAGGCTCGCGCTCCTCGCTTAAATTTCTTTAGTTATTAATCCGTTTCTACCCATTTATACTATATCTGTACTCATTGATAAAGACGACATTTTCAGTTAAAACGTTTATAAACAGTGTAAAAGCCTCCGTTACCTTAATGTAGGTGAAATATTCCGCCGCACACACAACGTAGGCTCACCACAAAGAAGATTGCGGGGAGGAGGAGCGACTCTCAGCGCAGCCGTTCTCTCTAGTCGCCGCTTATTGGCTGAAAGCGAGCGTCCGTGGCTCGAGTCGCTGCATTTTGATTGGTCCATTTAATGTCAATCGTATGAGGTAGAGCAGTCCGAGCCTTTTCATTGGCGCGCAGCGGTTTCAAAATCCACTGCGGAGTCTCATTGGTCGCCAGGCTGTGGAAATGACGTAGGAAGTTAGTGCGAGGTGTAGGAGTGACGCTTCAGTTGCGCCATCAGCTGGTAGATCTGAGTGAGAGCGCCTGATTCGCTGTGGATCCATTTTAGCTTTAAACACCAAGTTTTTATTGTCTGAAATTAAAAATGCGCCTTTTTTGCTCAAACTTTACAACGTTCAAATTGTACGCACGATTTTTACTCCGTCTTTTAATAACGAGTTATTGTAAGCTGTTTTCTCGAGATCTCGTGATATTTATGCCAGTATCGGGACAAAACAAATGTTCTCTGGAGATCATGAGTTATTTACTCTATCCAAAAGTATTGGTTCGTCTGCCTTCACATGCACATGAACTTCAGTGACATCCCACTCTTAATCCATAGGGTTAATATGATGTCGGCCCATCGTTTGCAGCTATAACAGCTTCAACTCTTCTGGGAAGGCTTTCCACAAGGTTTAGGAGTGTGTTTATGGGAATTTTTGACCATTCTTCCAGAAGCGCGTTGTGAGGTCAGACACTGATGTTGGATGAGAAGGCCTGGCTCGCAGTCTCTGCTCTAATTCATCCCAAAGGTGTTCTATCGGGTTGAGGTCAGGACTCTGTGCAGGCCAGTCAAGTTCTTCCACATCAAACTCGCTCATCCATGTCTTTATGGACGTTGCTTTGTGCACTGGTGCGCAGTCATGTTGGAACAGGAAGGGGCCGTCCCCAAACTGTTCCCACAAAGTTGGGAGCATGAAATTGTCCAAAACCTCTTGGTCTGCTGAAGCATTAAGAGTTCCTTTCACTGGAACTAAGGGGCCGAGCCCAACTCCTGAAGAACAACCCCACACCATAATCCCCCCTCCACCAAACTTTACACTTGGCACAATGCAGTCAGACAAGTACCGTTCTCCTGGCAACTGCCAAACCCAGACTCGTCCATCGGATTGGCAGACAGAGAAGCGTGATTCATCACTCCAGAGAACACGTCTCCACTGCTCTTGAGTCCAGTGGCGGCGCTTTACACCACTGCATTCGACGCTTTGCATTGTGCTTGGTGATGTAAGGCTTGGATGCAGCTGCTCAGCCATGGAAACCCATTCATGAAGCTCTCTACGCTGTTCTTGAGCTAATCTGAAGGCCACATGAAGTTTGGAGGTCTGTAGTGACTGACTCTGCAGAAAGCTGGCGACCTCTGTGCACTATGCGCCTCAGCATCCGCTGACCCCACTCTGTCATTTTACGTGGCCGACAACTTCGTGGCTGAGTTGCTGTCGTTCCCAATTGCTTCCACTTTGTTATAATACCACTGAGAGTGGACTGTGGAATATTTAGTAGTGAGGAAATTTCACGACTGGACTTGTTGCACAGGTGGCATCCTATCACAGTACCACGCTGGAATTCACTGAGCTCCTGAGAGCGACCCATTCTTTCACTAATGTTTGTAGAAGCAGTCTGCATGCCTAGGTGCCTGGTTTAATACACCTGTGGCCATGGTAGTGATTAGAACATCTGAATTCAATGATTTGGATGGGTGAGTGAACACTTTTGGCAATATAGTGTATATCATTACCATGACATAACAATCATTGTTTTATCGAGATAATATTTATTATGGTGTGATAATAGCATAAATAATGATTAAAAAACATGTAAATCCATGGCCCTTTAAGGCTTCTGTAAAATTACTTTTTTACTTTTAAAAAATAATTACCATCACATAACATTCATACTAGTAAAAATGGGATTAAATGAACTGGGGAAAGCAGAGTTTTTACTAGTAGGGATGGGCGATACTACTCATTTTGTTTTCGATTCAATACCAAGTAATACAAAGGCTAATATCCAGATACTGATACAGATACAGGGAATTTTTTGTGATTTCTACAGTGAAAATAGTTTAAAAAAGGACATTCAAGCTGATATTTGAAAGCCTTTGCCTTAGTATGAAATAAACTGCCACTTAAGCTGTATGTTTAGGGAAAAACCCCTAATGATCTGCCACTACAGAACATTCACCATCGTTACTTTCACCATCTGTTTAATAATAGTGATGTATGTTCTGTTTAAGAGAACACCTAGTATCAATATCATCATGTAAGGATTGATTCTCAAAAAGAAACATCAGGTTTGGAAATACTGATATTTAAGTATCTTTAAGCACACCACTAATTGGTAATCATAACTGAATTCTTAAAATATAAATATGCAAATAAATATAACATTTCAAGTTTGACTTGTTACACATTTTCTATGTCAAATTTCATCAATTTTTTTTTGTTATGGGGATTAATCACATTTTAACAGGTTTAAACTGAATTTCTGATATGAAGAAACAGTGGATTAAAAGCTAAAAGAGGCTGCATTGAGTGTGTTTACATGCACTCGATAATTCAAACATAATCCATAACACAATCTCTGATTTCTGCAGTTACTTGATTATTCAAATGGTCATGTAAACAGCACACTGTGATTTCTTAGATCAGAGTAAGGTCTAGAAAACTGATTAAGAAATCTGATCAAGAGGCTGGATTTTAACTTTTTTTAGTAATCAGATTTCTCAGGGCAGGTAAACTCTTACTCTGATTTCTTTCGGATTTCTCAGTCTGCGCATGTGTGAAAACAGACTGCGGTACCAGAAATAAGTGAGCAGCGTCGCCGCGAGACACAGCAAAACACTTTTGGAGCGGCTGAAACCGACTACTTCATCTTCTGGTGCAACGTTAAAAAAAAAGCCGCAGCATGAAGTTTGAGTTCTACATTAGTTTTACGTCACGTCTTCTTCTGTGAGTTTATTGGCTGGTTGTAAAGCAGAAATCTGATTACTGTCTGACTCACGTAGACCCGGAGTTTCCCCATTATCTGATTACTTCAGTGCATGAAAACGCGTTGATCAGATTGCTGACAAAATCTGATTTTCTGTAGTTATCGGATTATTAAGTGCATGTAAACACACTCAATAATATTTGCTATACACTCCTTGGCCACTTATACATATTTTATATTGCACTGCAACTTTGTTTATTTGTCCACAAATATTGCACATTGCACTGTAACTTTTTTTATGCATCCATAAATGTCATATTGCACAACTGTTAACGTGGGTTATCGTTACAGTACATAGTCACTGTTCATTCCCTTGAGGGAAAATACACCACTGCATTGTCAACTGCATAGTATTTATGCAATTTACTTCTTGTTTTTGTACGGCACACTATTTTTTTACTGTTTTAGTAAATTATTATTTATCTTTACTTTCTATTTATGTATCTGTAAACAGTGTACGGCAATACTTTGCTCTTGTTTTGCTCTTTACTGCACTTTGTACTGGTGCAATAGAAGAATCTCCCTCTGGGATTAATAAAGTGATCTATCTGTTTTAAGTAGAAACTCCTCACAGTTTCACCTGTACAGTTTGTGTTACTCATCCTCTAAACCTTTATCAACAGTCACTGTTAGGCCTGTAACAGCGGTTAACATTCACATCTCACAAGCTCTTTCAATCAGCTGGTAAACAGCAGCTTTAGCGTTATGAATATAAAATATTCTGCACAAAACTTGCAAAATACATTTATGCCTTTATTTATAAACACATCATGAACAGTCATGTCAAGATTTAAAAAAAAAACATACAGTAAAACCTGGAAACTGGAATATTACATTTAAAAACTCTAATAATTTGCTGGTAGAAGACGCTGTGAAATCACACTTTCCTTTGCACAAACTCTAGATATTCTGATATAATAACTGGAGAGTTTTATGTATACAGCATCTTTCATTTACATCAATTTAGACTTTAAAACCTTTAATATTAAGACATTTTATGACCTTAACATTTTAAAATGTGTCCTAAAATGTTGGTTATGTCTCGACTGAGTACTGCCAAGACACGCAGTGTGAGGTAAAACTCCCTAAGAGCATGAGGAGGAACCACTGAGAGAAACAAAGACTCAAAAGGAGAAACTCCCTGAGGGTGTGAGGTTAAAGGGGTGACGGTACAGTTAGAGGTAAAGCGGACAGAGTGACTCCTGTTATGTGTTTAGCTGGGTTTGACCCTTTTCGCTCCTTGTCTGTAATCCTCCTCAGTGAGTCGGTAGCCCCAGTGCTGGAGGGTCTGCCGGACCACCGGAGACACACTGGGGTCATCAAACCTTCGGCCGGACCGCACAACCTTGGTAATGAGGTTATTTCGCCAACGACCTTTGACCCCAGCACAGTTGGCCCATCGACTGATCTGCCGCACATCGTCTTCCGTGCGGCGACCCTCATAAAACCTGCAGGAGAGAAAACGAGTGATGCTGATAAGAGCCGGACAATATGATGTCACTTCATGGTCCACTTCAAGTCCACATCCTTGTATCTACACTCACTGTCCACTGTATCATCTTCACTGACCATACAGGAGCACTTTATAGTTCTACAGTTACAGACTGTAGTCCATCTGTTTCTCTGCACATTTTGTTACCCTGTTCTTCAGTGGTCAGGACCCCCATGGACCCTCACAGAGCAGGTACTATATGGGTGGTGGATCATTCTCAGCACTGCAGTGACACTGACGTGGTGGTGGTGTGTTAGTGTGTGTTGTGCTGGTCTGAGTGGATCAGACACAGCAGTGCTGCTGGAGTTTTTAAACACCTCAGTGTCACTGCTGGACTGAGAATGGTCCACCAACCAAAACTATCCAGCCAACAGCGTCCTGTGGGCAGCGTCCTGTGACCACTGATGAAGGACTAGAGGATGACCAACACAAACTGTGCAGCAGCAGATGAGCTATCGTCTCTGACTTTACATCTACAGGGTGGACTGACAAGGTAGGAGTGTCTAATAGAGTGGACAGTGAGTGGACACAGTGTTTAAAAACTCCAGCAGCCCTGCTGTGTCTGATCCACTCGCACCAGCACAACACACACTAACACACCACCACCACGTCAGTGCTAGTGCAGTGCTGAGATTGATCCAAAACACAAATAGTACCTGCTCTGTGGGGGTCCTGTGGGGGTCCTGAACACTGAACAACAGGGTAACAAAGTATGCAGAGAAACAGATGGACTACAGTCTTTAACTGTAGAACTACAAAGTGCTCCTGTATGGTCAGTGGTCACTGTCTGATAAGATGGTGTAGAAACAATTCTGACATCAGAATCAGATCAGTATTGGAAGACATTAGCTTAAAAATTGTATGGGCATCAGACAGATGTTCAGATTCGACCGGTGCTTAGGTGACCCTGGACTGCTGCACTGAAATACCTACATTTTATTCATTTGTAACTCTCAAAAATAAATATTATAATTCTCTATAATGCTAATCCAGTTCTCCTTCTACTCTGACAGACTGCTGAGAGAGTTCTGTGAGAATAGAGCTCAATAAGAAAAGATGAGATCTCACACTCTTCTTATGGAAATACTATTCAGCTGATACTGGGGTGAGATGAGTCAGTTCCACTCAGTGAGGGTTACCTGCAGTACCACTGGAACCAGCCATAAGGGTCCTGAGGCTTTATCCAGCCGCTGCTCTCCCACATCTCCAAACTGCCCCCACACTTCACTTTATAAGTGTTCACTTCCTCTCTGTACGTCGCTGAAGACACCTACGAAATGTATCACACAGTGGGTCACTGCACCGTCTCCACATACACGTATTTCTCAGGATGACACATCTAAAACATCTAATCCATGTGCTTTAGACTGTGACTGAAATGCCAATAATTATTAAAGTCAAACATGTTTTCAATGCTCATGAATCCTGTGTGAGACATTTTTATTATATTACGTCGTTCTGTTCCTCAACCCAGCATTAGCAACAAAGGCTTGCACTTTTGAACAGCTTAAACAGTTGCTACTTCAGTACACTAGGTGGCGCTGTGTGCCTTTTACCGTCAGGACTAAGAGGGAGAGTTAGGCCCAATCCCATTTCTTATTTTTACCCCTACCCCTTGTTTTCGAGTGTCTCCTTGCCCTTTGGAACAAGAATTACAAGAGGTAGTGGTTGAAATCTTCCCTCTGAAATGGGACCCTGAAATAAAAAGAGCATCACTTCATTAACAGCTACCAGCGCTGCTCTGTAGGCGACCCTGCCAGTCTGCAGTGACAGCAGAGGAGGGTAAAGTTCAGCTCCTCACTGCTGGGCTTTAGTTACATTTAGGGCATCATATGCCTTCAAGGGAGGGGGGGGGTGCAATTATGTATTACCACCCACCCCTAATTCTTCAGTGATATGAAGCTGAAGTCAGCCATTTGCAGATTACACCAAAATTCTTTGTTCTCTTTAGGGCTCAAAATACTATTCTCACATAAAATGGAGCATTAAGAAATGCATAACATTACTGACAATTAATTATGTTAATTATTTACATTGCATGCTACTGAATAGATAGATAGACAGATAGATAGATAGACAGATAGATAGATAGATAGATAGATAGATAGATAGATAGATCTTTGTCATTGTTTAAAAAAAACACAAGGACATAAATAAAATAGAAAATAAAGGTAAATAAGGCCAAAGACGTACAGATAAACACAATGAGATAGTATATACAGACATATTAGTGCAAAATGAAATGATATATAGTACAAGATGAAAAATCTCAGTCTTAGTCTTGGGGGGGGGGTTCTTATCAATCTGACAGCCTGTTGAAAGAAGCTGTTTTTTAATCTGTTAGTTTTTGCTCTGATTGATCTGAATCTCTTCCCGAGGGCAGGGGGGCAAACAGGTTATGTCCAGGGTGAGTGGGGTCCTTTGAAATAACGCTGGCTTTCATTTAAAGCCAGCCAGTGTAAATGTCTCTGAGGTGAGGTAGTGTTGTACACTCTGCCGCCCTCACCACCCGCTGTAGAACCTTTCTGTTCTCTTCTGTGCAGCTGGCAATCCACACCGCCCAGCAGTAGGTCAGCAGGCTCTGTATTGCTGACCGATAGAAGCTGGTCAGCAGGTGATTAGGGAAGTGATTATATGTATAGGAAGTTACAGTGTGGTAAACTATCACTCTGCTTTTAAAACTTTCAGTTTGAAAAGATTAACATCTAAACCGTGCAGACTAATTTGAATTGAAAGGGTCGAGAGACTCATTAACATCTAAAACATACAAGTAGAGTTTAACCCATTTTGCATTAGTTTGCATTGCTTAAAACAGAGTGATGAACGTTAGCTTACACGCGTCACTGTTAATCTTCCTTTAAAAACGTTTTGTTACCTGATTTATTTAAAATTCGAAGAGTTTGATATTGTTAAAAGAGATTAAATGCTTACTTGAGATATGTTAAAGGTCCAATGTTCCATATTTTCTAGTACTTTATTTTTTTGTGAATAAATATGATGTTTATATGGGTTTTTACAAAAACCAGCCATAATTCGTTTTTTTATGACCATTTTCCATCTTCTGTCTATCCCTAATAATTAAACAGGCTGTTTTGGTACTGTGCCTTTAAGACTGATATATGTAAATGGACTCTCTTCTGATTGGCTGCCCTGTCTTGTGTCTCTTACAAAAACCAGTCCATGATTAAACACTCTAACTACAGTATAAGTGGGCGGGGCTAGGCTGCTGTAGAGCGGGCAGATATATGCAAATGTCTTTGTTTTTGTGACATCACAAACACAGCTATTTCAAAACAGGCTGTTTTTGCAGCTTCATTTGCATATATAGAACATGGAAACATAATAATGTTTATATACTAGATAAAACAATTTTATTTTAAAAAAGATAAGTAAATTCAGTTTTACATGATTTGGTCCTTTTATTTAGGCTTTAGTTTTAATGTTATTGTATTGAATCAAATGGGCATTGCCACAGTATATAACAGCACACTTCATATACGTGTCAGAATCAAAATACTAGTATTATAACAATCCTAACTGCTCAGCCCCGAGGCCTTTTAAATGAAGCTGATCTGCAGTGCAATTCAGGAGATTTTCATTCATCATGAAAGCAGCAGTTCCCAGCACTGACAGAACCGCTCATGCTGAAGATTTGTGATGTACAACTGCAGAACGACTATCTGGGGGCATTTCATTCATTTATATACGACAGATAATACAATAAGTTTATATGTTCATCTCAGGCAGTGCTAAATCTGGAACCCCGTCTGCGGGACTGAGCTGCAGTTCTGGTTTCCTTTTTCTTTTGCAGAACAGAAAATAAAAATTCCAGGGAAGCAAACCCATTAAACAAGTACTTGTTTTGGCTTTCCACACAACTTGGCTTTGACCTTGCTGAACCCACAGCAGCACAGCAGACTGTCTGAACAGCTCAGATGTTGTGTGCCTGTGTGATGTGTAATAAAAGAGGTAATAAACCGGCTCCTCGCGAGCGCCAGATCTTACGGTTGGCATCACTTGACGTAATGGGTGACTGTGACCCCGATGACGCACTTACAGCAGAATCTCGCCTTGCATAACCTCAGCTCTGACATAAAGAACATGACAAGCTGTAGAGCTGTTTCATTTAAAGGGACGGTGAAAAATCTGTTACTCCAAATGTATTTAATCAGCCGAGACATGTTTGGTGTCTCAATGTGCTTCTTTAGTTTTTGCTCTGGAGCTACAAGGTTAATGTAGCAGGTAACGGAAGCACATGTGCTCCATATCAGCACTCTGTGGTTCTACTGGCTTAGGTTTAGGTTTAGAGCTTAGGTTCTGTGGCTGCTACTGTGTTCAGCTAGGCAATGTACTTCACTCCCATATTAATAGATAACACTATCATACAGTGTCAGAAAGTCTATTAGAGATCACTGAACAGCTCAGCACGGTTTAAGGAAAGTGTGTGGTGATTTAGTTAGGCCTGTGTCCGGTGCACCACAAAACCCTGAAAACAGCTGCCAGTGACGGCAGAAAGTAATTTACTGCAGGTTTAAAAAAAAATAATTGCTCGTTTATTGATTCGTCTTTTAAACCACAGCAAAACCCTAACATTCGCACAAGTGAACATAACTAAACTTTTAAACATGCCGACGTGACTGAGCTGCACGATGCCTTTAATTAGCTGTGCTTTGTGAATGATTCACCTGTAAGACGCGACAGAAGCTGAGAGACGAGAGACACACAGACCTTTAATTCAGTGTTTTCACTCCAGGCTTGGAGCCGCTGCACTGTACAGTTTAGGGTTTCTCTCTGCTGTTCACCTCGTTCAGCTCAAGAAGGGATTAATTAGCTAATAATATCAGGTATTTTAACCAGGAAACCACAGTTATGCAGTGCAGGGGTTTCAGGACTGGAGCTGAACTCTGAACTAACTGCACCAGCAAACTTACAGAATCACGTCTGTCGAAACACGACGTCGTTTTCCGACCCACGACATTCAGTCTGATATTTAACGTTTATGTTTCTCCATTCAAACGTCATTTAAATCAGAAACAGAGAGTAAAGTTATACCGGCTGTCTGCAGCTCCATTAGGGGGATGACTGTTTATCTCTCAGCTGATAACATTAGCTAAAGTTATCTAAAGGCCAGCATTGATCACATCTGTGTTAATTAGCTGATGTCTTTCCTCCTATGATGACAGTTTTTCTCCTCTTTATGTAACATCATCGGATCCTTTACCCACCCTGACGTGAAGAGCCGGTGGGCTTCTGTGCTTTTAAATGCTTTGAGAGTCTCCAGAACAGGGAGAGGGGCTGAGTATGAGATAAATATAAATGTCAGGAAAACACAAATTTGGTAGCTTTCCGCCGGTGTAAGTAGAACCAGGAGTTCAGGGGAAACTGTATAAATATAGTATATAAACTGTATTTTATCGACTTCGTCGAGGAAACGTTTTTATCTTCCAAAGTAAGGAGAGTAATTTTAGCCGTATTTCACCTCTAGTTATGTTCGTGCGGAGCAGCGGAGCCAGAAATACGGTCCCAAATATGGAGACCACAATAGAAAAATCACATGACTGAAACTCTAGGATATTTATACCACATTTATTGTACCTAGAACCAGAATGCGCTCTGTGCAGCAGGCAGATATCAGTCTGTATCTGTATAAGAACCCATCTTTGGTGCACTGTAACTCACAGACGTTTGCGTTTATTTTAATGGGTGTTATTGTTATCATTATGGTACAATACTGTACGTTACTATAACTAATTGAACTAGTGAAACTGTTGAATTACAGTAAAAGGCAGCATTTCTAAGATATTACATTTTTACCATCATTGAGAAAACATACTTTTGTTTCATACTTCAGCAGATGAAGCTGTTACTGCAAAGGTCTAGATTTAGACACAGAGATAGTACGATGCTAACAGGTGAGCTTGTTCGCTACATTAGCCTCGCAGCTCCAGCGTAAAAGAACGTCCATGTCTTGGTTGACTGACTACATTTTGGGTTAACGGGGTAACTGTGTTGGTATTTGACCAAATTATTCCTTTAAGATGAGAGACATACACACGCGTACGTATTCTGAGACTTAGCACCGTTGGATTCTGGACATTCGGACCCCGAAAACCTAAGAGAACCCTTAGGAGCTTCAGAACCCTTAGCGGTGGCATTAATAACCATGACAACCCTCAGGAGCTATCGCCATAGCAACAGTGAACATACTTCCCCAGGACGAGGAAGGGGAACCACGGAGAGAGGAGATCAAATTCTTCCTTCACTAATGAGCAGGATCTCCTTTGTCCTTTCCAAAGATCTCTAACAGCTGTGTAGCTGGCAGGGATCAAACCCACAGTCGGCCGAAATATGACGCGACCTGCTTTTTAGGCAGGAGCTGTAGTGACTTTGTTAGAGTTTTCATCACAATGGCTAATGTATATAAAGTCCACTAGGGGTGGGAATCGCTACAGGCCCGACAACATGATACCATCAAAATCACTGAGCCACAGTCTGATTCTCTTGGGCAGGAGAGCAAAGAAAAGAGTTTTTAATCACTATTTCTCATTTTCAGTGCCATCTACATTATCTGGTAACAGATGCTAGATTCTGACACATCGCTGTAGATGTGTTTATTCTTTTACTTTTCCAAATGCTCAGTTTTACAGCGGCATATAGTGATATACTGCGGTTTATTCCACTAAAAAAGTGGTGCGTCCATCAAATCCACACAAATGAAATATATGTCACATCAACCTAAGTACTTAAACACAGTCATTATGTTGCTGTAACATATTTCATCATGCAGAGCCAAAGCACACATTTGAATAAAGCAAATTTAAAGCAACCTTTAACCTTTTCAACCCCTTGAGACCACCGGTGGATCCAAAATGCACTTTGTCATGTTCTTCATAACTTTCATATTTCATAAGCTACATTCAAAAGGTGGGGGTCGTATGAGAGCTGGAACTGTCTTCTTTCCAGTCAAATAGATGGGTGATGTAATTTTAAACCCTTATCATAAAAGAAGCTGACTTTTTCTACTGAAAGTCGACCCATTTTTCCACAAATCTGGGCTATAAACTATAAACAGACGGCGTCTCTTCAGTGATCTGCTCTGTACAAATTATTTTTATAAAATAATACAAAAAGCGTTTTTGGCTTTCAGCAGTAAATTGTAAGCATATAGCAATATGTGTGATCATGAAACACTTTCTGCTAATTTGAGGGGAGCTTTTACAAATAAATTAATAAAATAAAAATTTACATTTATTAAATGCAGTTACTGAATAATTTGCCTTACGATTTGATCATGTAAATTCAGATGGAAAAACCAAAACATACCCTGGTCAATAAGATTAAGCAACTTTTTAAAAGTGAAAATTATTCCTCCAAAGTTTATACTTTCAGAACTGTACAGCAGACGAGTCAACATTAAAAACGTAATATATTTACATATTTAGCGAATGCTTTCATTTGTAAAGCAGACAAATAATCCTCAGCCCTACCACTTAGCCCTTAGCCCTCCGTTTAGCGCTTTCACGTCTAGGGGTAAGGGGTCCCGATTCTTGTTGAGATAGAGGGGTAGGGTGAAGTGTTAGGGCTACATGACCCTCTAAACGGAGGTTTTTCAGAGATTCCAAACAGAGAGTTATGAGAAAAAAAGAAAAATTAGCAAAATGGCTGAACAAGAGACCAAAGAAACCCACAAATGTGAAAATACTCCTAACCTAATACGAAAACGATAGCTAATACCGTTGTCTTGGTAGCTAGCTCACTAAATGTCCCGTTCCATCTTAAATAGTCCAGCAGTTACATTCTGGATTAGGCAAATTAGCCTAGTAGACCAACCAGGAAATCTGTTTGCAGCATGGAATGTTTAACTAGTATTTCCCCATGAATTAAATTACAAAAAACTAAAAAAGATCCTGTTTTTAAGTTTGTATATGGTTTTCTATTCAATTTTCACTGATTTTCATTCCTTTTTGTATCTGTGTATTTTGCTACATGACGCACGAGGAAGAAATCGGCGTCCGGTCTATTATCTAAATACCGCGACGCTTCAGTGCGGCGTCTGAGACACTTTGAGCGCCAAAATGAAAAGCATGACTTTCCGTGACACTCATGCCACGCAGACACTGTATGTGTGAATCAGGCCTTAGAGATGATGGGAAAAAGGTCACGGTACTTTTGCAGTGTTCATTGGCACTAATTTCAGGTTAGGAGCTGCACTGACATGATGGTGCATGCACATTTAAAAAAACACATGAATTACGAACTGAGCGTTCTCAATAAGGTCGCATGGCCTCGATTCAAGTATGTATCAATCTAGGACCACATATGAAAGTGGCTCAGATCAGACTAAAAAGATCAGATTTGTGTGTCCACACTTCTCTGAAAACACCAAATCTCAGCCCAGTAATGTGAACACAGCCTTAGAAATATCAGGTGAAGCTGCATCGTTTGACTATATTGCAGCGACAGTATTTCAAAGTGTCCATGATAACACTACTGTACTGATTTAGTATTGCTGTATTCTGAACTACTGAATACTGGCACATCTACTGCGTAACTAACTAATGCTATCTAACCCTGCTAACTGTCCCACAGCTGACTGCACATCTTTTCCTCCCTCTCTATGTAGAGGGATAAATGCACACAGTGCCACCTAGTGCTGAATGATTAATTGTTTCTTTTTTTCTTGTAATCAAAATTTATCACAGAGCAATTATTTAAAAATGTCTCGAGTTTTAAGTGTGAAAATTTTACCCAACAACACAGAGCTTGTGAACTGCCTGTAGATAAGTTAGCCCAATCAGACGGCAGTCTTGCACACTACATTCAGGGTTCAAGTCTAAGCCAGAAAAGGTGGATATTCTGGGCTTCCTGGCCAAAAAAACAGGCCTGAACCTTAAATTATAGAAAGTAATCCAAATTTAAATCACAGGTCACAATATTACTCAGAAAAACTGCAATTAGATATTTTGCCTGAGTGGTTCAGCCCTAGCGCCACCTAGTGTACTAAAGTAGCAGCTGTTTAAAATTCCCATGGCTGCAGCTAATACCGGACTGAAAATGTGAAAACAGCAGGAAAAAAACAGAGAAAAAGAAATCTCCATTCAGAGAAATGACATGTTAGGTGACTTTACTTGTTTGGGGATGTCGAGTCCTTGGAGCCAGTCTTGAGGAAGCTCTTTCCACACATCCTTATAGTGCTGCTCTGTAACACACAGTAGCTTGATTTAGATCATTCTCATTATTTTTTTATTGCTAATGCCTGCTCTGCTGTAGTGGGCTGAGGCATTGACACTCTCAGCCTCTGCTACTGTCATAAATTAACTTATAAAGAGCCCTTATCCTATAGTTTTCTTGTACCTTTGGTCTGTGTACCATATTTATCTTTATATGATTATTTTTCAACCTCTCTTTTTCCCTTTATAGAATCCTTCAGACTTAAACAGGCTGTGTATGTTACTGTGCCTTTAAGACTGACTATCATCAGCATGAATGGGCTAAAATGGAGTTAACATGCAGAGACTGAATAAGCAGACGTATGTAAATGTGCTGGTTTTGAGAAATCACAAAAACGAAGAATTCAAAACAGGCTGTTTTTGCAGTTTAGTTCCCATAGCTGGACTGTCTGGACTGAGTGAACAGTCCATCTGAGACTACATATATATTTATTTTTATATACTAACGCAGACTGCAAAAAAGCAAAGAAGGTTTATTTATTGGCCCCTTTAACTTTTCAGTTTCTCCAAACAAAAATCACTAAGTCTCCAGCACATATGCATCATATAGATCTGCCTTTTGGAGCTGAGAAGTGAAGCAGAGTCAGGATCTCAGCCAGAATAAGTTTGAAACTATGGCTTACTGGTGATGCTAGAGTAGATGGGTCTGAAGTAGGTTCCACCAAAACTGCCTGCCTGCAGCACCTCCTTTGGGCTCATATTGGGCTGGAACTCTGGGTGATCTGAAAGCAAGAGAAGGAAAGTTTGTTATAATTTGATTTATAGCATGGATAGTTCTGGTCCTAAAATCCGAGGGGCAAAATAAAACATTAAAAATGTCCCTTGAGTGTCTGACACGCTTGAAATGTTCATGTTTCAGTCAGAAGTCAAGTCAAACCCAGACTGAACCCCAAACGGCTCTGTACTCCCTAAATAGTGTTCTAGCTATGAAAGTTTAGAAATTCTAGCCTCTACAGTGTGGATGTGTCTGAATCCCAAATGACTGTTTCTTAGCTGTATTTTACTCTGTTGGGCTGCAGGATCCAGTATTTAAACTCCTACGTAGTGCACTATGTAGGGAGCAGAGAGCTATTTGAGATTCAGCCCCAGCACAAGACGAGAGGCGCCGTTGGACTGGTGCTAAATAAGACCCGCGGTGGTAATTTGGTGACCAAAAAGTACTTATAAAGCAAAACCTTTCACTTTACACACTGCTGTATTATCATATGTTCATTGTTATACAACAAAAAGTTAAGAAGTTCATGAAATGACTGCAATATACACCATGGTTGCTTGGCAACAACAATAATGTTGATTATTATTAACAATAACTTAAATTATTTCTGAAAAAGTGTGCATTTCATCATATTTTATGTTGGCCGCAGTTTTATAAAAGCAATAAGCCACTTGTGTTACTGCGATTTTATCACAGGGAAGGGAGTTTCACTCCATTTTGGTCGTGCCTAACAACACCCTATTCTGTGATAAAACTGCAGTAACGCACAGCCTCGCATGGCTTATTGCTTTATTGACTCATTTCTCACTTATAGCTCATTGAAACAAGTGGAGAAAGTGCGGAAAGTGAAGACTCTAAACTGTCAATACATACCATGTTTATGTTTGCAAGTAGAAGAAAAGATAATTTATTTTGATTTGAATTTGACAAAAATATATTGTTGAAAAAATATTGTTCAATTTTTTTACATTTTTGTCAAATCTTAATACCTAAACAAATATAAGACAGAACTGAATACTTTACAGTCAAATTTACAGAATGTAAACTGAATGTAAATGTAATAATGTAACTATGTAATTAATTTGGTAACTTTCATACTATTCAAAAGTCAGAGACCCTGACTGTGGGGTGGTCAGTCCATTGTTCAGCTTCTTTGTTTGATGTGTCCGTCTCCTTTTCTCAGTGAGGTTCTTCTTGACAGCTACACATCCTTTCAGACCCACAGCGCTGAGTCGTCTTCTCACAGTGGAAGGATGGACAGAAACACCTGTGGAAGTTTTCAGATCTGAAGCAGCTTGA
This sequence comes from Colossoma macropomum, assembly GCF_904425465.1. Classification (NCBI taxonomy): domain Eukaryota; kingdom Metazoa; phylum Chordata; class Actinopteri; order Characiformes; family Serrasalmidae; genus Colossoma; species Colossoma macropomum. Next base: position 7,314,423 of record NW_023494794.1, read on the forward strand.
TTTTCTCCTCTCTCTCAAACATGAAAGCTTTAAGTGCTGTTTATCTGATGGGGCAGTTTGGGGATCTACCAGGTCTTCCAGGTGGTTGTTAGGAGACTAATTTTCTCTGTAGCTTTTAATAATTTTTTGAACACCAGTTTTGGAAACTCCTGTTTTTTTTCCATAGAACTTGTCCTTGGCTGTTCTTAGTAGAAATTAAATACATTCTGGTTGGTCTGATTTTTGTTTTGATTTCTGTATGTAATTAAATAAATACAAAATTAGTACTGGCTAAAAATATATTTGACAAATCTGACATTGTTTGATTGGACTGTTTTGTTCCATTTTCTTCTATTAGGCATGTTCACATTTGGTAGGTGTAGTTCTTTTTAAATGCATCCCAGTGAGAAACTGCCACTGGAACCCAATAATGGGGGACAAGACTCCTGAGGAAGGCACCAATCTGTGTCTGCAGAGCTTCTCTGGTTCCTGCAGCAGATAAATCCATGACACTGTTTCGACACGTGCATATATTTTATCATTTCTTTGTGAGGTTTGCAATGGTAATTACAGAACAGATGGGTTCAGGACGTTGTAAAATGCTCGATATTGACATATAATCGCCCACATCAGCTTTATGGATGTATTAATGTACCACATTTTCACTGTTTACAAAAGCAGAAAGACACTCAAGGATATGCTACAGCTGTTTCACCCAGCTTAGCATCATGGGAAAATGCACATCCTCCTTCATTCATCACAAGACAGGCATAAAAGCCACAAGCTCAGTCTGGCCAGAGTACAGCATGATTCAGAAAGTTTGTTCTCCCAGTTATTGCCTCCAAATGTTCGTCATAAATCTGCCCAGTCAGGTGTGATTTTGTGTCCATGTGACTTCTGTTTACATCTGTTGGTTAGACGTTAAATGTCAGTGTGAACGCTCAGCGAACCTGAACTACAATGCAGCTATTTATCTTTTTCTGCTTTGGTCCAGACCAAAGAAACCAAACAACACACCCTTAAGCTGTTTTCACACAACCTTTTTTGTTTTTTTACCTTGTTTGGCTGATTTCACACCTAGTTTGTTTGCCTAAGAGTTTGGGTTTGTGTATCTTCTTCATTTGGTTTGGTTGATTTCACACTGCAACAGGTAAATTATACACGTGAGTGGTTGCTTATTGATGAGAATTTTTGCAGGGATACTCTGTTACCACCAATTGAGCCACTCTGCATGAAAATAGAGGCACTTTATGTCTTTATCACAGTCAAAGCAATAATAATAAACGTTACTTGATATCTGCTTCTTTACAATTGGTCAATTTACGGTACGCTCCATGTTCCGAGTGCCAAAATCAAAGCCACTACTTCGCTATTATTTCATAAAAGTCAGTACAGCGCCAACATGCTGCTAGAAGAAGCAGAAAAGCATGATTTGACATTTTTTCCCTCATTTGTTGCAGACCAGTCGCCTCACAGCAAGAAGGGCCTGGGTTTGATTCCCCGGCCGGGTGACCAGCGTCCTTTCTGTGCGGGGTTTGTATGTTCTCCCCGTGTCTGTGTGGATTTCCTCCCACAGTCCAAAGACACCTGGACAGTCAGGACAACTGGACATGCTAAATCACACCCTAGGTGTGAATATGTCTGGACTGGCAACCTGTCCCGGGTGTTTCCTGCCTTCTGCCCTATGACCACTGCTAGGATAGGAGGATAAGTGGCTTAGAAAGTGTTTGTGTGGTGCCACATCAAATCATGCTTCTCTGCTTGTTCTAGCAGTACGTCAGCACTGTAACGTCTACATAATCTGCCTGTTTTATAAAATAATAGCAAAGCAGTGTCACATGGAACATGTGCGTATCGCCTCAGCGGTTCCTAGGCGACTCACGGTGCAAAATATGGAGCTTTGAAATCAGATTAATCTTTTTGAATCACCCTGTAAATAATAGTTTATAGTATTATTATTGCTTTGACTGTGATACACATAGACATCAAGCATCTCTATTTTCATGCGAAGTGGCCCAAATGGTGGTAAATGTGAGAGCAACAGAGCGTACCCTGCTAAAATTCTCACAAATAAGCAAGTATGCACACTTATAATTTACCTGTTGTAGTGTGAAACTAAAACATCACAAAAACGTGATCCCACCAGCAGCAAACTGGGCTGATTTGTTTGGAGCGCACTTGAGTGTTCACACCTGTCAAACTAAAGAAAAAAGTCAGATACTAAACACGTAAGGTGTGAAAGCGCTCTTAGCTCACGTTCCTGGTCATATTAAGCACTTTTAATCACAATTCAACAACACTTAAAAGTCGACAAGTCTTGTTTTTTCTGTAACCTTCCATCATTAATGGAAGAACTTTTGCCCTGCCTTCACTTCTACTGCTGCACTTCTCTCCTGCAACAGCACTTTATCATTCAAATTAGATTTTTATTTAAATTTATTGTTTTAATCATGTTTTAATTTCCATTCTCCTTTATTCAAATTTCCTCTTTTGTAAAGCACTTTGAATGACCACAGTGTATGAAAGGTTCTCTATAAATTACTACCGCCTCAAAAACGTTCTTTTTGATGACGTCATTGTGCACCAGGGGGCGGGGCAAAATAATATTACCAGACATCATGTTTTACCTCCACCTCCCACCACCATTACCTATCATGGAGAGAAAACACTCAGCTAGCTCAGAGACTCTCCCTGATACAGAGCGTCACGTATGGAATGAGAATGAGCAATGATTTCCCAACCACTGACTTTCTAATTACACCAAAAGGAAACGCTCTATTCGGACTGGATTAATCAGCAGGATGTCAGAAAAAATCCAAAGTCTCCTCAGTGATAAAGCTCTTTTTTTGCGGTGTGATTTCAACGATCTTGGATGTTTGCGTCACACACAGTCATATGATGGTGAAAAGCTGATATTGTGCCTGTTAAGTAACGTTTGGATGATATTCTGTAGCTGCATGTGAATACAAAGTTCTTTATACATGCAGCTGCCATTATAATCACCCCTTTAATCAGCCTGGGAGATCTTGCTTCTCTGATAAGACTTTCTTGTTTCTCCTCCTACTAATAATGCTCTCCCAGTGTAGAGAGGATAGAAGCAAAATTACTAACTAGAAGACTAAACATAGTGAGTTGCAGAGGTCAGAAAACTGTTTTTTTCAACACAATCTGCCCTGAAAAGCGCAAAATAGAGAGATTTGTATTTAGCAGACATTTTTTGTATTCACATGCAGCTAAGTTTGGTAAAAAACAGCAGGTAAATCAGCCTATAATTTTCTCAGGGAAGCAAAATCACAGAAGAGCAGCTGTAATAAGAGAAAATTACCCAGAGGACCTCAAGTACATTTAATCTCAACTGAATATGGCTTTACACCATATTATATATGTTAACCAGACAGAAACTACATCTCAAACTATTTGTTTAGCTTTTATGTATTTTGAACTGTTTACACTTTTGAGCAGTTAATGAGATACTAAAGGAATAAGCCACGAGAGGCTGTGTGTCACTGTGATTTTACTACAGGGAAGGGTGTTGTTAGGCACGACGCAAAGTGGAGTAAAACTCCCTTCTCTGTGATAAAATCACTGTGACGCACGGCCTCAAGTGGCTTATTGCTTTTATAAAACGGCGGCCAGCATAGAATATGACAAAACACTGAATTTTTCAGAAAATAATTCAAGTTATTTTCAATAATAATTGACAAACAAGTATTCTGCCAAGAAATGTAGTTCCTTTAGTGTACGGTATTGTTGCCAAGCAACCATGGACCGCTGAATGAGGAGAACGTTCGGCCGCCCATTGCTGTATATTCCAGTCGTTTCATGAATTTTTAAACTTTCTGTTGTATTACAATGAACATATAATAACACAGCACTGTTTAATGCAAACACTTTTGCTTTAGAAGTACTGTTTGGTCACCAAATTACCACCGCGAGTCTTATTTAGCACCAATCCAGCAGCGCCGCTCTTCTCAAACTGGGGCTGAATCTCAAACGGCTCTCTGCTCCCTACATAGTGCACTACGCAGGAGTTTAAATACTGGATCCTGCAGCCCAACAGAGCAAAATACAGCTAAGAAATAGTCATTTGGGATTCAGACACATCCACACTTGATAAATGATGCACTGTTTGGCTGTAGAGGCAAGAATTTCTAAACTTTCATAGCTAGTACACTATTTAGGGAGTACAGAGCCGTTTGGGATTCAGTCTGGGTTTGACGCGACTTCTGACTAAAACATATGAAGCATGCAAGACATTGAAGACACATTTTTAGTCTTTTATACTGGGGTTTTACAGTTAATTATACTGTAAGTGCTTTAATTCAAGCCTGTGACATTAATGATGGAGTTGTTTAGGCTGTTGGCTCTTTTAGCCTGTTAGCTAGCTGACCAGCCTGGTTCTAGTTAAGACCATAAGCTGCCAGCCCCTCAGTTTATACATAAAAACGAGTTCTTACTCCATCAGTACTCGGTGCTCCATGTGAGCAGCATTACAGTCAAAGATTATTCTATTAACAGCTCAAGGGTTTTTTCATGCCGTGGTGCAGTGATACAGAGTTCAGTCGCTGTGAGGTGGTCATAAGTGTGGGTATATCGTGGATTTTACAATCCATTTTAAAATCAGATTTTAGGACCGGAACCATCCGTTGTATAAAACACAGTTAAGTGAGGTTTTGTTTGCTACCTTCAAAAACAAGCTGTCCTTTTTTGTTTCTTTTCACTTCAGAGGCACTTTTGGATCCACCAGAACGTTTCCTGTTGTTCTCCTGGGTGGTCTTGTGCACACTTTTCTTCCCACCAGCTTTTCCCTTCACTCCTTTAATGCTTCCACTTGACCTGGATGCACCTTTAAGCCTGGAAGCTGAAATAAAGACCAATTAAAGAAAGAGAAAAAACAGAAAAACGTGGAAAATAGAAAGATCAAATCAGATAAACGCTGACAAACTCCCAACTCGGCTGGTGTAAACATCCTACATGTGATTTCACTCTCTGAACATTTCAAAACCAAGTATTGCACTCAGAACAGTGAGGGGTTTAAACTCTGTTTTGGTGCAGGTGGGCTTTTTAAAGAGCAGCGCAGTGATAACATCATTATCGGTTAAATCTACAGGTCCTGCTGGAGGCCGCGCTCAAAGGGATACTTTGGCCCAGCATCTTTTTGGAAGTTCAAGGATGCTTTTATGTGACATCAAACAGTGGATGAGAAGCTAAACAGCACAGCCACAGATATCGATCTAGCCCAGTTTAATCTGGCTGTATTTCATACACTTCAGCTGTTCATTCTCCCCCTCATTAACTTTTAGAAAGGAAACTGTTTTTCAGGAAAAGGTTTTAATGCTCTGCTACAGTGGTTCTCAAACCACGGCAATCCAAATGTTAAGAAGAGCCATTTATGTCCTTTCAAAATCAAACCACTTTGGGAGCCACAACATTTTATGTCCATTTTATCATCTTGGCTGTAAATATGTCTCAGTATGTGCTGATGTACTAGTTAGACAAAAAAATAAATTATAAACGAATAATACTTTGCTCTGCTTTAAGCTTTAGCTCAGCTATAGCTGCTTTTCTCGCATCTCCAGCAGGAAACTTTTCCGCATAAGTAGAACAGTTTCTTGTAAAATGCCTCTCAATAGCCACGTTTACATGCAGCCTGATAATCCGTTAATAATCCGACTAATAGCTCAATCGGAATAGAACACGTCCATGTAAACACCTCAATCGGAATAGACTAGTCCGATTGAGGCCATTCGGAATACAATTTCTATCCGATTGAACGAGGTGGGTAAACTTCTAAATAATCCGTTGAATAGAAGAATAATAGCCATGTAAACGCCTGAATCCGATTACATTCCAATCGGAACGTGTAAGTATGTTCTGCGCATGTGCGTCGCGTCATGGCGAAAGTTTGTACCGTTCAGCATGGCGGAGCAGAAACGGGTCTGCAGAGGAGACGAAATTTATGCTCTGATCTTTAAAAGACGGCGGTGGGACGGACGACCAGCTTATGAGTCTCAGAACACGACGTCTTCCTCTCGCCACTTCCTTTATAAGCACATGTGAAGCACTTTTTTTCTCAGTCTGACATCATTTTAAAGTAATTACAACACAAGCGCGTCAACTGGAAACTCATATCACGCGGACTGGACCTCACGTGATGTTCGCTGTCATGGTAACGTTTACTCTAAACGCTACTCCACGCATGCGCGTCATTTTGCATCGGATTACTTGCAGTGAGCATGTAAACGAAGATTTTCCATCAAATCGTTGAATAGAGTGCATATAAACACCTCAGTCTGAATCTGTAATCCGATTGTATTCAATCGGATTGGCAAAAATCTTTGCATGTAAACATAGCCATTGTTTGACTTTTTACGAAGCTGAAGTCGCTTCTCATTCACCAGCTTCTTGTTCAAATTTTCTCGAGAATATTTTATACTGTTCTGTGTTTAAAAAATTACTACATTTTCTCTATCAAAAAAAAATCATTAAGCATTTACAAACTATGATTTTGCACAAAAGCTCTATAGAAACCCATAGAATGTGTAGAGAGGAGAACTGCCACTCAGTAATGGCTTCTGGGATTCTCAAACGCTAGAGGGCGCTGCTGGGTGAGTCCAAAATGAATGGATTAATATAGAACAAAATAATAATTCTTAAATGCTTAAATATGTTT